>NW_022985439.1:1028016-1268189 GCF_010093595.1 Mytilinidion resinicola
AGCAAGTTAAGCGAGCGAATCGGAGGCTACGGAGCAGCCCTCCGAGCCAATCAGAAGGTGGTGAAGCGATAGGGGGGGGAGGGGGTGTACGTGTAGTGAAAAGGGGGTGTACGTCTAGGAATTAGGGGGTGTACGATTAGTAGTCCCCTCCGAAAAACTAAGAAAATGCCAACCAATAGTCACCAAACGTGCAGTAAAATCTTACTTTACTTCTGAAGGTTTTTAAGAGAACACCCCCTTAGGCAGTCCTCCTCTTCCGGAGTAGCGCGTTTTTCTACCCCTTCCTGCTTAGCAGGCCTACTCAGCAGCTTCCTGTATATCTTTCCTCCTTCTGCTCAATAGCTAGCTTCCTCACCTTCATCAATACAACAGCTTTTGGCCCCACATCTGGTCTTGATTTCCCTCTGACTGCCGCTCGCCTTATAAATTAGTCTTCAAGTCTCTATAAAAACACATGCCCTGCTTCTTACTCTACTTTTTCGTCTTATGCATTCTCTCCCCTTTCTAATTCTTGCTTAACAAATTCTTGCTTAACAAAAGCTTAGATTCGACTGTGTCGCTCACCTAGAGTACTTAGTGAAAACGTTTATGTTGAGGTGTACATACATTCTCGTCAATGCGATGGATGCCGAAGACGCTTTTGGTCGCTTTCCCCGGTCCAATCCCTGCATCTACCTTGTCGTTGTGACAGCGGCCTCAACCGAATGCTGCACTGTGCTGCATATTTTCTGTCCAATAATGCTCGGGCTTCATCACGCATCTTTACCGTTGCTGCGCGGCCCCCACGGAGTTAATCGGCCTGGCCGGCTGCGCTGCCTTCAGCTCGCTTCGCGCCATGAGCTGGCGGCTCGTAGAACTATTCTGCATGATAGCCTGGACACTTCTCTCTTCCCAGTCTCCTCCTTGGCCCTCACCCTGCTTGTGTTCTGAAACTCTACATATCCTTCACTATTAGCTTCCCCTGCCGGCTAACTTGTTGCATGCTTTCCTCTTCAACGTGTGCCCAAGGCCAAAGCGACGGCTGATCTGGAATCATGGATCCCATCACTGCACTCGGGGCTGCCACCAGCGTTATGGCGGTTGTATCCGCTGCGATATCCACAGCAACCACTATCATCAACCTGATCAATAATATTCAAGACGCACCGGAAATAATCACCGACCTCCATGGAAATCTGAACACTCTCAGGGTTGTGCTGGATCGACTGGCCAAGACGGAGGCCCTCATTCAAACGGAAGACGAACAGGCGGATGACTCCTCGTATCCAACCAAAGATGCCGTCAAGGAGTGCAACAAAGTCTTGAAAAGGATGATAAGTGAAGTTTTGAATCCACTGCAAGAGAAGTTGAAGGGCGGTAAAATCCAAGCTGCATGGGCCGTGATACGCACCACCGCATTGGATCAGTTCATAAAGGACAACCTCGTCAGGCTGGAGGGCTCGAAGACTACCCTAATTCTTGCTCTAGCCGTTGATGAAAGATAGTTGGGTCTCCCGTTGTTCAAATTCCCCTTGATTTAGACTAACGGTAGTTTCAGTGCAAGAAGGATCGAGACACAGCAAACTACACTAACGAAATCTGGGCTTCGGCGATCTTCCACTTTTGGGATGAGCGCGAAACGACGACAGCACCTCGACGTGGATGCAGCTCAAGGCACCCAGTCGGAACCGCCCCCACCATACCAAGCCCAGTCACCCGACCCTGCTTTCTCTCAGATCCTGACATCTGCTTTGGAGAATATGGAAAAGGAAATAGTTGCCAATGGTCGGAAAGATCGTGATGAGCACAGTGATTCGGTAGTCCAGAAGCTGTAGGACGCTGATCTGAACAAAATTCTGTCTGTGTGGAAGCCAAACTTGCAAACGGTACAAAATCTGAAGCGTGGGTTTGCCCTGATGAGCTTGGTCTACGTAGATATGTTCTGACGAACAACTTCTCTCGGCAGATGTCATTGACGATTACACTTGCGACAGTACGTTACCGATTGCTAGCTTCAGTTCCATGAAAAAATCGAAAAGCTAATAGCTTGGTGGAAAAGCTTTTCTCCAATCGCTGAAGGCTCTACCCGTGACAAAGAACGAGATTGACGATGCCGCTCCATCAACACTTGAGTGGATCTGGACAAACGATGCGTACGTCGACTGGCAACGCCCGAAGTCCAAGATGCTACTCGTGTGTGGGAAGGCTGGCTCCGGAAAAAGCGTCCTTGCGAAGACTGTTCTCGGAAAGATACATGCCGAGACCGAAAAGTCTAACAGCGTAGCCGTGCTTTCATATTTCTGTAATTCCAGGAAACGACCAAAAGAATCTGTCCTGAACGTCATGAAGGCTTTCATTTTCCAATTTTTACGGGCAGACAAGGGAGAATTCCGCCGCCTCCTCGAAAATTGTGATTCCCTGAAATCACAATGGAACCCCTCCAACGTGGAAGAATTCAAGTTCAGCTTCGACGCGCTCTGGGACATATTCATAACGGTTCTGGACTCTCCGCAGAAGTCGCAGTTTTATTGCATGATCGATGCAATGGACGAGTGCGAGTACGATGCCGATCAAGAAAAGTTCATTATGCGGCTTCCAAAACTATTCAACGGTAAGCTAAAGGCCAAGCTCAAATTTTTCATTAGCAGCCGTCCGGATTGGATGACGGAGAATGACTTCTCTCAAATCTCTCCCAAGCCTCTCGAGATCAGCCTTGGATCGGAGCTCATGCGTGAGGATATCGCGCGAATTGTAGACAGGGAGTTTTGCCTCGTCAAAGGCATCTCAACTATCGATGAGAACGAGAAGGCGATACTCAAAGAGACACTAGTTTCCAAAGCAAATGGCATGATCTTGTGGGCAAAACTCGCATTACGAGAGATTAGAAAAAAGTTGGGCATCACCTTGAAATGGCTGAAAGACGTGGTGGAGAAACTGCCGACCGGTCTATCGGAAATGTACGATCGTATCTTGGCAAATATAGTCAAACGATATGGCAGCAGCGAAGAGACCGCAGAGAGGCCTGAGGATGATTGGGAATCGGATCTGTCCTTGTCATGGAGATTGATTCAATGGGTCGCGAGAGCTGGGAGACCGCTGACTTTGGAGGAGTTGAAAGTTGCACTGGCAATCGACCTACACGATACCTGCTTCGAAGACACTAAAAGCAAAATGATTCCCAATATCGAGAACGTTGTGCAGCGCATACCATTCCTCGAAATAGTTAACCCAGACGAAGAGCACAAGGAGTCTGATAACGAATTTAGCGACAACGGCATGCGGCAACCTTCTCAGGCCATGACCCCCTCTTCTACGGTTCGTCTCATCCATCAGTCCGCCAAGGATTACCTCCTCAAGACTGCCACTCCATTTGGAGGCGAGATGGAAGGCAAAGGGCGTACTCTCCCAAATTTCGACGATTCCAATATTGCCGCATTGTGCACTACACTTCTGAAGTTCCAAGACTTCGCCACAGGCCCCGTGAGAGAGTGTCCCGAAGGAGTTAGGTTTGTAGACTACTTTCAAGAATACATTGAGAAGTTTGGTTTGATGGAATACGCGTCTTCGTTCTGGGGCTATCATCTTCAGCGTGTGCCAGAACCGGACGATGTGCTGAAGTCCCTAGTCAACAGTTTCGCATGCGACTCACCAAACCACGTCCGTGCCTATTGCCAGGCGAGAAATTTTGTCACTTTGGGCCGCGACACGGACCTCGTCGAAGATTTCTTGGACTCCACGTCGTGGCGGCTGAAGGTGTTGACTGGATGGTGCAATACTACATTGACCGAGGCGACAATCTTCACAAAAGAGACCAATGGGGACGTACTGCCTATTCTATGGCCCTCTTCTGCGACTGGACGAGTAGCGCAAAAATCTTAGAAGCAGCGGGCGCAGACACGAGGGTCCCAAATCTAAGCTCAGTGGTGTATAGATTGGAGCATAGGTACAATCCAACCGAATTGCAACTAGCAGCCAACCATTTCGATTTCGATGAAGTGGTCAAGCTACTGGAGCAAGGCTGCGAAGTCGACGAATTGGATTCGTGTGGTCGTACCGCTCTCTTTTACGCCTGTTCCAACGGAGATGTCGACATCATCACCACTCTTCTAAACGCCAATGCAAGCCTCACCGTCAAAGACAAACGGGGCAGGATCCCGCTCGACGTCGCTTTGAAACCGGACTGCAGGGAACTGCTCGTTCAAGAGATGCAAGAGCAAAGTATTGAGTGCACGCCATGCCAGCTCTCGAAAAGCCCTTGTTCGCACTACGATGTTACGGAAGGATGTTGTGAACGCTGCGGGATGACTATTTGGACGGTCTACTACCGTAGGTCCTAACCAGCTCTCATATGTACGTCCAACTGCTAACCCGTAGTGCGTAGATTGCTGCGACTGCTCTGGCGAGAACTTTTATGCCATCTGTGAAGGATGTGCCAAAAAGGGACGGCGATGTTTCGACGATAAGCACCACCTTTTCCACCGTGTTAAAGCTGATGGATTAGTCTCGTGGTTGGAATACACACCGCATCTGGCGGATATCGCGTTCGAGGCTTCCATGCCGGATATATACAGGATGCAGTTGAATGAAACGGAGAACGAGAAGAAAGGGCAATTCCAGATTAATCAAGAGCAAGAGCCAAAGAAAAAAGGCTTCTTGGGACTTTTGTGCTGCTGGTGATGCATTGCTTAGTTTATGGAGAGATTATGTGGCGGTGGTAACGAGACTCACATACCCATTTTCAAGAAGGCAAAGCGTCAGACTCTGCCCCCTTGCAGAGATAGGGACTACAGGCATCCTAAAAGCTCAACCCCTAGTCCTGGAGAATATCAACAAATAGTAAATAATGAACAAACGATTGACAGAGACACGTGATAATACCCACTATATCCAGAGAAGGCCTTATTTCAGGTGCTCTAGCTGTGGTGTTACAAAGGTAAAGTTAGCAAAAACTGGAGAAGAATTTTGTGTTTTGTACGGTGGCGGAGTTCTCTACATTTTCCGACCTGTATTAAGCCATTGGGGAGCGCTATAAAACGATATCAAGCATGGCAAAGCCCTTTCAGATCAAGGTCTTCGACCACGCCATTCCGGCTGTAGTTAATCAGAAAGGATAGACTAGAGTCGCAGCATATACATTGTTTCGTCTCATTCACCATTTGATATGCAGTGAAACAATCCGGCCCATAAACACAAAACCTATCACCCCTCAACTCCACCGACTCCCCTACCCAAAACCCCTATCTCTCCCCATTCCCCCCTCTCAATCATAACAACCCATCCCACCACACACCTATACACCCTATCACCCTCACTTCGGCCCCTTGTAATACGTATCGTAAATCGCGTACCCAGTCCCCGCCGCAGCCCACAGCAGGCAAAACGCCAACCACGCCCCAAAAATCCACCACGTGGGCGCCCCATCCGCCGCCTTTTCCTCCTCGGTCAGAACCGGGTGAACCGTTGCGGTTGGGTTCGCTTGCTGCTAGGCGCGGAACGCCATGAACTGCTGCCACTCGCGCTGCCGGGTTGGCTCGTCGATTGCCTCGATGGCGGCGGGGGGTGCCGACGAGTCGGCGCTGTGGTAGGGAGGGGGAGCGGGAGAGGCGGTGTCGTCGTCGTCGTTGGGTAGAGGGTGTTATTTTGTGGGTTCGGACTGCGGCAGTGGTAAGAGGTAAACTGTCTGGGGTAGGGGAGCGGCGTGACTTACCATGACGCTGGTATTGAGCTAGGATTTAGCGAGATAGTGGATGGTTGGAGAGAGGTAGGTCTGTTGAGAGTGTTCGAGATAAGATCGTTGGAGTGGGTTGGAGTGGGTATGCGGACCTTAAACGATGATACTCCGCTCGCCGCAGTCGTGAGGCTGTGGAGGGTGATATTGAAACAGTGCCCCAGGTGCCAATACCAACATACTTGGCTTACCAGGATAGCGATCCTGGTCCGCAGGGGCTGGGAATCCCTTTATAGAAAATCAGAAAATGAGAAAGAATACGTAAGGCTGGCATAAATGTGATGAAATGTGAGGAGGCCGTTATTTCTTTTTTTATAACGTTGATATTTTTTATTTAAATATGCTCGCGATAGACGAAGCCCTGCTATCAATCTGGTGTGAGCCTACCCAGCAACTATCACGCTGAAAAGCTCCCGTTGTTTCCTCCGCAACATACCAAAACGATTCCTCTACGAAGGCGTGAGGAACTGTGAAAAAAAGTTCAGAAGGGTATCTCTGCCCGCGAAAGCAAATAGGGACGGCGAGTGAGCTTGATTGTGCGTTGGACGCTTACGACTGGGGTAATTTTCTGTTGCTTCAATTTCTGTCCACACCATCATCTGCTTTGGGTATCGAGCCAGACTACCCTAATTAGGTGGATTCAATAGAAACCAGAAAGATTTTGGGTACGCCTGGTCTCTTTAAGCAGGCATGCTGCAAATTCATCCACGCTTTTCCTCCGATGCAAACCAACCTCACTTCTGTGCAAGTAAATCGAGACTGAAAGGGATGACCACGATTTTTAGGGGTCGGGGGAATAAACAAAGGAAATCGCTTAAATCAGGACAGAAAAGGAATCTTGATCTCGCAACAGGTGTAAACACAATCGCTCGCAATGCCGGGGAAGATGACCACGCTATGACGCTTCATACATGGATTTTTTTTTAATACAAAGAGGATTCGGAGATCTTCGGTCGGGAGGTTACTCGTCGTACGAGATGCCGCCGCTAGTTTCTGCGACGGGGCCTGAACCATGATGGGTTAGGCTACTGTACATGATGGATGTATTGGTTTTGGTAGTACTGTGGCTGAATGTGTCGCACGTTCGGGACCGGAGTCGGTGTGGTAGGGTAAACTCGTGGAATCAGTCCGGAACATTTGCCATCAAATTGGTCATTGTCGGGTGTGATTGGTGGAGTCAGTACACCGTGGTTGACAACAGCACCGCCATAGTGGTGTTTCTGTGGAGTCTGGGGGCCGAGATATGCTTCTGTCGTCGGCTTTGGCTCTTCGTAATGCACGCTTGCTGGAGGCGTTGGTGGAGCGTTGGCACGCCTCGCAATTTGTGCTTGTCGTTGCAAGAACTCATCCACAGTAAGAGAAACTTGTGATAGCTGAGCAACAGAGTACTTTCGGGAGAGGACCTGCGATGGTTGGTACAGGTGGTTTGACAAATTCAGAACGGTCGCGGGGTCGTAGGCGCCAGCCCAGTCCGAATGTTTCGCTTGGTTGCGAGACAGAATGCACCTAGCAAGGGCGAGTGAGGACCGTGCGAGGACAGATGGGCGTGTTGAGACAAATTCCTTATGGAACAAGGCAATCTCGGCAATGTAGAGAGCCATATGTTCCACCTCCGGATCGTGCTCAACTTCGGATAACGCAAGCTGGAGGAACGAATCGACAGTGGGATGTCCGATGATCCAATTGAGGGTCTGCAGCACATGCCATTCCATCTGGGTGAACATCTCGTCGTCGTACAGGGAGCAGCACATGGACTTGAGTTCTCGGACGGTGGGCACGCGGTCCTTTCGGTCTCCGTATTTTGCGGCGATGAGCAGGGCGGCGCAGCCCACAAGCTGGTAGTGTCGCTTGTAGACAACGCGTCTGGAGCAGTACCGGTCCAGTAAATTGACGGCGAGGAAGAGGGTCTCTGGGAGCAACTGGAAAGCAGCGTGTGCCTCTACCAGGAAGTCGAGAAGATAGGGACGCATGAACCACTGGATCTCGGTCTGAATGTCGATTGAGTTGACATCAGGTAGCGTTTGTCCCTACTAGAACGTTAGCAAGATGGTTCACATGAGTAGTAGTCGGTGTTGACTGACCTCCATGTGTTCCATGTGATCTAAGATGTCCTCTTGATATTCCTCTCTTGTCATCCTGGAGAGATCTTCTTGAATGACTCGCTGCTGCATCTTTGCGATGTTGCGAGCCCGTTCCCTCTCCGTCGCGCGTTGTACGTAAAGACCTTCGTCCGGGCAATCTACGAAGAAGCTGTCGCATTGTCCGTATCTGGAAGGGTATCGTTGGTAAGCCATGATTGTGAGAGGCGGGCGATATGAGTGTCAGAAAGAATGGACGTCAGTTCGCCGGGATAGACTGAAGTGTAGTTGATGACCAAGGGATGTTCGAGGTCGGAAGTGAGTGTCGGGTTCAAGTAAACCGAATTAGAGAGTGGCAGCCGAGTAACGGCAAATTTGAAAGACAGTAATTAGTTGGATAGGATCAAATGAAGGTCTCTGGTTCCCGGGTCCAAGGTCTGAGGAGGCGGGAAAATAGTTATAGCAGAGAGCCTGGAAGGGAATCTGATTAGCGAACGCGCGGAAGTAGGGCCATGTAAGGCCACCTAAGATTGCCCATACCTGAAGAATTAGATAATTACGTTTAAAGAGCGAAGTGTAGCGGAAAGAACTGAAAGACGACTTGGGAAGAACTGAAATTAGTCGAGCCCCTTGCTAATCGCATCCAGATACTAGCGCAGGAATGAGTCGGAGTTATTGTGGCTCTATTAGCGGATCCTGGGAAGGGAGTATTGTTCTGGAGGCAGAGCACGAGTTAACGAGTCCACCTGAGGCTAGGGCGGGCCTGGGAATGTGAAGATCTCCCGGTCCGGTTAAGCACGGTTCTAAGGCAAGGGACCCGTCAGCGAAGGCACGGCGACATGTCTTTACAGGCCTTTACGAACCTGAAGTTGTCTTAAGGCTTTGATTCGGATGTCCTGGTTGGTTGAGGTTTCAGGCCAAGCCAGAGGCGAGTTCTCGGTGTGTGGAAAGTAGAAAACACTGGGCAAGACAGGAGAGTTAGCAATTGAGCAAGCTGTCTTGATAAAATCCTAGTGGAAGGTGCCGTGGTTGGAGGTTGGTGATGTTGCAGCTGTGCAGGCTCGCCAACGCGGTTGCGTTGCCGATGGAATGAACCCGGTGATTCGACCGACGCCAATCAAAAATGTAAATTCCCTGACTGCCAGCCGGCTTCAACCAAGGGCTGCCGAAGTGAAGACGGCGCCCCGCGGCCCGCAGCTCGCCAGAGGTGTTGGAAGCCTTGGCAGAGGGCTTCTAGGCAGACGGGCAACCACTGTGAGAAAGGCGTACGCTCGGACACTCGAATGAACCGGTGACGGCGCGGTGTTGCGGTGAAAGTGGTGAAAGCCACGATTGCAGGAGGTAGGTGTAGCGTCTGATATCGACCTCGGCCGGGAAGACCCCTAACTGAAGACGTGCAGGATACGAAGGGTACGAATCCACCCTCATCCAGCAAAGACCAACCCAACGAGTCCACCCAATGGCGAAGTACAAGCTTGCAAAGTCGGGAGCGATGTCGTCGGCTGGTCGAGGTATATCTCGCAGCGAGCTCCGGCGGTGGTGATAGGGGGCGTCGTACAGGCCACGCAGGTCGATTGGTCCACGGCTGCCACTCTGGCTGGAGGAACTGAAGGAGAGTATTGAGAGACTTACCGAGAGCACACAAGCAAGAAAATCCCGGTCGGAACGCACGCTGAAAATCACGGGGCGGACTGAGGAAACCGGCTGCTGAGTCGGTTGGCGTTCGAGGAGAGACAGGAGAGATGGCGGGAGACAGCTCCAGAGGCCACGAGCGGGACGAGGCAGCGGAGGTCGAGGAGGGGGACAAAAGCGAAGGGTCTGAAGATCCAGAGAGGCTCTGGCTTCTTCGAGAGGTCCTTATGGGGAAACGGCCGGCTATGGGGGACCGAGGAGCGTTGGAAAGTACTGGAGAGAGTCGTGCCACTCGTTGGTCAGCACGCCATCAAATCCAATACGCAATGCTCCAGCCGTGGAGAGGAGGTGGTGGGCGAGGAGGAGGTGAAGAAGGAGAGGATGAGAGCGGACGAAGGTGAGGTTCGCAACGAACGGCCAGCATCAGAGCCTTGGAGGATGCAGCACGGCACTAATCCGCATCGGCGTGTCTCCCACTTCCCTGCTCGCACGCCGCGACAGCCAATGCCCGGCGCGCAGCGGACGCCCGACGTGGTGGATCGCTGCCCTTTGCTTCTGTGCCTCTGCCCTCAGCCAAGCCAGGAACACCCAGCTCGCGCCGCCCGCAGGCGACGCCGGCCAGCGATCATCCACGGCCGCCGCGAGCTCCGCCGGCGACGCTCGCGTGGTGTTGAGACGCGTTGAGCACAGCGAGCCTCTCTTCTCCAGCACCGTCGCCCCAGCGCCTGCTCGAGACTGCTCGCGGGCTGTCTCGGTGACGTCGCACGCACACGGCGCGCAAATGCAGCGACCGCACGCAGAGTCCCATCGTGTTGTCAACCGCAGCCATGCGGGCCTGTCCGCGGCGTGGGCCCGCGACGGCTGAGGGTGCCAGCTTCGTCGCCGTCTGCGGCGTGACTGGCCCCAGAGCGCGCCCGCCGTGCTCGAATCAGCGTGGCCCAGCCTCCGGTCAGCCTGAAGCCAGCGCATGCAGCTACACAAGGTTGCAGCTCTCACGCAGCGAACCCACGATCGCTATCCAATCTGCTCCGCTGGCCGCACCGAAACATCTTGATGCCTTCCCTGCTGCCCTCTGCACTGGCTGCCCCTTCAGGCGACGCTGCCGTCCAGCCCCCAACCCATTTGCGAAGCAGGCCACTGGGCCACTCACCACTGCGGCCTGCCTTGGAGCCCTGACGCTCTCCTGGAGCCCTGACGCTCTTTGCTGGAGCCCTGGAAGCCCCAGATGCCTGCCGGTCCTGCTGGGGTCGACCGAGCTACTCCAGCCCGGGGCCTCCTGAATATCGTGATATTTGATGGCTTGACAGGCGCCGTAAAGCGCCTCCGCCCACCTCAACGGCGTGCACCACGGCCGTCAAAGGGGATACGGCCACACGGCTGCTATCTCGAGCGAAACGGGCAGGGGCCGTAACCGCACACGACCACGACCACGACCACGACCACGACTCCACGCTGTTTGCCCCCGCGCGCTGGACGCCGCCTGCCCGGCGTCCCGCCTTGTGCTGCCAGACGGCTTGAGCAGCGGAGCTCCAGCCCTCGCAGGCGGCGCGGCGGGTGAATTGCGTGCATGTGAGTACTATAGCGGAAACTGTCACAGTGACGGTGGAGCCTCTGGCTCGCTACCAGAAACCGCACGGCGTACAGTCGAATGGAGCCGTCCCTTGCGTTAACGGTCCCAGCGCATGGGATCATCACACGAGCCACTGCTGAGGCATCCTGCCTGTGCGGCACGGCGGAACGGCCTCCTTAAACACAGCAGCGGGGGTCCTCTTCCGCGACAATTTGAAAGGCGGCCTTTCAACGCGTCTGGCTTCAGATTTTTGACATGTTGCGAGCATGTGGTGTGGCGAGTGCCAGGGGTTCGTGTCTATTTCGCTCCACCGCTCGTATCCATCTCCCGCCACCACTAGACGGCCTTCCCAACTGGAGACTTGCATCACTCATTGCGGGGTCAGACGCGATGGTGCTTATTATGGCAGACGCCGTGCTCTTAGGCCCCAGACGTCGGAAGTAGGACGTTCAGGCCGGGCCAAGCATCCCTATCCTCTGTGAGTGCTAACACCCACCTGATACAGCACTTCCTCGGGCAAAACATGCTCAGGCAATGAGCCTCGCCACGCAACTGACTTGGCTGTCACGCGGTGAGCCGCTGGGCGGCCACGAGCACGTCAGTCCCTATTCTTGACTTCATGCTGCCATTTGACGATTATGCAGGAGGCAGGTACATATCTGGACAATCTGCGATCATCATCTTGCAGACTGGGCCCGATCGGGCCGTGATTCGCTCTCAATGGGCGCTCTATTCCTGCAGACTCGGCTCTCCAGCTGAGGTGGCTGGCTGGGGTTCCGTGATTGTCAACCTTGGAAAGACGCGCTGGTCGTCCCTAGCGCGATCTCTTACTCTCTTCTGGGCGCCAATGGCGAACCGTGAACACTATCAAACTGCGGCATGGCATTTCCCTGATTCCGAGGCTGCCCATGCAAGCTATGGGCCGACCTCCGGGCTTATTGAGACCAGAAGCTCGCTTCTCTCACGCGTTTGATACTCAATACTGCACTGGCCATGACAAATTTCATCGCGAACATGTCGCGGTGGACGCGAAGACGCGACCAAGTCAGCCACGCTTCTTAGTTGACATCGCATCATTTTTTCGGGTCAGCATGCACATCTTCTAGAAGCCTTACCTTTACGAACGCTTCCTCCCGGCCGTGACCCACCTTCAAATGTGTACGGCTCCTTCAAACTGAGATTTTCTCACTGGCCCACTCCGTTATGTTCCGTTATGGAGCTCGTATGAATTGAAATCTCTTGACCGCTCTGCCTCGATCATGCAGAGCAGCTCACTTGAACAGAGAAATTTTCAACCGCCCCATCTCTACTGTGGAGTACAGCTACGTTGAATATTGAATTTGTCGACGACGATACCCAGGCGATCCCATTGGCAGAATTGGTAGCGGAGGTACCGCTTCGGTGAAGTGCAAGACTAGCTTCTTCGCTCTGGCTTCTCCGCACTGCATCACCGAACCCTTTGCCAATTGTTGGTTTTGTTGGCGACTCCAGCTTCGCAGGTTTCTTGCAAGAAGAACCCTGTCCGCATACGCGCGCCCCTCTTTGGTGCAAAGCACAGCCGTTTTTGGCGTGCGAGTCGCTTGAGTGCTGCCCTCCATGGGATAGCCTGCTGGCACATCAATTCCCGGTTTCGTGCGACAGTGCTGTCGTGGCTCAGATGCTGATCTATTAAGAGGCTGACGCCTCGCCTACAAATCGTTCCTGGGTGTGGTTAGATCGTGCTTCCCGATCACCTGGGGGCAGCCCTCAACCAAGCCATCTTAGACTTTAGATCAAGCAGTCGAAACGCCTATCAGCAACTCAATTCCGGCAATTCGGTAACTCGCATAAGCATCTAAGTGCATGGAAGGGTTACGTAGGAGAAATGTTAGGCCTTGATGCGAGCAGTATAGAGTAGCACTGTCCTGTAGCTAGGTGTAACGGTTGTATGTGCATGCATGAGTCCAATAACGACGACGCTTGACACCAATCCCTTCTTCAGATAACCATATTTACGGCTTACAGTGCTGGGCCAATACTCTGTGCACACAAAGCTGACATTGCTTCAATGCTAGTTCAGAATGATTGTCTAGAGTGGCCCGACAAGTTGCCGGTGAATCCCCAGCCTCTCAAAGCTAGCCTTGGCTCCGCTGTAGCACTTCATCCAGGTTCTTGAAACCCAATTGAAGCTTGCCAACTCGTGGCGAGCAATGGTGCACAGCCTTGACACGAGGTACTGAAGCTAAAGGATCGTAGCAATATCTATGCGCATACGGACCACCTAGTCAACATGTTTCAAACTAACAACGGGCTCGTGAAATGTGCCGTGGCCGTTCTTCAGCTCCGTTTCACGCTCCCATCCTAGTGTCGCACAGTCGCTCTTTGGTCCTGCAAAGCACGGCTCAGTAGGATACCTGGAGAGACAACGGTTGCGAGTCAACGCATTGCACGGTATGACATTAGCTGAAACGGCAGGAAGATGGCGGGAAGCTGTTAGAGGCGTTGAGCGCTCGGATATGAAACGGGGAGAGAAGAGGCGAGGTCGGCTTCCAGGATTAGCGCACGGAACCCGCATAAATGATGATCCGTAGCGTCTTGGTGTCTTGGCAAGATCTCTGAAATTTTGATGTGGATACGAAATTGAAGGTTGACGCAACACCACGACATTTTACAATCATGATACAGCCTCGAATCTAGCGGTCGGCAGGATTTGCTGACTCGCTCGCTCTAAACTACCGCGCTCGCGAGCTATCCTCACTTGCGACTCCACGAAAGATGGAGATTCACCGCTCCCGATTCGTCCCATATCCGTCCTCCGCAATCAATGCGCTCGCCTTCTCCCACGCCACAAAGGAAAAGACTACCGGCGAGGACCCGTCTTCCCTGCGGTTAGCGATTGGACGAGCAAACGGAAATATCGAGATATGGAATCCTGGAAAAGGCATATGGGTTCAAGAGAAAACATTCAGCGGCGGGAAAGAGAGAAGCGTGGAAGGCCTGGCGTGGATCCAAGAGCCTGGAGAAGAGGGGAAGGGTGGCAAAACGCTGCCGGGCAGGTTACGTCTATTCAGCATCGGATATTCAAGCAGTATCACCGAATGGAATCTGGTCACTGGTCTTCCCGCGCGAAGTTCTGGAGGGAACCACAGTGAAGTGTGGTGTTTTGCTGCACAACCCCAGTGGGTCGGGCCCAAAAAGAAGTCTAGCGCTGCAAGAGAAGGGGAATTCAGGGGCCAAAATCTGGTTGCAGGCTGCGCCGACGGAACCCTGGCTATGATATCGACCGCAGAAGAAGATCTCAGGTTTCAAAAGCTCATAGCCCGGCCTACGAAGAAGAAGGCAAGAGTACTCAGTGTTGCTTTCCAGGACAGAAACAGGGTTGTGGCAGGCTATGCGGACAGCACAATACGGGTCTTCGACAGTCGAACAGGAGAATCTCTTCGCAGCATATCGCTAGGCTCAGGCCCGAAGGGCGGTCCAACGGAGATTCTCGTGTGGAAGATAAGATGCCTCCCAAATGGTGACATCGTGTCGGGAGATTCGTTGGGAGAGCTGCGTTTCTTCGGCGGAGAAAGCTATTCTCAAATCCAGCGTCTTGCAGGGCACGAAGCAGACATTCTCGATCTTGCTGTCAGTAACGACGGACAGTACATTTTCACTGGTGGAATGGACCGTCGGACAGCGTTATTCAAATGCATCCGGAGCAATGGAAAGAAAGAAGTTGGCCATGGCTCATGGGTCAAGGTCAGCCACAGTAAATTTCACGATCACGATGTCAAAGCTCTGGCGACCTACAACGGAAAGGACCTGAGCGTCACCGTCTCAGGAGGTACGACTATCTCCGCCGTTCTTTGTGACACGTTCTGACTTCTTAGGCATTGACACACAACCGATCGTTGTCCCCATCCGAGAATTTGGAAAGGAGTACAGTCGATCTCTTCCTTTCCTACCCCAGACTCCGCCGTTGGCTAGTGCCCCAGGTGCACGTCTTCTCGTGAGCTGGTGGAACTGCGAGATCCGGATCTGGAGAATCCCTAGGAACACAGGAGCCGAGCAACGGCCAAAGCTTGTTGCAAAGATGGCACTTCTCGGTGAAGAGCATATCACCTCTGCCGCTATTTCCCAGAATGGACTTGTTTTAGCAGTTGCCACAGTAGCTAAAGTCAAGTTCTTCCAACTTGCGTCACACGACACGTCAAAAGGGGAAAAATTCAGTATCTCCAAATTGCATTCAACTTCTCTCCCTGGAGCAACATTGGTTCAGTTTTCAGGCAATGGGAAATGGCTAGCGATAATCACGCCCACAGCAAATGTTCTGCTAGCACGCTTAGTTCCTGCAGACGACAGCAACCAGCAGTGGACGGTTCTCCCTCGCCTAGTCACCCTTGAACGCTCCACGAGAACGGCCGATCCCAGTTCACTGAACGGCTTCTGGGGTAACTACTATCGTACCATCACGCACGCCGACTTCTCTGACGACAGCACTGTCCTGGCTGTCGGAGATCTAGGTGGTCACATCGACGTGTGGGTTGTGGAAGGCAACGAGGACCCTACTGCAGCTGCCGTAGATGTTGCCATCGAGTCGTCGTCATCAACAGATGACGAGGAGTCAGGAAGCGAAGACGATCAAAAGAAGCAATCAATAGTTATCATGGGACAGCACTGGCGGCAACACCCCAATGCAGCCGCCATCCCGAAGCTCGACTCCGCGCCTCTAGTCCTATCGTTCCGACCCGCTTCCTCAAGCTCGCAGCCTCAACCAAACGGCAATCCAGGCGTCCACGCAACTAGACATAACCCACATCCGCGCTCGCATGAGCTACCGGGGGGAGAGCAGCGCTTCATGATTGTATCCGCCAAGCACAGCGTGTACGAGTTCGATCTGCTCAATGGCGGATACAGCGGGATCTCGGCCTGGTCGAGACGCAACCCGACGTCCCAGTTCCCCACGTCGTTCATCGGCAACAAAGACAGGACAAAGGGCTGCGTGTGGGACATTCATGAGGGGAACGAGCGTGTATGGTTGTATGGTGTCAACTGGCTGTTCATGCTTGACCTCTCCAAGGACCTCCCGGATCCGGAGACGCTATTGGTACGGAATGGCGCGAATCAATTATCAGGCCAGGAGCTGTCCAAGAAACGGAAAAGGAAGTCTGGCGAGGAGGGGCCGAGGAAGAAGAGTAGCGGTGCGGGTGATGCTATCCCTGCTTCGAATGTGCTTAGCTCCGTTGGCAAGTTCACCGGTGGCGAGTCTGACGAGTCCCAATGGATCAGCTTGGACGCCAGGCTCACCCCAGACCCCGACGAAGATGGGGAAGATACTCGACTGATACTACCCAAAGTACGGCGAGGTGTCAAGACAGAATTGGACGGTAACGAGGAGAACGTCGTAATAGAAAACGGTACCGAGAATTATGTTAGTGGAGACGCCTCCGAGGATAAGGCACTATCGAAGCGAAAGAACAAGAAGCAAGAGGCGGTGAAGGAGCGCGGGCTTCGTGAGTCGTGGTGGCACACGTTCAAGTATCGCCCCATTCTGGGCATCGTACCGATTGGAGAGCAGAGCGGGCCGCTGGAGGTGGTCCTCGTCGAACGCCCGTCTTGGGATCTGGACCTTCCGCCAAGACTCGTGGGGAATCATGAACGTGCGCTTTAGGGGCTTTTTGATATGTACTAGGGTTAGCGGGAATGCAGAGACGCGCGGTACGCAGTTGACTGTAGGATGACGAATTAAAAGCAAGGTGTGGAGATCAATCTATCTTTTGTCTGTCGATTGTTCGGCGAGAACAAACATTCGTATTCGGTTCTTTTAGTGCTTCGTTCTGAGTGTGTAAGAAAAAGCTCTTAGCACTGCTACAGAGTATTTCAGGTTGATATCAGGCATATGAGAAGGGGAGTTTGTGGATCTAGAAATACGATCGATAAGGGGGCCGAGACGAGGTGACCTCTTCCCCCATGATAAGTCTCTATGTTTTTCCGGCGCGGGATTCCGCCTAGATGAAGCACACTACGAGCCAATGGTCGTCCCAGGGATCTTTATGGAGTAAATAGTGACTTGAGTTGAAAACATCAGATTCACGCTTGAGCAAATCAGACATATTAGGATTTGGTAATAGGCGAATTCAAGGCAGCAAAAAAACGTGGCATTCAACCAATCAATCTTCAGAGTGTAGTAGATTATGTGGCAAGAGAAGCAGTTGTATTCGGCGTCCACGTTGCATTTACACTAGCAGTGTTGGATCATGAAAGAAGAGCATACGTTGTGATACATATGCAGGGAAGCTCCACCAGGATTTTCGGGCCCCGATCTACGTAAGCGCAGACAACCTAATCTTACAATAGGGAACGAACAGCTGCAATGGGCCCGCCGCGTCAGCGCCTCCGGACTCGTGACCACGTATCGTTTGCTCTCGAACGTGAGGATGCAGAACCTTGGACGGTCGTCGAGTGAGACAGCAGGCGAAAAGCCCGATGCAACGCCACATCAGATATACAGACTAATCCGAGAAGCTGTGATTGGCTCGGTTTCGGAGACTCTTTCAGGGTCCAGAATGGAGACGCGTGACTTGGAAGTCCTGAAGTCACAGGTAGAGAAAAGACATCTCTGGAGCAGGCAGGTGGTGGAGGCCTAGACGGGGCAGAGGGCGAAGGCAGCGGCAACAGCGTGACGAGGCCGTCTTTGTATGCTGCTTACGATGCCGCGCTGGAAATTCGAAGCACGCGTAAGGCTCATCTTATTGCTAAAGGCGATGGTCGCAGGGGAGGGGCAGCAATGGATGCTTGCGTGGCCAGCACGACGGGGTCAAGGCGCTAGTCGTTTTAACGCGCGTATGTTCCTCACCACCATACGAATCTGTCGCAGACGGACTGCATGAAAGCGGCCGGCCTGCGCTCTGCAGCTTCACCGTGACGGTTTTGTCCCCTCGACCGTCGTGAATGCAGCCTCGGGCCCTCGCTGCGCTGTGTTTTCCTGAGCCGTGTGGAGCGCTGCGAACCGTGGAGCGAGAGGATTTGCACCAGATCCCGGAGGCGAAAACGCGGCACTGCCCAGACCCACTCCTAAAATAACAGACTGCCGAAACCCTCCCGCAAGGTGCGTTGAATGCTCTTCTCTGCGGCTCGCGACGACGACGAACTCGTGCGCCCGGCTGCGACTGCGCGATCTATTGCACCTCTTCCGCCGCACCAGCAGGGCACCGGCATCCCGCTGGGCGTCTTGTTCGGCGTGCCGAAAGACGACTTCGACTGCCGGGGCGTCTCATTGGCTCTGGCGCTGAAGTCGGGGTGCTTACGACGACGCCTTGGAGGTGTTGCGCGGCCCCGTCACCCAACGACTGACACCTCGCAGACTATACGCACTCCGCTATTCCTCCTCTCTCCTCACCACTCACCCTCCCCTCTCGATTCGACCTTCCTCGCGCCCTTTGCGCTGTCGCCCTGCGACTTGTCGTCGACTCGGAATATTCTGGTTGCTTGCCAACCCGCCCTGCGCCTCGGCCGCTTCATCATCGGGCTGTGCAGCACGCTCGTCGCAGCCTGCCACCCCGTCAAAGCCGCAACACCACCCACTTGGCCACCTCCATCCTTCTTACCAACACCGCACTCGGACCTGGACACAAGACAGCACCAGTTGCGACCGATCGCACGCAGACACCATGGCCGACTCCAACGCCACCCAGCGAGGGGCTTCGGCCGCCGCCGCCATCGACAGCGACAAGCTCGCCCAGGACCTGACGGAACAGTTTCGACAAGTGCTGAGCACGAAGCGCATGACTGAATTGACGAGCCGCTCCGTGAATTCGCGATCCGCGTCGCCGGCACCGCGCGACTTTGGCACCCCTCAACCGCCGCCCATGGCCCACAACGCTCCGCCTCCGTCATACTCGTCACTACGAAACATACCATTAGTACCACAGCCTCCGCAGGACGCCCGATCAATGCGCTTCAAGAACATGCTGCACTCATTATCCAACATGCCCGTCCGCTGGGAGAACCCTGGCTTGCTCGACGAAGCCCTGAAGGTCGTGCCATTGGAGAACATATACAACGAAGCGGAAGAAGAGAGCCAGATTCTCCGAGCAGAAGCTGAGAGCTTGGGATCAGGCAAGAAGGCCGCATGGGGGTACCAGGATTGCGTCATCCGAGCCCTCCTGCGATGGTTCAAGCGTTCGTTCTTCACATGGGTCAACAATCCGCCATGCTCGCGGTGCTACTCTCCAACCATCGCTGTCGGCCTGTCACCGCCACTCCCCGACGAACAAGCCCGAGGCGCCAACCAGGTCGAACTCTACAAGTGCTCTGTCGAGGGCTGCCAAACATTCGAGCGGTACCCACGATACAACGACGCCTTTGTTCTTCTCGAGACTCGCAGGGGTCGATGCGGAGAATGGGCCAATTGCTTCAGCATGCTCTGCCGCGCTGTTGGGTCACGAGTTCGCTGGGTATGGAACAGCGAAGATCACGTCTGGACGGAGGTGTACTCAATGCACAGAAAGAGATGGATCCACGTTGACGCATGTGAAGAAGCGTGGGATAAGCCACGGCTGTATACTGAAGGTATGTTTAACTGTGCCAATCGTCATCATCGTCTAGACTAGCGCTAACGCAACCTTGCAGGCTGGGGTAGAAAGCTCGCATACTGCATTGCATTCTCAGCCGACGGCGCCATGGACGTGACTCGACGATATGTTCGCAACTCCACCAAGCATGCCCTGGAAAGAACACGAGCACCCGAAGCCGTCCTTCTTTACATCATGGACGAGATCCGCGCCAACCGTCGAAGCAATCTCTCCAAGCAGGACAAGTTCCGTCTCGAGGGCGAAGACATGAGGGAGAGCAGGGAGCTTAGGCACTATGTCATATCATCAATCGCCCATGAGGTGTCGAGGATTAGTACGGACGACATTCTCAGTGGCCGCCCGACCCCACGGCCCGACCCGGATGCACAGAAAGCGCTCGAGGGCCGACAGAGCGGCTCAGCAGAGTGGATTCGGCAACGCGGGGAAGGCGGCCGTGGTACACCAAACCAGCAAAATCCTCGCGACCAACATCAGCGTTGAAACTTCCTTGATGGTATTGCATCTATCCCTCGTTCATCACACCCTTTCACCACTGGGTGAAAGATACCCATAGAGGATCGGTCCACCAATGGCCTCATCCAACCTCGTCAGCACAGCGCCATGCCGCGACGCTCCACCAGTCGCTCACCTCAACACCTTCACATAACTACACTTCCACATTCCCCTCGGAGCTACTTGTACGTTAAGCATCTTGGTCTTGGGACCGTCTTGACATGGCGTAATGGAGTTTACGGCGCATTCGCAGAGCAACCAGCTCTCAGCTTTACATGTGCGATGTCGCTATCTGGCAGGCGTTTCTCATTTATCCATCTTTGATGATGGTCAATATCCAATCGTGTTCAGCATTTTGTTGCGGGCGGGACCGGTCGTCATTCAAGATGATGTTTCATTCTATTACCCTTCTACCCGCGGGCCTCCGGGCAGCGCTGTTTATACCACTGGCATTGAGCTCGACGTCTAGCACTTGTCGGTTTGTTTCCTTTGTCTGAGCAGGGCCTTGCAGATGTCGAAGACGGCTGGGTCTTTGCGGAGTTCTACTTTCGTTTGTCTTTTGCATGGAAGAAGGGGGGGCCTATTGGGCACGACGTGACGGAACCACGGTTGCTTCTTTTGTTTTTGTCTAAGTTCAGCGACATGGACACGCGAAGATGCCTGGATGTACGTTGGGCTTGGGATGCGGCAAAAGCGAGGGCTGAGAGGCTGGAGCTCAGCTGGTATCGCATGAGATAGAGAAATCAGAAGATTCAGCACGTTCGCACCCGCTTTCCCGTCTGCTGCCGTTGCTCCGCGATATAGGCTGACCTGATAGCACGGCGATATAACCCTCATGCTCGGCATTTTCGGTGACGTCGCTTACAGTGTGGGGACCATCGTGAGAAAGATTTGGTGTTGTGGCCGCGGGCGGGCCTGAAGGAGGCCGGTCAGCGACTGGCGCTGGGGAACAAGCTTCATGCGACGGGTTCAGGCGGCGGTGCGGGCGAGATGAGGCCCTTGGTGATTCGCTGGCGTCAGCAAGGGACTCGAGTTGGGCCTAAATATAGCACTGAAACGCTGAACAAAATATGACGGATCCAGGGACTGCGCCGTCCAAACCGGCAAAGGGTCGAGCACGCCGGCGGGCGCGCAGCGTTCCGGAAATGAGGACTTGCGCCACAGGTCTGCTGTGGCGAACGGGGGATAAGGGTGCCCGGGCTGCTGAGGTTGCGAATAGCTCGTTGAGGTAATCCGCTATTTTGGGGGGCCTCTTGGTCATCAGCGAGATTGCGAGTCAAAAGCGTCAGGTCGTCGCCCGAACCAGCTGTGGTGGCCTGGCATGCGAGTTGGAGTGCTGGAGACGAGCAAAGGGGAATGTCCAACATGTGCCTCGAGTGCGGCAGCGTTTGTCTGCGAATGGGGCCTGAAGCTCGCATGCTTCAAAACGCTGACCGCGACGCCCAGCCCCAGGAAACAAGCAACGGCTGCACCGCCATGTCTAGCGGAGGGTGCGTCCCGATGGCGTTAGCAGCCCATAAGCCCTGCGAGGCTGAGCGACTCCGCGCTGCAGTGAACAGCCAGCCGTGTCGCACAGGCCACAAGCTGAGGGCGAGCGAAGATCGAGGTGGCCGTACATAAGCCTACACTTCGCCCTCCTCACCGACAACACCTACAGCCACCCGTCTCACGTGTCTTTTGTCCTTTTAGCATTTGCTTCCTGCTCCTTCGCTGCGAGGGACACCACCGGCGCATCACTGCACGCCCACTCTCTCCACCTAATTCCCCCCAGCCTGCTCGTCAGCACCCGCAACAATGGGTAAATTAGGACGCTTTGCGTGCATTTTCGTGCCCATGGCACTGAGCATTGCCTCGCTCATCTGTCTGGCCCTCGTCTTCAGCGGCCAGCTGGACAAGGGCAATTCGCTGCAGAGAGAGCTGTTCTTCTTCAAGGTGAGATTTCCTCGGCTGTGCTGCGCCTTCACGGGACGAATCTCCCATATTGACGCGCAAAAAGGCGGACACACGACAGTTCAATGCGAATCCCGTGAAGCTACCGAACGAGAACTACGACAACACGCTGTTCGATGCCCTGAAGGGCGCCGCCTCCTCCAAAGATCTCAAGGACTTCTACACCGTCGGGCTGTGGAACTACTGCGAGGGCGACACTGACAAGGATGGCAAGAACCCCGTGGTCACCTACTGCTCGCCCCGCAAGACGTCCTACTGGTTCAACCCCATTGAAGTCTGGGACCTGAAGAACACGACTGCGCAGAAGATCTTCGGCGATAAGATGCAGAAGGGGCTCAATGATTACAAGAAGGTCACAGGCTGGATGTTCGCCGCCTACGTGATTGCATTCTGGGTGACTGTCGCTGAGATCGTGCTCGGAATCTTCGCCATCTTCTCGCGCTGGGGCAGCTTCGTCACCACCATCGCGTCCTCGGTAAGTTCCCTCGCCGACCAACCCCCAAATCCCCATCCCTAACACGAACACCCCCCAGGTCTCCACCTTCTTCATCTTCGGCGCCGCCATCACGTCGACCACCATCTACGCCGCGCTGGCCGGCACCTTCGACTCGGTGCTGAAGCCGTACGAGATCCACGCGTCCATGAGCAAGCAGATGCTCGGCGTCGTTTGGCTGGCCGTCGCCTTCTCCTTCGCGTCGGGCCTCTTCTGGCTCTTCAGCACCTGCTGCTGCTCCGGCAAGAGCAAGAACAAGAAGGTGACGGTCGAGAAGACGCCCTACACGTACGAGCGCGTCGCCAGCCCCTACCTCGGCGCCCGCGCCCAGGGCGGCGAGGACACGCTCCCGCTGAACCCGATGCCGCATGCCGGCGCACCGACGGGCGCGTATGAGCCCTTCAGACAGCAGCATGTGTAAACGTGTTGGAGAACAAGCGAGCGCGATTTAGGAATTCCGAGCGAGGCAAGCAGAACTGAGGCGAAGATGTGCTATTTCACGAGTGCATGAGGGATTGCGATACTTCTGGATCTGACTGAAATGTGGGGGCATGTCATAGTCCGCGGAAGAAAGTGGCATTACGGCGTTCTTAAAGGGGCCCCTTGGGTTAGGCACTATATGTTGCGAATTTTTTATTTTTTTTATAGTGCTTGCATTAGCCAGATTACGTTTTTGATCTGCTATGGGCTTTGGATTTTAAGCCCGGTCTTCACTGTAATCAAAACATTTCTCAAAGAAGAATCTAACGAATTTTTGGCTATGTTTCTCAACCACCTATGCTTTGGACGATTTTGAGGTCTATCAAACCCCATATTCCCAATGCAGCAGAATACCTCCCAGGGGGGCGGCGGGGTGATCTGACTCGCAATGGCTGGCGCGCCCGCCAGCCCCAACCCCCCCCCCCCCCCCCCGGCCCCCTGTAACTCATCTTCACACGCTGGTAAGCGCTTTTTTATCTTTTAATTTCTGATAAGCGTTAGGCGCCCCTAGGCCTTTGTCAGATTTCCGGGAGATTTAGCAGTTGCAGCGCGCGCGGACCGCCCCCCCCCCCCCCCTTTCTCCTGGGCAGGCGCTTCGTGGTGTGTGGGTAGCGCTGATAGGGGCGGCCTCCATATGTAAAGAGGCCTGATAGCTGTTTTACCCATGGCGTGGCTTTGGATATGCTGGTCTGCTATATATATATGTGTGTATATATATGTGTACCTATGCAGCTGGTGTGTAGTATTGGGGAGGGGCTTGTTCGGTAGTTAAAGGGGAAGGGTATTAAATATGCTTTTTAACGTGAGATGTAGCGGATGTTAGAGGCTTTTGAGCTTCGCGGAATACGACCCTTTCGGGGGCGGGCTAGTGCCGAAGTGGTAGTTTTCGAGGTTGGTGGAATGATGGACGCTTTCGCTGGGATAGGGATAGGTTTTAGGGGGGCGACGATGGTGGGTGGGTGATGGAGTTGGCGGAAGAAATGTGGTCGTTTGATGGAAAGAACTACATTGGTAAGTCAGTACTGGTGCTACGTGGGGCTGGAATGGTGAACCCTTTCGATCTGATGGGTCCTACAAAGGTAATCACAACGACGGTCTGGATCTGGGGTTGTGGTAGAATGGTTTGTTGCTTTCATCAGGACCTTGAGGTGAGCGTGTAGCGGACTTGTAGCGATTCTGTCGGTCCTTTCGCTCCTATTTTGAAAAGGTGGAGCTTTTTGTAAGGACTTCGATCGAGTGCATGTACCCTGTTGCCGCTATATGCTACAATCTTCCAGTTTTTGCAAGAACATGCACCACTTGTGACGTCGCTTTCGAACATCTTTCTTGCGGGTAAGAAGACAATTTACATGTTTCTCTGATGCTAAATCTCTCGCCGGTTACTCTCTAGGTAAGAATCGCTCCTATTGTTACTTCATCTACACGCTAAAACTACGCAGAAATCTAAGCTAGTCCTGATGCCATCCGATGTACACAGCTTTCACACTTTCATCCTACGCTTTCTGTCTCTTAGCCTCCTTCCCCTCCTTCCCCCCCTTCTTCTTCAGCCCCAAATACCTCCTAATAACCTCGGCACACTCCCCGACCAGCTCAATCGGTACCTCATGCCCGGCATCCAACACCCTAACCACCACATTCGCCTCCCCAAGCACCTTCTGCGCATCCTCCCCAACCTCCTCCGCCACCACAATCTCATCCCTAGCCCCCAGCAAAATCAACACCTTCCCGCTCTCCATGCCCAACTTCTGCGCCTCGGCATCCCGCGGATGCGCATTCTGCGCCTCCAGCCGCGCCCCGATCCGTGCCCACGTCTCCTGCTGCCCATGCACGGGCGTGTTCTGGATGCTCGAGATGAACGCGGGCACGAACGCGCGGTGGTGCTTGATCTGCCAATCCACGACCTTGGACACGGTCGACGCCGGGTGGTTCAGCAGCAGCGGCGACGTGGAGCTCTCGTACAGGCTGGGGCTGGAGATGCCGCTGCGCACCGACCCGGCGTCCGAGTCGCGCTTGAACTTGACTTTCTTCTCGGCGGCCTTGCCCTCGCTCGCGGCGCTGGGTTCCGGCTCGATGCTGCGCGCGGCGCCCTCGCCGGACCAGAGTCGCCGCGCCACCAGGTGTTCGACAAGGGGCGCGGGGAGCAGGCTGGTTTGCGCGTACAGGAGGGAGGTCTTCCAGCTGATGTGGGACTTGCGGAGGAGGCCGCCAGGGGCGATGAGGATGAGGTTGGCGACGAGGTGCGGGAAGTGGGCGGTGAAGTTGGCGGCGATGGCGCCGCCGAAGGAGTAGCCGAGCAGGGAGAAGGAGGTCCACGGCGTGCGGCAGCTGGCGAGAGCGAGCAGGAGCTGGCTGGTGTAGAGGCGGTAGTCGTGCGGGAGAGCGGTTGGAGAGGAGGAGTAGCCGCGGCCAAAGAAGTCTGGGGTGGGTGTGAGTGGGTGGGAGGAGGAGAAGTATGGTAAGGTGAGAGAGGGTAGAATTGGGATGGATTTATAGGGATTGCAGTGAAGGGCTCTTGAAATCGATATAATGACGGAAAATGGATACGAGATGCAGGTGGTAAGGAGAATTCTAATTGTTTTGATATGTTTTGATTAAGAGGCCAAAGTTGAGACAGGAAACAAATAAACCACGCACCCATTAACAACACTCGACATCCCTTCTCTACGAGATGATGGGCCAAGGCTGCCAAAGCAATGCTCGGAGTGCTGATACCGTGAAGCATGACGACCTTCTTCCCGTCCTCAGGGCCCCATTCGTAGACCCTGATGCTTCCATAGGGAGTGTCCACGTCTCGGCCCCCGGGAATGGCATCAGGTGGGTATGGAACAGCAGCTATCTCTTCTTCAGACAGCTTAGGAAATACTGTGTCCTTTGGCGAGAGAATAACGTTCTTCGACCTCGCAGAGGATATGCCCCTGGATATGACTAGAATGCTGAGCACCGCTCCAGCAGTCACGGCGAGAGGAACAAGAGTCTGGCGGCCCACGTGAGTGGAGGCGCGTTGGAAATATGCCATGCTAAAGTCCACCGGCATCACAACAATGGATGTGGGTACGAGTTGGTCGTCAGCAGGGCTGCAATTGGAGATTTTTTCGTGGCGGCTCGTCTGGCGGTATCGCGTTAGATCGGCTGCGCCACAGCGTGACAAAGCCAGTAGCTATTCTAGCCACAGCTAGCGTCCTACCTACCTAGCACCTATTTTGGCGTCTTCCAGCCTCGGCCTGGTCTCGGTGGAGGCGTTTCTTGGGTTGCGTTTGAGGCCGCGCAAAGCGATGCCCGCATGAAACATCGCCGCAGCCTCTCGTCGTGGACTTCCAGGATGTCTCCAGATGCGAGTCAAGGCGACTCGCTCGAAGCTTGTTCCCGCCTCTGCGGTGAGCTGGCTGCTGATTCTGCTCAGCGGCCGGCGACTTGCAAAAAGCCAAGAGTGCGCGCTGTGCGCGTCTAGTGGCTGTGTGCATTTGAAGCTGATCCAGCCCCAGATTCCACTTTGCGTTGGTGGTCAGCCTTCGCAAGTGATGCAGTCCATGTGCAGACCGAGCCCTCCCACCACCATACATACCCACGATTCCCGTGCCATTCCGTCCTGTTCCCTCTCTCCCGCCATCCTCTTCATGCTGCCTGGCGTTTGCTGAAGCCTTCACCCCAGGCACTCCCGTCGAGAGCTCACCACTGCTACGCGCTCGTCAGCAGCGTATCTTTCTTGTCGACTGCCCACCTGCCCACGTTGGGGCCAATTTCATATCATCCTACCACGGTGGGATCTCTGTGCTGTTAAAATATGGATACGGGCACATGGAAGGCGCCTCAGCAGCTCCCTGAGAGGCTACCTTTCTCCAAAAAGAAGATCCCCAAGAAGGTGATGCTATCGTGAGTACTGGCGTGCTCCTGACGTTGAAATCGTGAGCTGACGGGCGTAGATATATCCTCGACTATGTCATAATAATGTATGTTGGCCTCAATCTGCGCAACACACGACCTCCTGCCCGAACCGGACTGACACTTAGCTATAGAGTCCTCATTGCCGGCTTCTTTGCTCTCGACGCTGTTGAACCCTTCCATCAACACTTCTCCCTACAAAATTACACACTACATTACCCATATGCCGAACATGAGCGCGTCCCGGTGGCGTGGCTCGTGGTTATTGCTTGTTTTGGCCCAGCGGTCGTTATCGCCGTTTATACCCTCGTAATTGATGGGCTCTTTTCACACCAGGTGTCGACAACAACGCCGGCGGGCAGGAGGAGGAAATTGACAGGCAAATACAGGATGAAAGACAGACTCTGGGAGCTGAATTGTGGAATACTAGGGTTGGCTTTGGCTGTAGGCGCCTCGTTCGTCATTGTTGGTAGAGACACCCAAGTCCGGCATATAATATCACAATGCTAACACAAGACAGGCGCTCTAAAGAATGCAATCGGCAAACCGAGACCAGATCTAATCGCGAGGTATGAGCCCCCGTGATTTCTTGAAGACACGCGCTGACCAGGGACAGATGTAAGCCCAATACGCAAACCGATCCTCCCGGGCTCAAGTTGTCAGATCACAGCATCTGCACTAACAAGGACAATGCCGTTCTCAAAGATGGCTTCCGAAGCTTCCCCTCCGGTCACAGCAGTAGTAGGTTCTCAATCTCAATTGCGTCTCAGACGTGGCACTAATTCGCGCAGCTGCCTTTGCTGGCCTTTTCTACCTCTCCATCTACCTGGTAGGCAAAATGCATGTCCTGGACTCCAAGGGCGAAGTATGGAAAACCTTCATCATTCTCATTCCTACCCTCGGCGCCGCCCTAATCGCCGGATCCCGTATCATGGACGCCCGCCATCACCCTTTCGACGTTCTTTCTGGTAGTGCTCTCGGCATTCTTGTAGCATGGGGAGCTTACCGCCAGTACTTCCCACCCGTAACAGAGCCCTGGAAGAAAGGCCGCGCCTACCCCATTCGCGCCTGGGGCAAAGCGCCTGTCGCGCCCGTCCCAATGGCCCAAGTAGAAGAAGACGTCCAGCCCCTCCAACCCCGTGCCTTGGACGCCGAGCGCGGCCACGCCTCCGGCTTCTCTTCACCCACCGCTGTCGTCGGCTCTGGAGAGACTGAACCCAATACCAACGTCTTCCGCGCCCAAATCTCCGCCTCTCAGCGCAGCCGCGATGGCACCGCATATCGCGGGGCCCCCTCGTCCGCCTATAGCACCGGTCCACCAGAACGACACAACACCAACGTCACTGCCTCCTCTACCTACACCGGTACCCTCCCCGCCTCAAATCCCTTCGCGCCCCGCGACGTTTCCCATGACCCCTACGGCTACTCCTCGTCCGAGGAAGACGACTCCTACGAGCTGCAGCCCACCTACACGCTCTCGAACCCGCACGGCGGGCCGCCTGTCGCTTACGACCCTGCGTTTGGCCACGGCCAGGACACGAGTTACCACGCGCAAGCTACGTCGCCGGTGCCGACTCCGCCGCCACTGGCTCCAACCGCGAGGAAACCGCTGGCTTCTGATGCGAGTGGGGATATAGGAGAGGGCGGTGTAGCGCCACCACAGCCGCCGGTGCATGCAGCAGGGACGACGGGGGAGTTTAGGGGCGTGCAGCTGACGGAGACGTATGCGAAGTGAGATGTTTGTGGATGTTTCAAGCAGGCGGGAGTTCTCTGATCATAGCTTTCTTTTCAGTTGAAATGGGGCCGAACAAGGCGGCGGTGTGCCATACGGCTGCGTCGAAAATGCTCGCTGGAACGGTGGCAGCGTCCGCAGTTTTGCTCTTCGTCACCGTATACCTCGTCGGCATTGAGTGCCTGCGGCATTTGCTTCCATTTGTGTGGATGAGACACTAAGAAATTGAGTAGAGAGAGGTGTAGATGTAGGACAGTTGGTGAGATAGGTGTCTAGTACGTGAGAGATTGATTTGTGGCTAGGGTTGGGTTGGGAGGGGCTACGAAGACCTTGTATCCAAGGCTACAGAAACTTAGTTAATGAATGAAAGAGACCATTTCACATCATGTCTAAACTGGTTGCGGGTGCGCATGTAAAGGGTACCCACCAGGGAGGTGCTTCGATAAGGTGAAGATGTTGGAAGTTAACGCCACTATGCGGCTTAGTTTTGAGTCCTTAACTTCCTGTTACCCCTTCCTACATTTTTTTTACCTACCTACCCTCTTACTCCCATTACTCCCATTACTCCAAATAACACTTACCCTCCATCAACCACCACCACGACGGCAGCACGTGGCGTAGCGCATATCATCTCTTTACCAGCCTTCCGCAACCGATGTCGCAGGACCTTCCCACAACAAGCGAGAATTCTCGGGTAGAGGGTAAGTACGTCGAAGAGCTTCTGTGGTCCTAGATCCGGGCGCCTGGTTTTGCTTGCCGTTGGCTTTGGACTTGAAAGTGGTGACGGGATGCGGGGGGGTAGACCGGGGAGGCATAGTTTCAGGGCGGTGAATTCGGGACTTGGGGGGGATCCGAGTAGGCGGTTTTGATGGAAGCGTTGTGGATGGCCGGAGTGCTTGGTGATGTGGTACGAGGGCTGTTTGTAGGGTTTTAGCGTTTTAGATGGGATCGGTCTAATGGGGAAGGTAAGAAGCCTAGGGCTCATGGACGACGAAGGGATGCAGGGGTTAGAAGCTTGTCTTGTCCCATGCTCAACATTGAAAAGATAGGTTAGAACAGAAATCGAGTTCGATTGGTCTAGGTAGTATCTAAGCACGTTGATAGACATGCCGAAGCCGTTCTTCCTTTCCCTGCAGAAAAAGACCATAGCCATAGTTCCAAATCAGAGAAGCATCAAATCGCAGCCAGATGGTACGCCATCATCCAGGGGTATAAGTTCCTCGCCAAACCTCCTCACAAGCTCGCCTTTCCTCTCGACTCGAACGGCATCGCCAGAACGATCAACCCTGCGGCAATGAAAAGAGCGCCGCTAACATAGACAGGCGCAGATGTCTCCAGGTTTGCAAACATTGCTATGATGGGCGCCATGATGCCGAAAATGCGATTCGCGGATGCCGTGATGGCATTGCCAGTTCCTCGGTCTTTGGTAGGGAAGATCTCCGGAGTGTATGCGTAGAGAACCGCGTACATGATGTTGCTGACGAAGCTGTAGGCACAGTTCCATCCGAGCAGAGCATTCGAACTCAGGGCTGTTGTCGAAGCGAACAAGAAGACGCCGGTCAAAACCGTGGAGAGCGCCAAAGCGCCTTTCCTTCCGAAATTTGGCAGCTCAACTAGCCAGCCACCGAGGATACAGCCGGGAACACCAAGTACGGCGATGATGAGCGAGTTCCTGTACGTAATATAAGTTGACCCGTCACCGAGTTCTGCGCCGCGAGTGGCCTGGATGTATGGCAGGAATGCATTGTAGAGGGGGAAACCGAGGCCAATGAACGCCCAGACGGTGGTGATAAGTGATGTTGACAGGGCGAGCTTCTTAGTTGCAAAGAGAGCTTTGACGTGGGTGAAGTTGAACTTCTCAAGGTTCCGTTTGATCGCAGCGGCTGCCTCAGTGCCTCGAGGTCCGCCTTCTGGGTTGAAGACTTCCAGGTCTTCCAACGTAAGCGACGACGTTTTGCCGTTCCTTCGAGCGACCTCGTGCACGACTCGTACGGCTTCTGCGTCCTTTCCTTTGCCCATGAGGAACTTTGGGGATTCGAAGACGGTGAAGGCGACGAAACGGAGGAGGAACATGATGAGAGCGATACCACCCATACAGATCATGAAATACCTCCAACCCATATTCTCAGACTTGGTGCAAACAGCCTGGGTTTCCTGACAGGTCAGATTTCCCAGGAGCGGCCAGGCAATGAGTGTAGCGACCACTTGCGCAAAGGCCCAGTCGATGGAGAGAATCGTCAGGAGATATTGATGGCTCCCGGGAAGGAATTCAAGGAAAATGGCAGAATCAACGGGCAGATTTCCTCCCACCCCAACCGACCAAAGCGCTGCAAAGACTCCAATTGCCGCAAAGTTGGGAGATCCGGCGGCAATCATGCCAAAGAGGGCCGTGATACCAATGGTGAGGTTGAAAGCCCATCGTCGACCAAAGATGTCGCATCCGAAACCCCAGAAGACGGCGCCGACCAGAAGTCCAATGTTCTGGGAGAGGGTCAAAAACGGAGCCCGGGTCGGGTGGAACTCGTTTTTGACCGGAGTGAAGATAAGCGACGTAACCTGCAGAAAGTGAGAAGAGGAACTCCGGGATTCTGTCCTCTCTATCTACTCACAATGGGCCAGAGGTTGTCCTGGGCCCAGCCAAAACCAATGACTATGAACAATTGCCATTGGTAGCGGCCCATTCCAATGTCCTGAATCGCCTTGTTCAAGACGCGTGCTTTTGCTTCATAGACGGGGTCCAGGCTGCCCTCCTCGAGCACTGCGGTCGGCGCGGCTTCAAGCTCGGCATTCGCGTGGCTGTACTCATTCGCATGGCTGTACTCTCCCGGCTTGACGTCGCTGTCGGTCTTGAGATCCGCCATGCTGGCTGGCGTCTGACTATCTGGGTGTTGGTGTGTGGAGATGTCGGGTAGACGGACGCTGCATCACGTACGAGAGCGACAAGGCTTTTGTACGGAGGACAATGGAGTTGGAGCTGCCTCGTTCAGCTTAGAGATAGGTGACGCGATCGCACCCATTGCTTGCGCCTTGCAGACACGGGACGAATAATGGGGAGTCTGTTGTGCTACACGCGATCGCACCTGTTTGCGGACTTTGGACAGTGCGTCATAGCGAGCGCCATGGAGCGCCATGGACGCCATCTGTGCCATGGACTGCTGGAGCGGAACCACTGTCAGCAGAGCACGCAACGGGGAAGTCAGCGCGCAGTCCGAAGAGGCAGGGCCATCCCACAGACGCCGTGCAGAGTAGGGTCGTGAACACCGCTGGTAGGTTCGCCTGGCAGCCGTGCAGTCCGTCGTGCCGCGATTGCGCGCAGCCTTATCCGCGTTGCTGAAAAGCGCAGTCTTGGCGTATTGCAAATCTGGTCGATTTACGTACAGAAGGCGTGGGGGAACCAGGAATATTTTCTTTTGAAGGATCACTACCATGGCCTTTGGGATTGTGGTACCTAGTTAGGATGTTCAGGCACGGGAGAATAGTTTCATTCCTGCGCTGAGCTCGCATCTCGGGGGCATCCGTGCTTCTGCATCCTTCACATAGCCATGGTTAAATTTCGCAATGAGGGTGTCAAAGGCCGCTCTATGAACCACAGGTGTATTTGAGTGTCATTGCACATAATTCAGACCCTCCTGTGCGACTTAAACGAACATCAGAATTCTCAGAGCCGCCCTGGGGGATTGCGACACCCTTGTTCAAGTCTCTCATGATCTCCCTTTCCCGGTGCTTGCAATCATGCCACTATGGCCTATCTCTCCTCCACAGCATACCCGTCGTAGGATTTATGCGTGTGAACGTCCTTGACGTGTCGTTTCGGTGTAGTATCGTCGGGAATCAGTTCATGACTGCAGCTCTCGGGTCGCTCAAAGCAATGCCTCTCTAATGCTTGTGTGGGTGATATCTTGCCTCTGGCGAGCATCCTTAAAGCACTGCATTACCACAGCCCCTTGATCTAGGGACAGTTAGCACTTGAACATCAGCTAGTAAGTACTTCAGCCTACCTGTGAGATCCTCTGTGTCGGCGCAACTCCGTCTGCACTCTCTTCCGCCGGAACGCGCGCCAAACTTCCACTATCTCGGAAAGTTGGGTACATTCCTGCGTCCTACGCATATATTAGATCTGATAGCAAGTGTAAGAGAACTTGAGCATACGTTTTCAGCACTGGCGTCCCATCCGAGGGTTTCTTCATCATTCCTAGAGTCTGCCGGATCCCATTGCGTATCCTCGTCTACTCCGACAAAGAGGCTTTCGGAGTCCTCACTGGGTACTGGTGACGGTGCCTTTCTAGCAGCTCTGGAATTGCCAAGACGGCGTGCTGATGTGGCTGATGTGCGTGTTGTGGGCGCAGGTGGTGGAGGCATGTCCTGTCTGAAGCTCCGACTCTCTGATCGCTCTGTGGTAGTTGATGGGCCCCTCGATGTCGTCCTTGATGGTCCCACAGGAGCTGCAGATGGTGGTGGTGGTGGTGTATCCACATAATCTCCAGCAGTCATGAGTGTGAACTCGCAGTACATGCCATCCGACGTATAGTTGAACTGTAGAGGTCGCGTGGGATGAGAGTAATGGGCATTCAAGCTAGTTTTGAGAGTGTCTGCGTGAAGGACGATGGCTCGGAAGTCCTTTACGCTGATAATGGTGTGCATTCTCTCCTGTGCAGTGAAATTTTCAAAGTCGGAGACATTGACAGCTACGGCAGTCTGCAAAGGCTGTTTCAATATCTCTACAAGATGTTAGCGTAACTCGATATATGTATTATGAAGTATACCTTTCCCATTGGCGATTTTTTCGGTAAAGCTCGTAAAGACCACTCGATCCTCTTCAGCATAGATGTCGAGCTGTTCCGTCCTGCGACCAAAGTACTCGATATACTCTCTTAGTAGGCCAGACGAAATGCTCCAGTGATTCTTGGCTGCGTTTTTGTCAAAAAGCGCGTGCAAGATTTCGACGGACTCGTATGTCAATTTATAGGTTTTGGTGACGCCTTGGTTGCACACCATCTTCACCACAAAGCGACACTCAGTCTTATCTGGCCGATCTTGCACGCTGACTTCACAACGATCGATGGCAGTATCTTTTCCTCGAGCGTCATCTAGGCGCGGCTTGAATACAGACAGCAGGGCCTAGACAAGCGTGGTTAGAGAAGAACCACAGTCCTTTTTAATGGAGACCTTGCCTTGCTATACATGCTGCATGTGAAGCGCCCATCTGGTGCAGAATCTTTGGGACGACATTCGTAAGTTGAGAAAAACGTCTTCCCTTCCAGGGAACACGACGCATACGCGGACTTGGACGAGTTTAAGGCCGTGAAAGACAACTTGTGACTTTGATCAGAATCTTGTTTCCAGCCGGAGTAGATAGTCACTTACCCTCTCCCTTCGAGCTTCAATGGCAACGGTATCGCTGAACTTAGCAAGGCACATGAGAATCTCATGAATTTTTGCAGCCGCTTCCGGCTTCAGAGTGAAGTCGAGCGTCTCCATGATGGGCGGTGAAAAGTTCTGCGGAGTTTAGGTGACCTTCCACAACCGTCGGCCACTGCGGCCTATCATCATCTCGCCTCTCGGACTCTCGTGATGCTTGAGGCGATGGTGTTGTGAAGATCGCTAGATCCTTCTTCGCGTGAAGAGACCCGACGCGTTTAGGTTCGCGAAGAACTGCCCCGACGACGTCACCCGCAAACAACGGCTATCAGAAACCCTCTTTTCATCCACCCATCCTTTACATTCATCTAAAAACCATGGTTCCCCAACTTCCAGACGACATCTTGCATATGCTATGCGAGGAACTAGCATTGCAACGCAGTCTCGACACTCTGTTCAATTGCGCCACAGCAAGCCGCGCCTTAGCAATCCCAGCTTTGACATGGCTCTACCGCTCCCACCACAAGTCTCCAGTCCGAGGCGGAGGGGATGACGAAGCTATATCTATGGCTACTCATGAGCTGGTTGTTCAGAGATGGTCTATCCTATGGAGATCCATTATTGCATCCGCGCTGGACGCGACTCTCTTCCCTTACTGCAGATACATCACAACGCTCGATCTGCGTGATCTAGCGTACCTCCTAGAAAATGACAAATTTAAAGGCAAAATCTTGAAGTAAGTCCGGCGGTCATTGTCAGCAGTGTGAGCTCGTACTGATTTATCTCTAGGAGCTTCTTCAGAGCAGACCTAGCCAAATTCCATCATACCATGGAGGTACCTTATCGCAAGAGCAAGCGAACCGTCCTCAATGTCAATTCCATCATAGACGCGGTTGGAGAAGGTAATCATTTTTTTCACATTTAGATGGAAGTCATCACAATATTTTGCTAATACTATCGCAGCCGTTACCGAACACACGCCGATGCTCGAGCAAATAAGTGGTCAACGTAAGCTATAGGCTCCTCCTAATTCAGCATAATTGCGCTCTAATCGATCTCATAGTCCTCTCGCATGCACTCGTCCGATGGGTTCCTCGACTTCCTCGACTCCATTCGTTAGAGTTATGGGATGGCAAGGCGCTGGAGGATGAGATACTGCATGCTTCTATCCGGGCAAACTGCCCACACTTCGATGCGCTCAGCATCTACCATTGGTAAGCCATCGTATTCCTTCATTGGCAACATCCGATTACCACTACTTGGGGTATCCCTAAGGGCTTCCAAAACTCCGAATACGATGTAAATGACAATGCATTGGACATTGGGTAGCCTTTTGACTAGCTGGCTACATACTAGCTGAGCTACTCCCCACAGCGGTGTCTAGCTTCTAATGGCGATACTTAAGAAGTGATACCTGTGTGCCCAGACTTATGGTCTAGTACTATTAGAAGCTGGATACCGCTGTCAGGAGTAGTCCCGCTGCTAGGAAGCTGTTCAGTGGAAAGGCAGCTTAGATTCGTGCTGCATGAAACTTAACATTGTGCCTAGATTCTGGAACAGCACCGGGGCACCCCTAGCAGTGTCAAACGAGTGTGCACGGGCTCATATTTTGTCACTGTACCGTATACTAATATTTAGCTAGGCAATCTGAGGACCGTGATCACAAACTCTCCAACTTCATCAGTGGCCTTCGTCCCCAATCTCTCAAATATCTAGAGACCATCAGCGACACTGGAATTGGTGCAGAAGCCTTCCTGGCTTTGAATACCCATGGCGAGTCCTTGAAGGAGCTCAGACTATGCCTCCGTACTGACACACTTCCTCACCTTTCACTCTTGAGGGGCTGCACGGCGATTGAAACCCTCAGGTTAGAAGATAACGACGGCCATACAGATATCAAAGCGACTCAAAACGACGTCTTCCTCGAAGTTATTGAGTGGCTCCGAAAATGCGAGGATCTGAAAAACTTCAGCCTCACCAACTTTGTGGATGCAGCTGCCATCGTATTCCCACTTCTACTAGAAGAAAAGATTCACCTTCGGAAGCTGGATATTGACACCTACGTTGTGAACAGCAACAAGATGTTTCACCAGGCGCTCATACACCAGCGCGAATCCTTGCGAGCTTTGACGCTAAGCGGCGACAGCGATGAGATGTTCAGGGATGACGTCGATGTCCTCGTTGACTCGCTCAAGTCTTTGACGGAACTGAGGGAACTAGAGCTACGTGGCGTGTCAGATTGGCTCAAAGATGAGCATTTCAACCAAATCATCGACAGACTGGATAAGCTTGAAGACTTCTACATCAGCGGCTTGGAAGTGACAGATGCTGTGCTGGATAAGGCTGCTAGCCTCCGCAACCTGAGGAGTATGACCTTCATGGTCATGAGCAAGTTTACGTTGGATGGCCTACTAGAGTTCGTATCGAAACTAGGCCCGGGCAACCAAGGCCTAGTACTGCTAATCGGAATGGCTGATCCGGGCGCATTACTATCCGAAGATGAACTCAGTCTGGTTCGAGAAAGCTTAATGGTGAAGGTCGGCGGCAGGCTGGAGTATACTCCTTGGAGAGGTATGCTTATCGCTTTCTCTTTGGACGCCACAGCACAATCTAACGGACTGATAGACCCAGACGTATCTGAATTCGAGGGAGACTCGGATTGATGCCACTACCTGTGAGGCTTCAAATTGTCGAAGAAAACCTAGCACTCCGCGCAACATACGCAGTTTGTGTACGCCGGTTCATCACCACCTGAGGTGGCCTGGTGAGTTACAGGCTGTTCAAAATAATTCATATATACTTCGTCCAGTTCTGGAATATGCATTGGAGAACATTGAACCGTAGTGTTTAGGCGTACGCAGCCTTAGTGAAAATGTTTTAGCACTGTAACTTGCCATAAAACGGTTCTAATCTTAGGAAGCCTTTTTCCGGCCGTTGTGCCTTGAATGTCGGAGGTTCCTCCTCGGAGTCAACGTTGTGGAGCGTTCCAGTCTATTTAGGTGCTAATTGGCTAGCATTTCCCCAGATTTCGGTTAGTATAGTCAATAGACTGTCCCGAGAAACCTTCCGCGCGATTTCGCACACGTTCTTCTCAATGTACATTGGCGTCATGGGCTGCCATCGCCAAAGGCACCTCGGTCTGGGCCTGCTCAGATCAAGGCAGTCATACTCATCGTGCCGCTCCTCGGGCTCGGGAAGATCGCAAAATATGGAGATGCGGGGGAATGACATGCACCACCGAGAAACCATCCTTGTCCGTCCCGTCATCTCTGCATCTCTCTCCATTCACATCGATCAGCTATTCCCTGTTGCTATGCATTTTGTCATGGCTATGACCTTTTCCTGGAATGGCTTCTGCTTTAAGTTGTGGGGATTCCCGCATAACATGAGCAATTTTGTGATGCTCAATTGAATCTCAACTACGCGAAAATACTCAGTCTTAGCTGATTGACTGTTGTACTCAAGAATGCGAGCCACATATCTACTGAGCCTCGTGCACGGTACGTTGGGTGTCGTGTCTGCACAACTCCTAGAAGCTTCGACAATAGACGTCATAGGAAATAACAGCCTCTTCACACGATGGCGTCCGGTAGCTCACTTTATACCTCCCGCAGGATGGATGAATGTAAGTACTCAATACGCTTTAGAGTGTTCAAGCAAGCTTTGCACGGAAGACCTTCACTGACCTATTTTCCAGGATCCTTGCGGTTCGATGTACGACCCCACAAGGGATATATACCATCTCTTCTATCAATGGCATCCAAATCACGTAAATTGGGGTGAGCTTATGAGCAGCATTTACAGTGTTGCTATACTCACAATATTACAGGGAACATCTCGTGGGGGTGAGCTCTGTGAAATCTGACTGACTTTAGCGGGTGACTGGAAGCTGATTTCTTGCAGCCATGCTACTTCGAAAGACCTCATTACATGGGAAGATGTCGGCGGCTGGCATGATCAAGACGCTCAAGCTCTAGGCACTGGACCGGTGGGGACGTACAACGGACTCGGGATCTTCTCTGGTACCGCTCAGCCAGTCAACCTTCACGGTAAACAAGATGGCACCCTCCTAGCCTTCTACACCTCGGTATCGTATCTCCCTACCAGTTGGTCAATCCCGTATCATCGTGGAACTGAAAGCCAAAGCATTGCCATGTCTTCTAACGGAGGCGTCACGTGGCACGAACACCCAGGCAATCCGATCATTACTGAGGTGCCAGGAAATTGGAACATTACCGGATGGCGAGACCCCTTCGTTGAACCATGGCCAGCGATGGATGCGTTGCTGGGCCAATCTGAACCACAATACTACGCTGTTTTTGGATCTGGAATCAAAGGTGTCGGCCCACGTATTCCATTCTATTCTGCCCCTGCCAGCAATCTGACCCAATGGAAATTCCTCGGTGCGCTCTGGGAACCTGCATACAACATAAGCCTAGGCTCTGTTCTCGAGACAGGCTCTTACGGGTTCAATTTTGAAGTGTAAATGATTTACCCCGTTCATCAGAGGAAAGAAAACTCTGCTAACTACTCACACAGCTCTAGCTTTTTCTCCCTCGAAGACTCTACTGGAGCTCAACATTGCTTCGTCAATATGGGTTCTGAGGGCGGCAATGTGAGCTTCCATGAAAGCGCACATTGGGCTTTGTGGAACGAGGGAGTTGTTACAAGACGCGACAACGGGTCCGCCCAGTTCAATCCAGTCTCTGGTAGCGCAGCCGATTGGGGACTACTATATGCACTGACAAGCTTCAATGATACCAAGAACAACCGCCGCGTCCAGTGGGGCTGGGCGCCGGAGGATGAAGGCGACTTTTCCATCAATCAACAAGGTTTCCAGGGCTGCATGGCTCTTCCTCGCGAGCTTTTCGTTCACGAGGTTGCTAGCGTTGTCAACGTTGATGATAGCTCGACCGGCCCCGGTAGCTCTCACTTCGTCAAAAATGGCGATGGAACTTTCACGGCCTATACTCTCGGCGTGCGTCCACTCGCCGATGTGGTCGCGGGTATTCGAAAAGGCTCAAAAGCTGTGGAATTCACCATAGGCGCATGTTCATCGAGTAAAATCGCGGGTAAGGGGACTAGTCACATGGAGCTCGCTGCCACCTTTAGCGACTTCAACGGCATTGCTGGTCTGAGAGTCGCTGCGTCGCCTGGTGGAGAAGAGTATACTAATGTCTACTACGACTCTTCCAATCATACCCTCAATGTCGACCGTTCTCATTCCTCTACTGTCACAGAGTTTGCGAACTCGACTGTCGTGGGATACTTCCGTCCCTACACTCTGGCGGCCAGTGGCATAGAGAGCATCGCCATGAGCGTCTTTCTAGATGGTTCACTTTTAGAAGTCTATGTCAATGTGAGTATTCTTCAAGTCCTTGCGTCTCGTCTCTGCTATGAAATTCTGGAACTCATGTTACTTTTAGGGCCGCTTCGCTCTCACTACGCGTATCTACCCTAGTCGCGAGGACTCGACCAACTTCGGTGTCTATGTAGAAGAAGGTGCTAGTGTGCATGTTGCTGAGGTCGTAGCTTGGGTTGGCCTGCGCAATGTGTGGCCTGATCGCCCTCTTAATTCAAGCAGTAAGCTCGTTTTTGATACTGCTGCTGAAACCAATAACTATACATGGTGGTCAGGGAATTGAGGGCACGGATGCCGGTGAGGTTTGTTTATTGAGCTTGTAGTAGTCATATTCATGAATCCCATTGGTCCAAACGTGTGTAATGCAAACACGGTACTAAGGCGTACTCGTGGATGATACAAGTGACCAATTTTGCTCAGTCCCAGTGAAATGTTACTAAAGTTCCCTTGGCGATGAATGTTTTGTTGTTGATCTGTTGCCTCTGGCAACCGCGTTTTGGCGACGCGACCAAGGGAGGTGATGCCGCCAACACCGTGATTCTCGAGATCCCCACAACCACACCTACAAACCCGGGGAACCGTATATGGGCACGCATCCATTCCGATGAATACACTCCGCTATACAGATGGCACGCCATGTCCGGCGCCGCCAAATCCATCCTTCCCGAATATCGATCGCTATTACCAGCACGCATACCAGCCCTCAGCATACGCGACGTCAACAACATCGTACCTCCAGGATGATACCACGAGCGCATTAGAATACACAACAGAACTCCAAAACAATTTTCGGAACGCGAAGCCCAGAAGGCGACCACGAGATGCGGCGCGAAAGGCCACTTTCAACCCGTCCATAGATATATTCGAGGACGTGGCACTAGAGGAGCAGCAACAACAAGCACCGGAAGTGGCCAGGAGGAGCAGGACTTCGCTTTTACCAAAAGAAGGAAACTCTGGAAGAAGTGCTATACTGGCGCAACCGGCGCAAAAGATTCCAATTGTTGCGCCACCTGTAAAGAAGGAACCACCGCCGAAGATCGTGAGACCAACCGCAAGACGACGGGTGTCGTCGATACTCGCGGATCGGGCTGGCGAAGAGGCAGAAAACACAGTACTTATGCAGAAGGAGGCCATCAGAGAGCGCAGGAAATCTGAGATTAAGAAGAACCCGCGCCGGAGGACCATATACGTTCCATCCGATGACACGACCATGATCACGATACATCCAGGAGCTCCGACGCACAAGTACAAAGAAGGCCGGGTGAAGTCTCCTGACTTTGGACTCGAGTTAGTGACGCTTTCAGAGGAGGAACCGGAAAACCTTGTCCCAGCCATGAAACAGGACAAGAAGACTTCACGACAATCTCTAGCAAGGCCTCCCAAACGAGGACCCTTGCAACACACCTCCCGCCCTCTACAAACCGTATCGTTTTCAGAGGATCTCGCGGGAAAGGGCGGCGGGAAGGAAAATGTGCCCCCTGGATCCTTTTCGATCGACGACCAAAAAACTGCTAAGAAAGAAAGTCAATTCAACTTCTCCAAAGCAGGATCTGGACATAGAGCGTCGAAGCCAGCAAGGGTGCGTTTTGCCTCCTCCCAAGCAGCTGAGCCTGTTCCAGTCTCCAGGGTCAAGGTGGACGGTAGTCGCAAACGAGTCAATTCGGAAATCGGCCACTCTGGATCCCCTGCCAAATCCCACAAGGTTCGCGCGGATGGGGTTTCTGCTCCCACTGCTGCCCGAAAGGCGACCTCGCGAAGGATCTCGAAAGCACTACCCCCGGCATCTTCGTCTCCGTTTCAGCCAAAGGATTCTCCGCCGTCTGCTTTACGCAGAAAGCGGCCAGAACGTCCACCCTCGAAACTCAGTGTCCCCATCGTTGCGCATGAAAGGAGAAAGCAACCAGAGAAATATCCAGTGTTGTCCGAGGATCTCTGCAGACCGGAGTTGTATGAAGATCAATGGCTGAACTACCAAGAGGTAGCCATCACGCAACTCCTGAATTCCTTCTTCGACTCAGCAAACAAAGGGGCCAGCCTTGACATGGACCCAGGTGACCTCCGGAAAGCTTTGATCAAGATATATCACGAGCCAGCGGTTCCGTTACTCCACAAACGCATCCAAGCGTCGCTACTCTATGGGGCGCTGAGTATCCCTAAAGACCTACTGGCTCAGACGTTACGGATCAAAGATGACGTAGGACTTCGCCGCAAATTCCTCAACTTATGGGTAGAAACATACGATCTTACTGCCCTGAGATGCGCAGCCGAAACTGTCATAGGCCGTAAAATTCCTGTCTCGTCCAGACTATCTGGAGGATCAACAAGCTCCGATTGTGGAGAGCGTCAGCTACGCGCTGAACGAAGAGCGATCGACGGATACCTTGATACGTTCTTGATCCGCAATGAGGATGCCGTGCGCGTCAAGGCTGGTGTCGGCACAATTGCCAGTATTGCTAGAGCTAGCGAGCATCACGGAGACGACTTTGGAACCCACGGCTGGTCCTGGAGAAGAACAGTTCTTCGAAGTTTGATGCTCATTATGCTTCTAGATAAGGCTAAGACTACAGACATCCTTCCTGGTTGTCTATTTCAAATCTCGTCACCACACAAGACCTCTGCTACGGTGCTGCAATCGTTTTCGACCATGCTGTTGCCATCTGTTGGCGATGTTACCCGTCCCCTCGGACATCTAAATTATCGCGTCGAGCACACTCAATATCCTCTACAAGAATACACATACCACGTCGAAAACCTAGCAACCGATCTGCGAGACGGTGTGCTCCTCACGAGGCTCGTAGAGTTACTTTTATATCCTCCCTCTACTCTCGCAAAGCAACGAGACGAAACAGTCACAATCACCATGCCGAGCGGCGAGTTGTTGACGAGTAATTTCGACCTAAATCTAAAAGAGACATGGATCCTATCCCAGCACCTCAAATTCCCAAGCCTCGCTCGAGCACAGAAGCTATACAATGCTCAGATTGCCCTAAGCGCCCTCGACGGTATTAGAGGTATCCCACACCGCGCAATCTCAGACGTGAGACCGGAAGACATCGTCGACGGCCATCGCGAGAAGACCCTCAGTCTACTCTGGGCTCTTGTCGGCAAATGGGGTCTCGGAGCTCTCGTCAATTGGAGCGATGTCGAGAAAGAGATCGCTACATTCCGACGCGCGTGGTATGAGCAACACCCGGACCCGGAATCCGACCTCTACTCCTCGGACGAGGATACGACATCACTGGAAGGTCTTGCCCATCACAAGTACCTCCTAAAGAGTTGGGCATACAGCATCGCGCGCCTGCACGGCCTCCGCGTCTCAAACTTGACCACATCCTTTGCAGACAGCAGAGTCCTCGAAGCGATTGTGGATGCCTACCTCCCCACAACTATCGTCACCAGCACATCAATGTCCAAATCGTCCAATCGCAACGCATCTCTAGCACCAAAGCTCAGAGCAGCCGGCTGTTCCACCGCTTTCGTCTCCCTCTTCGCTCCGTCCTCCAAATCCGCCACGCCCATTCCCTCGAAGGACTTCACGCTCCAAACTCTCACTTTCCTCGCCTCACGCCTTCCGCCACTCGCCCGCGCTCATCATGCTGCTGCTACTATCCAGCGCTGCTTCCGCCTCTTTTTGGTACGCCGGACTGTAGGCCGCCGTGTCACGTTAATGCGGTTGGCCGCAGAGTGCGCCAAGGTGGTTCGGACGAGAGAGAGGGTTGTGAATGCCGCGACGGTGCTACAGAGGGGTTGGAGGAAGGTGCTAGACGAACGAAAAGAGAGATTGCGGAAGGATATCACGGGTTTCCAGGCTCGTGCGCGCGGCTGGGCTGTGCGGAGAGCGCTGCGAGGTGCGCTTGCTGGCAAGCCAGGGTGGGGGAAGGTCAAGGAGAGGAGGGTGCGAGGGGGTTGGTAGGATGGGATGCTGTTATGAGAATTTGATTAATGGAGTGAGGGCTACTATGGTGCTTTTGATGTATTCGTTTCATCTGTCTCTCGTCTTTAGGGAGCGATTATATTCTTTCGCTGTTTGGATGGGTCTTCTGGAGACTAGCGACTACTAGGGTGTTTTGATGATTCACGAAACTTGTCTTGTTATTCTTCTGGGTACGATAGTCTAGAGAACTTGGGTTGCTGCGAGAGAGTTGAGTAGATGTAATTTTCGGTGTTCAAAGGACACGCTATTACCAACCCCCCCATGCTATCTGAAACGACTCCGGGAAATGCGAGAGCAGCTCGAAACTCCTGAAATGCTACAAGTATCGCCTTTTGATCTCCATCCCATTGACGCCGTTAACGCTTTTCAATCCCATAGCCCCTAAATCACTCAATCACAAGAGCCTCCTCCGTCACCCTCCTCGCGCCCTCGAAATCACCCGCCAGCGCCAGTATCGTCTGGATCGCAAACGCCGCCTCTACGCTAAAATCCTCTGCTCCAACGTCACTATGCTCGCCTCTCTCGTGCTCCTCTCTCACCTTCGGCCCTAGCTCGATACACTTCCGATAACACGGCATTGCAAGCTGATTCAAGCCTAGCAGATGCCAAACGCGTCCCATGTTGAATTCGGCTTCTTGAAGAAGCACGGCAACATCGTCCTTCGTCCTAAGCTCGTAGTAGCGGAACACGAATGCCATGCCCTGCTGGACCTGGAACTGGCGGTTCTCGCTCTGCCGCTTCATCGCATGCTGCACGTAGCACAGCCCGATGCAGAGGTTCAGTACGGGGTCATCTGGGCAGATGGTATAGGCGCGGAAGTAGTAGTTGAGTGCTGCCGTGTACGTCGCGCCATCGGCGAGGGTGTGGCCGAAGAGAGCGAAGAGGACCGGGTCGTGGCCCCGAACATGCTGCAACAGTCCTTCTCGCACGGCCTTGCCTAGATAATTAGCACGCGCGGTATCGTTGTACTTGAACCAGTCGCGCTGCTCGTCGGTCATCTGCTGATAGTCGGAAAGTTTGATGTGACGGAGGATTGACTTCTGGTTTACAGCGGTGCTGTAAAAGCTTCCTTCGCCTAGCAGGCGGTTGGCAAGGCTGTATATGCGGTAGATGTCGCTGGAGTAGGGAAAGTTCTTCATGAACCAACGGACGGCGTTGACGACTTCCTGAGAAGAGTCGCACTCAATAGCGCAAGCAAGCCAGCAGGTGTGGATGCGGTATAGCAGATCCTTTCTGTGCCAGAATATACAGGATCTGCTTGCGCCGCTGAGGGTTGCGAAGCAGGCCCCAGAGTCGCCAGCCTTTGCAAGGAGGAGGGAATACTGGATCAAAACGCCGCCCCAGTCCTCGAAAGTAATACCGTGGAAGTCGTTGCAAGAGTCATCAGCCCGAGGATCGATATCCTGCTCGCCATCATCGACTCTGTTTGAAAAGCATGCTAGCCGAGACAAAATGGCCTCTCTCCACTCGAGCCCTTTCTTCCTGAAGTATCCTCTGAAGGGCTCGTTTCTGTCACACGAAAACATCTCGAATCCCAAAAACTCCGTCACCATTTCCTCGCCGGCGTCGAGACACTTTTCTGCAGCTACGCGGTCGCCTTTCGTAGCATCTTCCCCCAACTCTCGTAGTAATGCAAAGTTAACCCTCATCTTACGATCAAGACCCTTTTGGTAATGGAACTCGTCAGGTCGCTGTCTTTCCGCATCCCGAATTCTCTTTCTTATTGATGTTAGGGGTGTCAGCAATTCTTCGTCCTCTGCCTCTCCATTGAACGCCATCAAGTAAGGCATATACGTTATAGGGCCTACGATACGCGGATGTTGCATCGATATTTTCTTGGGTTTGAGAGTCTCCAAGGGTTGAGCAGGCACCTCTGTCGCTCCACCATCCTCGTCCGTAAGCGCTTCGTCGACATCCATAACATCTTCGCCTTCACTAGTAATGGCATCTTCGCCAGGAACAGCATCAACCCCAATGACTGGCCGTGGAGCTAACGTTCTCAACATTAGTCTCTTCCCCTGGCGAACGGTTTTCTCAGCCTGGCTCTTTTTACTTGAGGTTGCGGCTTTCTTGGCTTCGGGAGCTTTACCAACAACACTTGAATACAGCCGTTTCTGGTATGGGCCTCTGCCCATAGGAGTTTTAGGCATCCAATCTGGCAAAACCGCTGCAATATGCTTGAACTGTAGGCGTTTGAGAAGGGAATGTCCGCCCATATTGTACGCTTGTCTTCCTCTTTGAATGGCTTCATACGCTTTACCACTTGCCTCGAGAAACTTTGCTAGCAGAGCCAACTCTTCCACCTTTTTGCAGTCGAATTTGATTAGGGTTTCCATATCTTCGGCTGCTTCATCAGAACGACCTAGTGCATTGTAAGATCGAATGAGGTTAATGTAACAAGGAACGGTCATCTCGTCCGGATTGGTCTTCAAAGTTTTGTAGAATCGAATCGCTTGTTCGAAATGCTCCTCCGCTTTTAAAGCTTCAGCTGCTTCGCGAAACAGATCTCCGTAATCCATGACTTTCGCGTCGGTGCCTTTCACGTCTGGCTCAAGTAGTTCTAGGTGACGCTATGTATAATTAGTACAAGAAACTGCATATTCACATTGAGGACATACCATAGCCTCTTCGTAATTGTCAAGGCCGCTCATCCGCAACCTATTAGTCCCCATTTTTACCCGTACTTCCATAGGCAGGCCAGCCCCGTAAGTGCCAAGCGGGTATTTTCCTAGTTCAAACCCTGCAACGTCGGTTCTTCTTAGCTCAAGTGCGATGTCCCATTCTCGATCATCGTCCAGCTCGTCCCAGAACACCTCGTCCTTTCTTCCAAGCAGCCACCTGGATAGCCTTTTGGCTTGTGCGACTGCTTTCTTGTGTTCCTTTTGCTTCTCGACAATTTCAAGATAATAATTGAGCAAGGACCAGTCAAAGCTACTGTTTGAGAATTCTTCGTTAGTGATGAAATGATTGATCGAGTTCTCGAAGCTCTTCGAGGCCGTGTCAAGATATCTTTGGCCCTTAGCATCCTTGGTACATATTCGCGCCATTTCCCTCAGGATATCTGTTTCATGAGGCTTAATCTCCAGCATGAGACGACAAAGGCTCACAGCTTTTGCAACGTTGCCAAGTTCGAGCTCGATCTTCAGTTTTTCGTGTCGGGCTTCATAATCTCTGGGATCTATGATCAAAATCTCCCTCAGGCAGCTGATTGCAACGCCAATTTTGGTATTCCGTGTATACATTGGATACTTCTTCTCGTCAAGATCCCAGACACGCTGGAGAACGTGGAACCAAAGGTGTTTATCCCGTTTAGTCGGAGCACCAACGATCAGAGCTTCTATGGAGCGTTGCTCATCTCCCATGTCTAAGTAGATCTCGGAAAGAAGGCTGTGTGTAGCGAAAATCTCCGGGTTGAGTTGTATAGCTGTCATAGCATATTCAGCGGCCGTTTTGAAGTCCCGGTTGATGTACGACTCGTTCGCCTTTATTTGAAGACGCTTGTATTGCTGCCCTGGATCCGCAGCCTTACGAGCACCACGTCTGACATTTCCACTGCGAGTCTCTCGAGCTGGTGGGCGACGGTCTAGGATCGATCGACCACGGGCTCTGCCTCTACCTCCACCACGGCCCCTACCTCTACCTCTAGCGCTGCCTTTCCCTCTCACACTGCCTCTCCATCTAGCATTGCCTCTTCCTCGTCCTCTGCGCGGGGATTCGGGAGCCAACAGTTCATCGCCGCTGTTCAGTTCTTCGGCATCTGATGCCGAGAAATCTGGATCGACTTCTGGATCATTGGCATCTCTAATGTCGTTTACGAATGCTTCTTCAACAGCTGGATCTTCCTCGCTTTCGGACTCGCTATCCTCATCGGAACGGTCGTACAAGATACCACTTTCAAAGGAGTTCACATAAGTTTGGTATCCCTGCAGGTTCGTCCGAACTGCGTCTGGTAGCACTGGATAAGACGCTTCTTCATCGTCGGATTCCTCAAAGTTAGTCGGGATGAACCCATCGTGGATCACAAGGCCTCCGGTTGCAAAATCTGCTTCGGTCTGGTAGCTAGCCGTCTGAGGGGCTGCTAGATTAGATGAAATGAACGGGTTATGGTCTGTATTGATTGCTGGGACTTGATGAGAGTATTCTGAGCCAGGTACTTGATGGCCGTACCCATTACCATTTTGATACGGACTCTGGAAAGGCTGCCCTGACGGCCCAAAAGGTCCGCCTGGGAGAAAAGGTGAGGCACTGTGATTGAACGGCGTCTGTGGTTGACCGGAGAAAGGCTGCTCCGTCGAATATGGGTCTAGATATTGTGCTGGTGGGAGCGGTTCCTCATCCGGGTTTCCATTCGGCCAGCTATAACGGCCGTAGCCTCGATCCATGACTGGAGTGCGATGTTTTATCCGCCTGGAGATCGCTTGGTCGGCTTCTTTCTTCGTCGGTAAGCGTGCATGGAGCCTAGCAGAGATGAACTTCGGGTAGAGATGTTTTTGCAGGTGGATGAAAGACGTCGATGGATCGGGAACCAATGGATCTTGGGTTTTAGATGACTAAGCGCATACGCTAGTCTATTATGTGTACCATTTCATTCATTCCTCCTTGATGGTCTTTTGAGTTGTTGATAATATGGAAGATAGCGCTGCATTGAGTTCTAGTGTCATGTTCCAGGATATTCAATCTGAAGAGACTGACAACGCCATTGCGATAGCGGCACATGGCTCGAGGGCTCCCAGATGGCCTTGCAAGCCTCATCACGACCTTGTATCTATTACTCTGAGAATCGCTATGCGTTTTCGACCACTATGGGAGATTTTTAAGTACAGTTCCGAGAGGTATAATCTAGATGAATTGTTGCCAAATCAGAGGCGCGCGGCAGAGTATATGACATAGATCAGGGGCTCCACTCGCAGTTCGGAAAATTCTATGCGCACTTAATTAAGTCATCAGGCTATTAGCCCTGTCCATCAAACGGTCAACGATGCCCCACGTGTCGATGAAGTCCTTAAAGTTAGGTTTTGCATTCAAGAACGAATTAACGATGGACTGTCTCTTATCTCAGGAGACGATAGTGTGCAGATGCTCCTTCCATATATTCTCCTCTCGTCACTTCTCTTCACTATCGCTCTCAGTTCTCGCCTTCAAACATAAGAATCTCGGTCTTTCCAAGTTGCCAGAACCGTCACAAACATGCGATTCCTCCGAAGCATCTTCCTAGCGTTCGTATCCTGTGTCTGGAGCAGAGTCATCTACGATGCACCACGCCTCCACACTCAAGGACGCCTCCTCCCGCCAATGGCACCAGAGAAAGAAGCACGAAGACCAACCTTGCAATTCCACAGTAGCGTGGGCATGGTAGGGCTCCACGTTACTGCATCTAACAGTCACGACGAGAAGTACGTGGAATTGCCCCTACGCCAACGTGTGGTTCCTGGTATGTTACCTTTTCGTGGAACATCCTATTAGTTTATGAAGCGGCTCTTTCCGCGTCGTCTCCTAAATTTTTTGCTTTCCGCAATGTCTAGATCTTGTGTAGCTTCTACAACTTGCCGCATGAGCCGCAATCCTGCTAGTCTTCTGATATCTTGTAGGATCCAACTCTTCTTTGCCAGTGCACGTCCAAAGCGCCCGTATCGCCGATCCATCGGACCCTCGCTCTCATACCACACGCATTCAGTCAGCAGTGTCATACTCCTTTACTAGCCGTCACCAAAGACAACGATTACGGGACATTGAACGAATCGCCTGCACGATACGCGCAGTTCTTTCTGAAGAAGAGAAAGGTATGCTCGCGCATCAAGGAACAGGCGAGGTCGACTGTACAGTGGCGTTCACGTTCCAGGACGGGACCGTTTCCTTCGAGCAGCCGGGTAATCGATGGTTTCTGGCGGGCAGGGAGGTCGAGAGTATGGAGTGTACATAGCGTACTGGCTTGAGCGAGATACATGGATCTGAAGGCGTTCCGGGGAAAGGGGTTTTGGGAACAGATACCATCTGGGGATGTTAGTTTCAGTCTACTATGGATCCCTTACAAGCAACAATGTCTGTTCTCAAATGTTTGACAAAATCGACTGCTCAAACTCCAGCTCAAACCCCAGCTCAAAACCTGTTTGAACACCATGATATTACAATCCACTTAGGAATGCATCGATCTCTATACTTTAGACCTGCGGTATTTGAGCCGCACCGAAAACGCCTCGCAATGCAATCGCTGTATCAACCCGGAAACCAGACATGAGCATCTTTATCCTCAGCTACCCGTTCTCTTCTCCCTCTTTCATAGTGACCATCTCGTACTCCCCGGCCCCATCCCTTCCTCTTCCTCTACCCCGTCCCCTCCCAAAGCCCGCTTCCTCATCCCGCGGACCCTCCACAGCTGCGCTCCCATTCGCACTCGTCCCCGCATTCCCCTGCCGGGGCCTAGTCGCTCCCCCTCCGCCCCCGAAATTGATAGGCCGCAGCTCACGCCACTGACATGCCCAAATACCAAGGAAATTCATAAGCGCAGCCGACGCCGCCTGTAGTGCCCACCAGAACCAGTTTCTCGGTAGGCCGTGCGAGTAGAAGGACGTGACGACGAGGTGGATAAAGTGGAGGGTGAGAGTGAAGTCTGGGACGAGTTTCGAGCGCGCGATGAGGAGGAGGATGAAGACGACGCTATCACCCTATGTCAGCGAATTTCAATAGAACGAATGCAGGAGGGCGCACCTTATTAGACTGTTCAGCATCCATACGAGCCCTAGTGTCCATCCAACGGTCGTATCTCCTCTCAAGCTCCGCCAGCTTAGCAATAGGTCCAGACGGACTTCCTTCCCGGCCACAAGCGCGGTAAACAGGATGAGGATAGCCGCGCTGACGTAGAATGCGGCCTGCAGTGCGACTATTTGGGTCAAGAGGCGTCCCGGAGCGAGGTCTGCGAGAGCGCCTGGACGGGGAGGACGCCGCCGGCGTGGCATCGCGTGTGATTAGGTCGCGATGATGGCGGTTGGTGGTTATCGAGGGCGCATGTAGACGTCGTTCCACCGGTAAAGGTAGTCTAGGTAACGGTCGGTAGTGGAAAATGCGTATCTATCGTGCGTTAAGATGGTGGTGATGTTCAATAGGCATCGGCTTGGAGATTTCGACTAAGGCCAGACATCATTATCCCGGCAAGCGGGGCATACAAGAAGTGGTACTCTTAGTTTGAACTAACCGCGGGGGTACGTGTATGCCACTGCTTGGGGTGCTTCAATGCAGTTTTCGAGGTTGAAACGTGATGGAGACTCTTCACTTGGGGCAATTGAAAGCTTGTCGAAGCCCTCAAAGCACTGGCAGACAGGCGTACACACAAGACGACTTTTTGAATGTGCCACTTTTTCCCGCCCAGCGTGTCCGGCATGCCGAGCTGAGCCAAGAGTCGGCCCGTGGAGCTCCGATCCGTTTCTTGAGTGCATCAATTCTCAAGCTCCATCTTTAGCTCCGAATCTTCAAGCCTGACAGCAACGCAGCAAGTAAGTTTGCTCGTCGCAAGTAGATGAACAGCGCCACCAATGCTAACAATCTCAGCAGAATCTCATTCCAGCCGCCATACCCGCACTGAACTACTCCCATTCCACTTTTCCATCCGCCACCTCTATCACAATCCAATACGAGATTTCGTCGCCATGGGCTGGATACCATCATTCGGCGGCAGCGAGCCGGATGCAAAAGCAGCAGACAAGCCCTACGAACCCCCAATGCGCTCAAAACGGGACAAATGCTACGCCGCCCGCGACGCCTTCTTCAATTGCCTCGAGCAAAACAACATCCTAGACGCAATCAAGGACGAGGACAAGTCGAAAGTGGCGTGTGGAGCACAAAACCAACGATTTGAGCAAAACTGTGCGACTGCGTGGGTGAGTGCTTCCCTTAGATGCGGTCATGGCAATCCAGCTTCACAATCTGGATTACAATCTACATGTCCAAAGGTGGCGCTCGCGAAGCTATCCGATTGGAGTGGATAGCCACCATAGATTGGATCGTTTGCCTGCCATTTTTTCTTTCGTCATGGATATCACACTGACGTACGCAAACAGGTTGAGTATTTCAAAAAGCGGCGAGTAGTCGAGTACCAGAAGGTGCAGACGATAAGGCGGATAGAGGCCGAAGGCGGCGAGGTCTATCCGCCAGGGCCTCTACCGCCAAAGTAATGATGCCGCAGGACCTAGATTGGGAATCGAATTTGGGCGACAAGGTGTACGGAAAATGTATTATGTGTGTGTATAGTAAAATTCAGGCTTCCGGACCCCACCTCTTCTCTTGATTAGTTTGGGATGTACACCATGTCGCCGGCAATGTATGGATCCGCCCGCTAGCGCCATCTTTAATGGCTTGTTTCATGAGCCTATTTTCGATCGACGGCCTGCAGGAGGGTATGTGGCATGGTAAGCTGAAGAGACTCGTGACCCATGGATATTGGAAATAGAATGCCGTTCGTTGATGATTGGCGAACAGTATTTGAGATTGCATGCGGTGAGGGCAGGCCTTACTTCGGGTGTAGTAGCCTCCACGCCAACACCATTAACACGCGCCCAAAATGGACGGTTGCAGATATGGGGTTGGTCTGGGGAAGGTCAGAAGCTGGCCGCTCCAGAGTGACTCGGCGAGGCCGCCTGGGCGCGGGCAAGAATTCGACCAACGAATCGACCGCAATCAACTGCCAAGGGAACGCCCGATCCTGCCCCGTAACTCCGTCCACTCCGTCTTTGGTTCCTGCGAATCCCAAGGGACAGGCCACGTCTCTTCACGACCCATCCAGCCGGATAAGCGAATGTGCATATTAAGCAGGGTCCAGCTTGGATCTACAACACCTTTCTACAATACGTCCGGTGAACATAGCGCTAAACTGAGTCGATCCTGGTATACCTATTTTCTGGGCTAGTACTTAACCAGCTTGAGGATTGATTGGCTAGAAAGGTGCTATTCCCCCCTAAAGGCGCCCGGGGTTGCTCCCATTTACGGTAAGTTTGTGGCTTAATATTAGAGAGGAACCACCGGACGCAGGAAGACGCTGTCGGCATGTGCATATCGAGCAAAAGCTCGGTAGTGACGAGCTTTTTTCTCGCACACCGGCGTCTTTCGATCTGCGGCTTTGCCAGGTGCCAGCATCCTACGGGCTGCCAGCAAGGTGATACCCACCCACGGCATTCACGAGCAAATTGAAGCCCAATCGTCAGAAAATCTCTTCAAAGAAAGAATAGCGTCCTAAATTTAGCGTCTCTCAGGTGTCTTTCGCCGAGACAGCCGCTGTCCCACGCCGCCTGCGCCGCGCTTGACCCCAAACAAATGCTCCTGGTGGACGGCCTAGCTTCAAGATAAAAAGAAAAGAAGAACATACATCGCCGTGACGCCCATGCGGTCCATTCGTCACCGCAAGTCTTTCCCAGGCCCCGGAACGCCGTAGGCCGCCGGCATCCAATCGTCTGGACCCCGCCAGTGATTGGGCAGCAGCCGCGCAGGGACCAACTCCAAAGTCCACGACAACTCACCCCACATGCTCCATCACCACGCCGCTGACGACACCGCACAGCAACTATGGGAGGCGGCGACGGCCTCCCACCCCGATCACTAGTCCGTGGGCCACTACCACTACCTAGAAGCTAGCGGTTGGGAACACCTTCTTAGGATCGAAGGCCTCGACGAAGGCCTCGTAGTCGTGCTCGCCGCCGCGCACGTACCCGGGCGGGTTCTTTTCGACAGCAAAGACGACGTTGGTGAAGACGCCTTGGAACTCGGGATCGTGGAAGAGCAGCGCCCTCCACATGCTTGCGACCTCCTCGACGGGATTGCGGAAGATGGACCCGACCCCAAACGCCCCGAGGCAGAGCTCGCGGTGGCTGCAGTAGGCCGCAATCCGGAGCACTGTACGCATCTTCTCTTTCATGAGTTCGCGCTCCTGGTCGAAGGAATAGTGCTTCCCGCTCTCATCGAGCTTCGGTCGCCGAACGGGCGCCACAGAAATCACGGGTAGGTCTTTGAACTCTTTCCAGATCGTATATGGCTCGGAAGCGTCGCGGAACACGACTGTCTGTCGGTGAGATAGGCCACAAGAGGTGCATGTTCAGGAACCTTACCAACATATTGCGAGTATATCCCTCCCTTCTGGGGGATGGGATAGTGCGTCGTCCCGTTGTTTGGGTTCCACGGCGTCACTAGGGCTTGCACCAGATTACTCCTTCGAGCAAAGCATTCCTCTGGCGCGATGAGGCCAGACTCCCAGTCACCACCTGCACGTTTCTCGTTTGCCATGTTGACTACAGGGATGCGTGCTGTAGACTGGGCCCTTGCCGGGTCTTTGAGGTTGGAGTTGTACCAATCGAGAGCGACGTCAACAGGATCGCCGTCGAAGACAGCAACCCGCAGCCTTTGGGCTGTTCTTTTCTCCGGGGCCACGTGGATTTGCGATGAGTCCCCGTAGAGTATTGAATGAGGAGGACATGTGGGCATATCTCTCTGAATATATGGTATGTACGTCTTTTTGGCTTCTGTCGCAATCTCCGAAGGCTTTGGTCTCATCGGGGGCATGGTGAGAGTCGACAAGGTGGACCAGATATGTCTGTAAACGATGCAACTGAAGGGAGAAAAGCTGTAAGCCTGAAACGAGGAGCGACTGGATACTGCGAGGATGATGTGCACTCGCTGGTTGGTGCGCGGAGTGACTTTATCCCTATATACTGGGATCGAGACGAGCCGGGACACGGACAACATCGATCATTCTTAGCCCAGATCGAGCCGGTCAGCGGCACGCGCCTAATGGGACGTGAGCCGAGCCGGAAGGGGCAGTTGTGAGCGGACGTGGAGAGGTGAATCCTGCGAGAGTGGTACACAATTAGGACTACGATGCGGGTACATGGCGCCATCGGTAGCGTCAAGGCGCGTACAAAAGCTGGATAGCCGTGACCAGGGCACATGAGTTGCGCCTGGCGAAAAAATAAACATTCAGCGAGGGCTGCAGCATCAAGATTGGGCAGGTCGCGCAAGAACGGCGTCGACAAGCCCCAGTCATACGTCGGGGGCGTCAGGTAAAAGCCGCGGCAGTAGTGTCTCATGCAACGCGCATCAGAATTGGGCTTGGGCAGCCGTGGCGGCCGCACGGGGGGTTTAGCAAGGCTCCAAGCATCTCATGGATCACAGCGATCGCCGCATCCCTGGGGAGATGAAGAGTTAGTCTGAGATCTGGAGTCGAGGGAGCGAGATCTTGCACTGCTAGCGCTCCCACATGCAGGGTGCCCAAGTGGGACAGAAGATAGCGCCATTCCATCCGCAGCGCGCCGCTCCAGAGCCACTGAGAGCTTCGCTCCGGCGGCCTGCTCGCCGACCTGAAGGGTACGTGTGCCCCCGGGGAAGCGCATCGCGCAGCAGCCGTAGTCCAATGTACTTCACCGCACCGCACCGCAGGCGGTGGAGGGCGGGGCGCGATGGCTAGCCGCCAATAGGGCTTTCTTGCAGAGCCAAGCTGGAGGTCCGCTGCGGGGTTATGACAGCGACTTTTCAGAGAGCGAAATCTCAGTGACCGGAGTGCGGCCGTGGAGGACAAGGCTGCTGGGACGTCAGAGATATCGCAATGAAGTGGGCCTTAGGTTTCGGGCCTAACGTCGGGGACACACGATACGGTTGTTGCATCCCGAGTCCTGCCGGCCGAGTTGCCAAGAGCGTTGGAACTAGGCACGGAACATCCTGCCCGACTTCGCCGAAGTCAGGTGTTTTCCAGTCGCTTTCGCGGCTCACCCGCAGCATCATGTTGCCAGGTCCTCAGAGCTGCACCCATCCGTCTCCCTTGCGGCCACCATCTCGCGCCCATACACGCCTCAATGCGCCGGCAGCTGCTGATTCCAGAGCGCGCCGTCCGTTCCCCGTTGCAGCTGACCAGGCCCCACGCCAAAAGACCGCTTCGACCACGGCACTCTTCGACGACATCCCTCCAGCCAAACATCGCAACAATCCTCGCGCAGTCTCCATCTGCGGGAGCAGAACCCTTGACCCGATCTGATGGCGTCGTAACGGTCAATGGCTTCATCCGCACGGTGCGGAAACAGAAACGGGTAGCGTTTGCTGCAATTGGGGATGGCTCGTCGCTGCAGTCGCTGCAGGCCGTCTTGAGTCCCGCACAGGCTGAAGGGTCAGTTTCTCAAGGCATCCAGCCCACTCGCCCTGGATGTAACAGCTGACGACTTTACGTGCTGTTAAGGTTATCTACCGGAAGTGCCGTCAGCATTACCGGGAAATGGAAAGAATCTCCTTCTGGGAAAGAGCAGTCGCACGAGATACACGCGGAGAACGTCAGGATCCTGGGAGATAATGATGCTACGGTATGTTGTAGCTATACCCCAGCATGTTCAGCTGACGCGCAGAGCTTGCTTCTGACCAGCACATGCAGACGTATCCACTACAGAAAAAGTACCACAGCACTGAGTTCCTACGAACCCTGCCTCATCTGCGGCCACGACTGCCCGTCAACTCGCTACTATTGCGGTTAAGGTCACATGTCATTTCTCGTTTGACCCACTTCTTCTCCGAGCAAGACTTCGTCCAGACCCATCCTCCAATAATAACGTCTTCCGACTGCGAAGGCGCTGGGGAGGTTTTCACCGTCTCTCTGGAACCGACAGCATCAAAGGACCACAAAGAAGGCGCTTCATCTTCACAAGACGAGCTTTTTTTCCAATCTCCAAAATATCTCACTGTTTCATCTCAACTCCATTTAGAAGCACTTGCGCAATCTATAGGGAAAGTATGGACCTTATCGCCCACTTTCCGTGCGGAGAAGAGCGACACCCCTCGTCATCTAAGTGAATTCTACATGCTTGAAGCGGAAGTCGCCTTTGTAGAAGATCTTGGACAGGTCATGGATCTGGTCGAGGACATGCTACGAGACATTGGCCGTGGACTGCAAACATCTCGCGTCGGGGAAGAGTTGCTTCAAGCACGCAAGCTTCAATCAAACGAGGATGCCGAAAAATCCGACGTGACACACGATGTTCTGGCTCGAAGATGGCAGGGCTTGGTCGATGGACCTTGGCCGCGCATCACCTTTGCAGACGCCATCAAGACGCTTCAGCGGGCTGTGGACGAGAGCAAGACCCATTTCGAGTTCGAGCCAAGCCACAAGTCGGGGCTGCAAGCCGAGCATGAAAAATTCCTCGCGGAAACCGTAGGACAAGGCGGGCCGGTGTTTGTAACAGATTACCCGCGCGATCTGAAACCGTTCTACATGGCACCGTCGACTGACAGCCTTAAGGCTACAATTCCAGAGGCGGCAAATGCAGGGTCCACGGTTGCCTGCTTTGACCTCTTGGCACCAGAACTCTGCGAACTGGCTGGCGGGTCGATGCGTGAATATCGCCTTTCCCAACTTTTGGAAAACATGGACGCCCGCGGACTTCGAAGAGCTTTGGGCAGTGATTCGAAAGACCCCACAGCAGAAGGCTCTCTACAATGGTACCTCGACCTCCGTAAGTACGGCAGCGTACCACACGGTGGGTTTGGTATCGGATTCGATCGACTCCTATGCTACCTGTCAGGTGTGTCCAACATCCGAGAGATTGTTGGATTTCCCAGATGGTACGGGCGGTGTGACTGCTAAGCTTCCGACGGTCTAGGGAGCTGTTTGTATCATATGTGTCAGGTGCGTAGTGTAACATAAGCGATGCATGTTGCTAGCCGTCGAATTTGAGAATGTTCTTATGTGTACACTATTCTCAAATTACCCGTCACCCACTGCTATCGGTTGTCTACGTGATCAAGGTTTCAGCGAGAGAGATCATGCTATAAAGGATACATATAAGCCTCCTTTATATCACTCGTCACCATAGCACCGTAGCGTCTCGCATCGCATCCTCGCAGGATTACCTTGGCAGTCTTCGACAGATGACCTGCAGGCGTCATAGAGTGTATCCTCCCATATGGCTTGCTCTGCTCGGATCGCAGCACATTATCGACAGATCAAGCTGACCTGCTTGGAAGGTTTTCTAGTTTCACTACGTACATATATTCCACCCTTTCTCTCGAAAATGGTTCTTCCAGGTGAACATCTCCGCCGCGGCGGACTTGCTTTTTCGGTTTCGCATATACATTTCAGATATTTAGGGAAGCAATAAAAACTGCATATTTACCAGATACCAGTCATCAAATAACTTTCTGATTTGGCATCGCTGCAATATTCGAACAAGTGGGGGCTCTGCGCATTTTTCGAGGGGTCTGCCTTTGTCTCGTCCGTGACGACGCAGGCCTGTGCTTCGCCGAGGAGCGACCCGGCCGCGATCTCTTAATCCGAGACCTTGAAAACAATTGCTGCACTGTGCTCTTCCCACCGCCACTGTGCTCCCCCGATCTACCCGCTGCGTCCCCTCCTACATCTCCTCATACTCGCTGTCGCACCTCCCATCTAAGCTTGCAGCACGATTCTGTGGGGCGAGGTGGATTTTATGGCCACCCATGAGCGGATAGGTGTGGAAGTTGAAGAACACGAGTACAGCTCCGCAGACACCCGCAACAGATGCTCAATGCTAACCTGAGGCTAGTTATGAATCTCTCCCGCCGAACTTCTCCCTCTCCGCCAACATGGTGGCTGGCGCGTTTGCTGGAATTGCCGTATGCCCCCCCGAACGAGACGCCTATTCCTCCCCGCGATATCCTAACACTGCGCAGGAGCACTCGGTGATGTACCCAATCGACTTGCTTAAGGTTCGTATCCATATCCAGCAGCTCCCGCTCTACTCCGATGTTAACGTCGTTTTCAGACGAGGATGCAGGTCGTCAATCCGTCGCCAACAGCCGTATATACTGGCATATCGAACGCCGTAGTCACAATATCGAGGGTGGAGGGGTTTCGGACACTGTGGAAGGGGCTATCGAGCGTGGTTTTAGGGGCTGGTTAGTAGTCGACGCAGCACTTCAGGCTTAGGACAAAGTTGACGATACTTGGCAGGGCCGGCGCATGCTGTATATTTTGCATCGTACGAGGCGGTCAAGCATGCGATGGGCGGCAACGAGGGACGCCACGAAGAGCACCACCCTCTAGCAGCTGGTATGAATTGGCACCTTCAGTCCGGAAAAAAGCGGTCTTGGACTAACATCCCCCAGCTGTGAGCGGCGCGGCCGCTACGATTGCAAGCGATGCGTTGATGAATCCATTCGATGGTAAGCTTCACGATATCCACGGTTCATTGCATGCGCTCATTATTGCAGTCATCAAACAGCGAATGCAGCTACACGGTTCGGTCTACAGATCATTCGGACAGTGTGCGAGGTCGGTCTTCCGAAAGGAGGGCTTCACCGCCTTCTACGTCTCGTATCCCACGACACTGTGCATGACAGTACCATTCACCGCGCTCCAATTCACGGCTTACGAGTCGATTTCAAAATCTATTAATCCGACAGGACGGTATGATCCATATACGCATTGTACGGCAGGTGGTCTCGCGGGAGGGCTCGCAGCGGGCCTCACTACGCCGCTAGACGTCATCAAGACACTTTTGCAAACGAGGGGAAATGCAACGGAGCCCGAGCTACGGAATGTCTCTGGACTGTGGCAGGCGGCAGCCATTATCAAAAGGCGGGAGGGCTACCGGGGCTTCTTCCGCGGGCTCAAGCCCAGGATCATCACCACGATGCCGAGCACAGCAATCTGCTGGTGAGTGCGAATTGCTTCTTTGGGAGGAGAAGGATGCTAACTTGGCGCGCAGGTCGGCCTACGAAATGGCCAAAGCATTCTTCATTGCGCGCAACGAAACACAACGATAACCATTGTCGGCGAGACTCGTTGGCAACTAATCCGTAGTTACATGGAACATGATCCGTTGGATGTTCGAGGAGTCCGGTCGCGCAACATGCTTGCCTACAAGCACGTATCACCGTCCTCGGGCAATGACATTTCAAGTGAGAACGTGGAGGTTTTCTGGATCATCTCGGCGTCGACACAGAAAACACGGCGTTATCCCTTTGCATGCGTGGCGATTCCAACATCGCCGCAACTTAACATTGTATATGGTAGAGGTCCCTAGATCGTTTCGGTCCACGACCAGGCGTCCGCGAGTTGGGCTTTGGGAATATCTTGGGCAAGTAGCATGTATCATAGTAGGCCGCAAATAAGCTTATGGAGCGCGCACTCGAAGCGCCGTGTCGCAGTCGGTCGCGCCCGCCTCGTTGTTGTTTCTCCAGGTGTGTAATCGATAAAACTGGTGAAACAGGCAGAGCCTCACAGCCAGCCGCCCCTCCAATGGTCGCCACGCAAGGGAACTGCTGTTGTCCAGGGCCTGCGGCGTGCATCCCGTGCTTGAAACAGCCAGGACGCGCCCGCAATATCAATTTCCAGTGCTGCAGCTTCTCCGCTGGGCAATGGTGTTGAGGCCGCACAAGCAACACGAGACTCAGCGCGAACGGCCCAGCGACGTCACCAGAGGAGAGCCGCTGCACGAAGTCCTCACCACCAGCGGGCTAGCCTCCCCAGCCACAGCACCAACGACGCCTGCTGACTGCTGCTGAGCGCACCTGCGACGCGGTCCACTTCCCACGACCCCAAAGACCTCGACTGCAGGCCTGCATCCAGCTTGGGTGCGCCAACCAACTTCCCCAATGATGCGCAGCAACCCCTCCTCCGCGATGCAGAAGACGTACGACGAGTGCTTCTTGACCTGTTCCACTGCCGTCTACTTCGAGAGCCAGGTACGCCATGTCTTCTGCCCCTTGCCTGTCGCCCACTACTGCTGCCGTTCTAGCTAACCGTGGGTGAATCGCAGAACAACGAAGCCGAAGCCTTGCGGTCCTGGCGCGACGCCCTCGATCAGATCTACTACCACAACGCCTACCGCGTCCCTGCCACCTACCGCCCACGGTCCGAGACCGAGAAAGCCCTCCAGGACTCGTTACACTCCCTGGAGCTGCAATGCAAGGAGCGCGTTGACCTGCTGGAAGCCCTGAAGCGAAGCCGTGAAGAAGCAAAGAGGGCTGAGGACGACCCTAGTGCCAGTAGTTCCCTACCTTCTGCCCCTGCAAACCCGTTCAGCGATACCCTACGAGCTCCAGGAGCTCCAGAGAGCGAGAGGAGTGGCTGGCTTGGGGGAGGAACGATCCCCGTTGTTGGGTACACAGACCTTTCACGCCCGCCTCTACCTCAACGGCCGTCGATTCAGCCACGAAAAAGCTCTGGAACGGAACAGTCTCGGTCCAAGGCTATACCACCGGGCTTGAGGGGCCCTTCTCCTGCTAGGCTGTCACCAGCTCCCGCCATGACGAAGAAGGCTGCAAGGACACCAAGTCCCGAGAAGAAGGGCGGCATGCTGAGGACCCTGAGACCAGGCAAGAAGGACGGAGAGAGAGCACAATCCTCCTCGAAAATGCCTTCTTCCATGAGGAGCAAGCCCCCAGCTGCTGCAAAGGCAGCTACCCAAGCTTGGGGGTCTAACTCGAGATTGAGTGCTGGGCAACTCTATTCTCAACGAGAGCCTAGCAAGGAGTCGATATCTGCAGCAAATGACTCTTCAAACCGTTCATCTTTCGAAAGACGGTCTTCTCGAGATGACACAGACCGTTCCACATCCAGAACAACCAGCAACAACACCGAGCCTGGTCCTAGTCCCTTCTATTTCAAGTACAACGAGCCTCCCAGCATTGCAGAAGCTTCGGCACATACCAGAGCCCAACACACACCCCTCCCCGTATCAATGCCCCAAGAGCCCCAAAGATCACCACGGTCACGCCGAGACGCACCTCCCACACCTCCACCACACAAGTACCATGCCAAATCTTCTCAAAACCAACCCAATGAGGCCAGAACCCCGCAACGGCAAGGTGCTAATATGCTGTCGTATAGGAACGAGTATCCGAAAGCAGAAGGAAAGTCTCGAAAACTTGCAAACACAGCAGCTTCGCGAGTACGGACTGGCCGAGGGCCTAATGGTTCGCCAGTGATGCTGGAGGATGAATTTAGTATCGGGCCCTCGAAAGCAGCGCCGCACCGCAAAGGAATTCATTCTCGATCTGCTCGGTCTCCTCTTGATACAGACTCAGAGAGTGGAGACGATGCTATGAATAGCGGTATTGAAGACCTCTCCCTGAGGCCAAATCGTCAAAGAAGGTCGCGGGCAGACACCATTCGCGCAGATCTCCCTCCGACGCCAACTTCTCAGGAGTCCGAAGATGAAAAAGAGAGCCGCGTTGAGTCTGACCAGTGGAAAGAGAAAGTAGACCACCTCATGAAAAATCTACCAAAAGGCGTCGATGAAGCTGCAGCAAAGCAGATTTTCAACGAGATCGTGATACAGGGTGATGAAGTTCACTGGGACGATGTGGCCGGACTAGACATTGCAAAATCAGCGCTTAAGGAAACCGTTGTCTATCCTTTCCTCCGGCCCGATCTATTCATGGGTCTACGCGAACCAGCAAGAGGCATGCTTCTTTTCGGCCCACCAGGAACTGGAAAAACGATGCTGGCACGCGCTGTAGCGACTGAGTCTAAATCCACCTTCTTTGCCATTTCCGCAAGCAGCTTGACAAGCAAATTCCTTGGTGAGTCGGAAAAGCTCGTCCGCGCCCTTTTCCAGCTTGCCAAAGCTCTCGCCCCTTCGATCATCTTCGTCGACGAAATCGACTCTCTACTCTCGTCGCGCTCTGGCGGAGAGCATGAAGCGACACGCCGAATCAAGACGGAGTTCCTGATACAGTGGTCGGATCTCGCGAAAGCGGCGGCCGGACGAGAGCAGAGCGAACGGGATAGAGAGAGGGGCGATGCGAGTCGCGTGCTAGTCCTCGCTGCCACTAATCTGCCGTGGGCTATCGACGAGGCCGCGAGGAGGCGATTTGTGAGGCGGCAGTATATTCCCCTGCCAGAAGATCACGTTAGAAAGACGCAATTGAGTACGCTATTAAGTCATCAGAAGCATGAGCTCACGGATCGGGACCTGGACGCTCTGATCGAGCTAACAGATGGTATGTATTCTCTTTCTTTCTCCCAAACGAGCTCTGTAGCGGACGGATACTCCAGTCATTTGAGAGGCTAACCATCCCGATAGGCTTCTCCGGTTCCGATATCACCGCCCTCGCCAAAGACGCCGCCATGGGCCCGCTCCGCAGCTTAGGCGAGAAGCTACTCCATATGACCATGGACGAGATCCGCCCGATCCAGTTCGAAGACTTCGTTGCGAGTTTGTCGACGATTCGGCCTAGCGTGAGTAAGGAAGGCCTCAAGCAGTTCGACGAATGGGCGAGGGAGTTTGGAGAGAGGGGAGGTTGATTGGGCGTAAAGGATGCCCTTGACCGTAGGATTGTTAAGCGCATTATATGATCGTAAGGAGTAAGGAAATTCGCCTGGGATGGGTTACGGGATGGTAAGCGGCTGCATTGGTATGCGTATTATGTATAGAGATATCAAGGATGATGTCCATACCTGAGGGTCTCATGGGTGCTAACGAAAGACTATGAGTCCTCGTGCTAGATCTGCACATATGAAAAGTAGTATCGTATCTGGATTCTTACTTTATCACTACCAGCCACAAAGCACGTATACTTATGAAAAGATCAAGCAACTCTTCCGCCTGGGAGGTCCCAAGGCCCCCAAGCCGCGATAGCGGCAACCTTTGATGAATCGTTGGGGTGAAGCAGGGTGAGGTAGCTAGTGAATGATGACCTGAAAAGTCCTTGAATGCTTAGACGCTTGCCGTGTGATACCTCTATATACCTAGAGACCTGTCATCCTATGGAAGGCAATGGCTTGGACTAGTTCGGATGTTCGAAAGTAGTCCCGGCTTCGGAGTCGCCATCGCACACCACAGGATCTCGACAGCAGTCTCGTGATTTCTGGCTTCGCCAGCATATACAAGCTAGAACTACGACTCTTCATGTTCTTTCAACATGGAAGCAGGAGCCCTTCCTTGGGTGTTCAAAACAGACGTGCGCAGCGTGTGATGAGCAAAATCCTTCGTGGAGTCTTCCTATGGTCTTAGGTTGGCCAGCAAAATATGGAAGACATGTCATTGATGGAGGGAGAGACTGTGTCAAAGGAAGGCAAGGCAATTGGTCATGGTTTCAGTAGATCTTGGGCGCTCGTACTCATGTGATAGTGATGCTGTGTATCTTCAATCCGTAGGCATACTGTCCTCCCGCTAGCGGAGGTGATGGTGAACGGAGGAGTGGCAGGAGGAATGGTAGCAGGGCATTATGTAAGTGATGATAGCCACCATTGCATACATCTTCTGCCTTCTCTGTCCCATGATTCTTCACATTCCCTCCTGTTGATGCTCTTCCGCCACCCGCCGCGCATGTTCAAGTTCGAAGATCGCTTTTGCAAGCACCACATCTCTACATGAGCGACGACTACGCACCTATTTCGATGGTCCTGAGAACACCAATAGTCATATAGTTCCTCAAAGTGGCCACGCGCAATTCCCGTGACTTATCCCCTATCGTCCCTTTTTCCACGGATCTTGGCGCCATATTGGTTCGCGGAGTGGGGAGACAGTGACCTATTAGCATCCTTACCGACATGCTACGATTCTAAAACGCATTCAGGTGGTACATTGGACCCATACCTCTTGATTGATTGTGTTCTTGGGGTTTGTATAACTTGCAGTGTGTTATGGCTTATTTATCAGTGTTTGTACGTCAGTTCTTGAATCGTAAAAAGATCCGTAGAACATGATCATTGAGAACACGTCCAATCAATACAAAATCGAGCGTATGGGCAGAGAGGAGCTAAAAAAGGTTAATTATAAAGTTCCATTACGATTAGATGGCATGGTGTCGAGATATCTAATCCTAAAGTCATATTTCAAGGGAGATCAGGGTGCTGGACCGTGCGCGGGTTGGAGCGTGGATGATTTGGCGTTGTTTGAAAACCACGCCGGCACGACAGATGCTATAAGTATAAAAAGTATAGATCAGGTAGAAAGCATACTAAAAAGAGTTGTAGAGTTGCGCGGGAGAAGATCCGGACGTTTTGTGGCAAACCTATATAATTTCCAGCACTGATCTCACAGATCGGCTACTCCTTTTGAAAACACTGCCGGAACAAAAAGTAGGAAAAATACGAATCATAGCTAGAGCATGTCTTGAGCATTATTAATACAAGCTCCTCAAGTGTCATAAGTCGAGAGTCCTTTTTGGTGCTATGGTTTTCAAACAAAATTCAACACGCTGCTCTCTCGAAATGCCAAGACTTTGACCACCCTTCTGTTGGAAGGTCATCTTCTCGGTAGGTTACCATGCTGCTCCTATAAGTTGACACAATGCTATTGGTGCATCTTGATAAGCATACTATAAGATTAATAGACCTTAGGAACGTGCTTGAAGCTCAAATCGCATCGATGAACGAGATAGTATGGACTAGGAGTGCCCCCCTCACAATCACTGATTCCAAGTCACCAACAAGACATCACCAACAACCCAAGAGAAACAAGACACGATGCAACACACTCATATGCTTTTGCTAACCATCACAGGCCTGCCCCCGACCGCAAACCTTAACCCCAGATCTCCTCGTCCTAGTCTCCCTCCACCACTAGTAGTCAACTAATAGTACAATATCCGCCCGCTGCTCATCTAAGCTCGCAAACCAAGCTTCAAAGCCTGCAAGTGTACCAAAAAAAAGGCACAGTAAACACATATGATACGGACGCAGGAAGCCAGAATTAGGCGTTTATGCTAAAACGGCATGCCAAAAGCTAGTGAAACAAGATTTAAGGGTGGATAGGTTTAACCGAGTAGCATGAGGCGCGGGTCCTCAATGTACTTCTTGACCTGAACGAGGAAAGTGACGGCTTCCCTGCCATCGAGCAGACGATGGTCGTACGTTAGGGCGAGGTACATCATCTGTGAGGTATTAGTGATCCGGCGATGGCTTAACGTAGGAAAGTTGTTGGAGGTCTTACGGGTCTGATCTCGACTTTGCCGTTGATGGCAACGGGCTTGTCCTTTGTAGCATGGAGACCGAGAACGGCTATAACCTGTTAGGCAAAATCCGCCATTAGAGGAGGGGAATGTTACTGACCAGTCTGGGGGAGATTGATAATGGGTGTTCCCATCAACGAGCCGAAGACGCCACCGTTGCTGATGGTGAAGGTTCCACCAGCCATATCCTCGATAGTGAGCTTGTTGTCGCGAGCCTTTGCGCCAAGTTCCGCAATGGACTTCTCAATGCCAATAACATCCAGCGACTCTGCGTTCCTCACAACAGGAGTGACCAAGCCCTTTGGCGTTGCAACAGCAACACTGATATCAACGTAGTCCCTGTAGACGATGGTGTCTCCACCATTAGGACCCTCAATGGACGCGTTGACGGCCGGGATGTCCTTCATGGCCAAGACACAAGCACGGGAGAACAAGCCCATGAAGCCAATCTTGACACCGCTCTTCTTCAATAGCTCATCCTTATAGAGCTTGCGGAACTCCATCAGGGATGACATGTCGACCTCATTGAAGGTGGTGAGGGATGCGGCGGTGTTCTGGGACTGCTTTAGGCGCTCGGCAATACGGAGACGCATGCGGTTCATCTTGACCTGATCTGATGTTAGACCTGATAAATTCTCTCGTAACGACTTGTAATGCCACTCACGCGTCGCTCTTCCCGGTTACCAGCTCCCTCAACCTTCTTTGGCTGCTCCTCTTTAGGCTCTGACTTCTTTTGAGGAGGTGGTTGCGGTTTCGACTCCTGCTTTGGAGGTTCTGATTTCGACTCCTGCTTCGGTGGCGCCGGCTTCTCCTCCTTGGGGGCCTGCTCCTCTTGTCCGCCTTCGGGTTGCGAGGAAGTTTCCTGCTCCTCTGGTGCAGCCTCTTTCGGCTCGTCCTTGGCCTCCTTCTTTCCACCGCTGGGCTCGCCGCCAGCCTCAAGTCTCACCAGTTCTTGTCCCACGGTGACAGTGTCCTCCTCCTTCGCCAGGAACTCCTTGATGGTGCCGGCCTCGGGTGCGTTAACAGATACATCGATCTATACCAGACTATTAGCCTCCTTTCAATCTCGAGACGGGTGCCCGGAAAGCGTACCTTGTCCGTCTCGATTGTGGCGATTTCCTCGTCCTGTTCCACAAAGTCTCCAACCTCTGTAATAGCGTTTAGACATCCGTTCGGTAGAAAGACTGCGAGCGCAAGAAAGCGGCTTGTCGATCAATGCTTACGTTTTGAGAACTGCTTCAATGTGCCTTCAGTGATGGATTCCGCCATCTGAGGCACCTTGACGATGGTATCGGCTGTGACGCAAGTCAGTCCGGTTTTTCCGGATCCTAAGCAATGAACTGACCATAGGTACGGTGCTGCGTGAGGCTTAGACGAGAGATTTGCGGTGTCGATGTCGTTTTCCTGCGCAGCGTAAGTATGACGCTCCTGGACGAATATGCCAATTCAGCAACAACGTACCTTGGTCGCGAGCTGAGAAGCGCGGACGAGTTCACCTTGGAGAGAGCAGAGTAGTTCCGGGCGGCGGCGGAAGGACTCGAGCGTCGGGCTGTCACTGTGAGGGTCGAGGCGCGAAGCAGCGGATGAGAACGAATAGGAGAGCTTGCTGCCAGGCGGCGGAGACATTGCTGGCTGGACATGATGGAGGAGACTAGGGAAGAATAACACCACGACAACAGAGAGAGGGCGAAATGGGGCGATTGAGGAGCGAGGAATTGAGCGTGGTGAGAGATTTATGGTTCAATGCTGCGAGGATTCAAGGTTCATCTGCAACAGGACTCGGATGAATCTCGGCTTGGATGGCCCGGCAAGCTTTCAGCCAACCTCCATCTCCACGACGAGACGGGCCATCTCTCCACTCTGCCCTATTACGCCGGTATTGCATCCTTGAGATTGTTGCTGCAGTCTCAATTGGAAGCTCCGTTGCCATGGCGAGCAAGACTGCAGTCCTGTACGCTTTCCTCGCTGGCACCCTCCGCTATCGACACCGTCAAGCTAACAACCCACCACCAGGCGTCTGTACCGCCGCTCGCTGAAGCTTTCTCTCGACTGGGCCGTCCACAGGTACCTCTGGCGCGGCCAGGCCATCTACATCCGGGAGCTGTTCGAGGCCAAGAGGAACGTCACCGAGCCACGCCAACTACGAGTACGTCTGCGCAGCGATACTCCGATTCTAAGATCCACAAGGAACCTCGACTGACACGCTCAAGGCTCTCATACAGGAGACAGAGAATCTACTGGAGAAGTGGAAGCACCCGGATCCGTACCGCCCACCGACGGCACCTGGAGGTGAGGAGACTTGGGGAGCTGATGTGTCTGATGGGATATGGGCAGTACTGACGACAACAGGATCAAAATACGAACGTAACCTCCCGGCTCCGATTCTTGATCGTACGTTCCCCCCCCTTTGAATGCTTGATTACTTGCTAATGTTCGTGCAGCTCCTCCACACATGACTCTCTAGACAGGAGGATGGTGGTGATGTGACGGGTGCACGCTCAGTGTAATTCTCAGCGTGCTAAGCATCGTCGGCAACGGCGTGTACTTTAGACACGCTTACAGATGATGGGTCAACCCGAACTACGAGGACATGACCGTTCTTTCGATGGTCATTATTCCGGTGCTCGAGATACCTACATGTACATACAGCCGCACGGGAATTGAGAGGATGAATTGTAAAATCATATATGCATTATGAGAGTCAAATATGGTGCACTGCGTTTGTTTTGATCGAAGCCATGATGATGAAATTTGATAAAGAGTATATCAAACAGCGGCGCATCTACACTACAAGACGGAAGCACAGCTTTCGTAAACCATTTCAACATGAGCCGACATGCCAACTCTCGAACATCTATCTTGTATGCGACAGTAATGGTCTCGCCTTCATTCTTCTGTGTATCAAAATCCCAATTTAGTCACTCTTTCCCTATGTATCCGGACGGTGAATCTGATATTGACAGCCATCTCATCACTGCTATTTTCTACCCCTCTTAGTTTCAAAGCTATAAACTCGCTGTCTCTTCGCAGTGCTCTCTTGCGCAGGAGGCTGCTAAGATATGAGTGCCGATTTCATTGCTTGCCCACGCGTCTTGTAAGTAATTGGTTGGATCGCCTTGAAATGCTTCCATGATTGATCAATCGTCTAACCGCTATCAAGGCACAGATCGATCTTAGAAAGTCCGAAATGGGTTTATTGCTCGTCGTTTTCTCCGAATTTCCGTCTCAAACACGCCAAATCCGTCACTGATTAGATCGGGCTGTGGAAGCAGCTTCCACATAAACCAACTCTATCAAACTATGGAGCTGGCGATTGCTGACTTCCATGCGCATTTTCCGTCCGTTCCCGAAGTTTGCGGTCGTAGAGCCAGTTCGTTGAATTGAGCATTCACAACAAACTGGTGGCGTCCTTACCCGACCCGGATGCTTTTTTGGTTGACTGAAGATGCGCCTTGAGAAAAGGAATCAGCATGAGAATCAAAGTCAGTTTGAAGTCAATTCACATTCAGAAAAACACGAGAAATAAGTGGATATCAGTGAATTCAAGCTCGTAATACTTCATCCATTGCCATGGACGTAATGTACAGCCTTTGCAAGCCCTGTGCAGATAAAGCCGTGACCCCCATAGTTACCAACCCAAACCCCGATTATGAAAAAGCAAAGAAAAGACCCCCAAAGCACGCCAGAGAAGAGAACCTATAGTTCCTGGCTGGGACCCTTGCCCTTGGTGGTCTTCTTGGGGAGGAGGTCTGGATGCGGTTAGTGGACGCGCATTGAATTCGGATGAGAAAGGACGTACTCTGGTGAATGTTGGGGAGGACACCGCCCTGGGCAATGGTGACGTGGCCAAGGAGCTTGTTCAATTCCTCATCGTTGCGGATGGCGAGCTGGAGATGACGGGGGATGATGCGAGTCTTCTTGTTGTCACGGGCGGCGTTGCCAGCCAACTCGAGGATCTCAGCCGCTAGGTACTCGAGGACAGCGGCGAGGTAGACGGGAGCACCTGGCATCGGAGTTAGGAATGCGCGATTTGAAATCGGGATCGAAATGACTCACCAGCACCGACACGCTGGGCATAGTTGCCCTTCCTGAGGAGACGGTGGACACGACCGACGGGGAACGCAAGACCGGCCTTGGACGAACGGCTGAGATGGAGTTAGAACCGTGACCATGAATCGCGATGGAATGAGACGCGATTGTAAACGCAGGACGCGTCCAAAAGACGTAAAGACGCGTTGGAGTCGCAAACGGGTGATGAAGGCGATGGAGATGAAGTGAGGGGAGAACTCACGATTGGGCGCTGGACTTGCTGCCGCTGGCCTTGCCTCCGGATTTGCCTCCAGTCATTTTGAGAGTTGAGTGGGCGATTTGGCTTGGGTGGTGGAGTTGGTTGAGTGAGCTGGATAGCGGATGCGGTGCTGGAGATGGGTCGTGGGTGAGTTGATGGAAGAAGACGGCGGCTTCAGTGGGGGGCGGCAGCTTATAACTGCGGGCGGGCGATTGTTGTGGCCGCGAGATCACTGCCTGCCGGGCTAGCGTGATCCCGGGCGCGCAGGCAGGAGCGGCCTCGCTTAGCGAAGCAGTGCGCCGTGTGGCAGGCGGGATCACAACAACAGCTCGCGCCCCCCATAAGTAGCCGCGTCCCCCGCCGTCGACGACTGTTCCTCTTCCTTCATCCACCAATCCATCACCAACCGCTCGACCACCGCAGCTTCATCTCACCCCATCACCACCAGCTCTTGCACTCCAACTTACCCTTTTTTCGACCACCACTCCAACTCGCAAAATGCCACCAAAGGCCCAGAAGACTCCCACCACCGGCGGCAAGGCCCCGGCTGGCAAGGCTCCCGCTGAGAAGAAGGAGGCTGGCAAGAAGACCGCCGCGCCGTCGGGCGAGAAGAAGAAGCGCACCAAGACTAGGAAGGAGACCTACTCCTCCTACATCTACAAGGGTGAGTTTCCAGTCTGCTTCGTCGAGTCTTTGCGACCTGGGCTCTGCGCAGCTCGGTCGCATGGCCTCTTCGATCCAGATTCATCGGTCGCATTCATTGTCCATCAAAGCTGACGCGTCTGTTCTCTAGTGCTCAAGCAGGTCCACCCCGACACTGGTATCTCTAACCGCGCTATGTCCATCCTGAACTCCTTCGTCAACGGTATGTGTTTTATCCAGATCTGACTCATCTGTGCGATCAAAACTGACTCTGCATCCAGACATCTTCGAGCGCGTCGCCACCGAAGCTTCCAAGCTTGCTGCCTACAACAAGAAGTCCACCATCTCCTCCCGGGAAATCCAGACCTCGTACGTCTTATCTCGGCCTCATCACGCGATTCCATTTGCTAATCCGCATCCAGGGTCCGGCTCATTCTGCCGGGTGAACTCGCCAAGCACGCGGTGTCTGAGGGCACCAAGGCCGTCACCAAGTACAGCTCATCTACCAAATAGATGCATTGACGGTTCGTGGTTGGGAGTAGGTGCTTTTGGGAAATTTCTGTTATCTCGGTCCTTGGATCGAAGGATATTCAGGCGGGTCTCCGGGGGTGACTGGTGTTCTGGGTCTCTTTTTCTTTAATCATGCGAACACGGGACGGTTTTATCAGCTTTGTGCGTTCCCGGGCCAGATATGTCTTATGGCCTGACTATTCTGAAGGGGACTCGCATCCGGGTTGTACATTATACCTCAACAACCAGAAAGGAATCCAAGACTTTCTAAACTTCATTTGATTTTCACTTTGCTTTGAGTGACTTTGAATTAAATGCTTTGTTCTGGGAGTCGACTTTGATATTTAGATGGGTTGAGTTCGATCCTCTACCTCTGATTATTGAAACTGATATCGTCTCATCGAAGTCGCGACTTGACGTCTTGAATTTGGGCAAATCCAAAGTTCCAGCGCCTGCACCATGACAGAAAACTCATCTAAAAAGCCAGCCATTAACCCAACGATTAACCCAAATTCCATAGCTCCAACCACTCCATTCCAACGTTTTGCCAAAACGCGAAATCGACACGCTCAGCGCAAGTGCCATGATGCGGCTGACCCACAGCTCCAGCTCCAGCTCCAATGAACGTCACCAGCGAATCACCGTCTGCACGAGACAACATAGCTCCTCGAAGTACCATCTGAGGACCGCGCGGGCACACAGGAAACACAGCTCGTCAAGTGTGAGAGATGGTAGATGATGGGTGATTACGACAAGCAGCGCCCCTACCGGCCCTGCCTGTTCCTACTACTTCTAAGCCACGATGTTATTGCCTATCCTATCCTTGCCCGACCTTTCGCCCGTGAACCCAGCCAGCTCTATGTAGGCAGCACGCGTCCAACGCAACCCTGAACGCCGTCTTGAAGGAAGAAAGAGAGAACACACGCTACGACTCCGGCTTCCCAGGCGCCTCAACAAGGACGGGTGCCTCTGGGGTAGGTGTGTCGACTACGACCGGCGCCTCTTGGGTAGGTGTATCGACGACTACAGGTGCCTCCACGGTGGGCGTCCTGACCATGACAGGCGCCTCCGCGACAGGCCTCTCGACAATGACCTCTCCCTCCGTGTTCGCGCTCGCAGCGGCACTCGCCTCGCCCCAGTCACTGCCCTCGTCGTCGTCATGCTCGTCAAAGCTCTCCACCTCGTCGACTGCGCCCGCGCGCTCCTCGGTGCGAGGCGGTGCTTGGGGAGCGATGTGGATGATGGCCTTGCCCTGCGCGCCCTGCACCGTGGCGCGCCAGTCGGCCCAGTCGGCCGCGTCTTTGATGAGGAAGGCTACGAGCATGGACGGGTCCATCTCCTTGATGTCGATGCGGCGCAGGCGGCGCGTGTGGCATGTGTCGACTTCTTCGGGGGTGAGGGAGTTGGGGGGCGAGGGGTGTGGGAGGAAGCGGCGCGTGTCGTGTGGGTCGAGGTAGAAGAGAGTGTTAGCTTGGGTGCCGACGAAGTAGTGGGAGGCGGAGGGGCGACCACTGTTGGTGTTTTGTTAGCATCTGGGGTGGAGGTAAGGGAGAGGGCTTACCCGGCGATGCCCATGGATTGGGGCATTTGCAGCGACGCTTTGAGCGAGTTCCAGTATGCGGGCGTGATCTTGTCTATGCCGAGCCGGGTCCCTATTAGTATGAGTGTAGGGTGGAATGTGTCATCTTCGTCTTTGGCGATTTCGAGGAAGCTATCTTCATAGACGTCGGAGCCGTCACCAGTGATGTAGACACGCAGACCGGCTTCCTTGTGCTCGTTTGCCAAATCCCTAAGACTTGTGAGCTGTGTTCCAGAAAGGAGCTCATATAAGACTCACTGTATACATCGTGCGGTTGCAGAAGGCCCAAACCATTCTCCAGGGTATTTCCCGCATGCTATCGCTCCGCGCTCAACGAATTTGTGTATCGAGAAAGGCGCTTTGGGGTCGTCGGCGAATAAAGATAGTACGCGGCGCTCTTCCTCGTCGGTAGAGGGATTATGGCGTCTCCATGCTATAGATACCAAGTTAGAACGTGCTTCTTAAGCTTCGATAGAATTCATACCTCTCCCCAGCCTGATATTCGCTAGAGCATTTGCCAATATACACTGTCCTGACCTAATCATACAACCAAATCCAGTGTCCGATGTGAAGCCGCTCTGGTTCAGGTTCTGTAATCGCACCCGGAAGCTCATCGCCGCCGTAGCCTTTGGGTCCTGCGACCGCGGCATGGGCTTGAAGCCTGACCGGTATGTCATCCATATCCTTGACTCGAAGTCGTCCAGGAAATCCTGCGGCCATCCGCCATACACGCTCGCCGAGGCGGGGTCGACGACGGGCTTTGGGATCTCCACCTGCTTCGCCGGCTCCTCGCACTTGGCGTGGATCCAACTGTCCTCTTCCACGACCGGTGTCTGCTCCTCATCTGCTTTTGTGGTGGGCTCGGGGCTCTTCTTAACCGGAGGACTCTTCTGGGTGGGCGGGCTGGAGGGATGACCGTTGGTGGTAGGCCTAGAGTCGTAGCGGACGCCGAGACACCATATCGGAGCGTCGTCGTCGTTGACGGGCGGCGGATCGTAAAAGGTACGGACTATGTGCCTCCCCACCCGTTCTACATTATTCATGTTGCGTCGTGTGGTATGGGTGAGCTCGGAGGCGGGGAGGGTGTAAGGGTAAGCTGCGAGAGTATTCGTGGCATGCAGCGTTGGCTATTAAGAGGATCGAAGAGTGTCAGCTATGACTGAAAAAAGGAAGCATACATCTACGAGGTCAGTAGAAAGTGCCTTGGTGGCAGGCAGATGGCGACGAGTGAATACAGCGGCGGTGTTGCGGAGCTGGAGCTATGGGGCAGGGCGGTGGTCATTCGGCCATATGCTGCCTGCCGTCTGGAGTGGAGGGGCATTCCACAATTCTATCCAAAGCTGCCTCGAAGAGCATGCAGCGCAGCCTCTCGCATTTGCCATGGATAGCAGAACAAGCAGCTCCAGGATACATACGGGCTCCCTCGAATCCGAATACCGCTGATCGAAGGCAACAGTGAGGTGTGCAACGCGAACAAGCACCAGGCGTTGCAGGCATTCATTGGCCGGCCTTTATCGATAAGTCTGCCAGAGTCACTCGGAATTGTCGACGACACGCTTTGTCGTCCTACACTATCGCCGCCTGATCTCGCCATCAACGTGCAGTCCGACCATGTCGAGAAAGAAGAAGGCAGCCTTCCGTCCGAAGGCCAGTGGTCCTCCCACCTCTGTGCCGCGAGGCCCAAGAAACAGACAGAGCAGCGGCTTCCGTCCTTTCGCGCCGTGTAAATCTCTCTCTTCACGTCCTTGATGCCATCCCGTTAAATGTAGTCTGTAGCATCCCACACGCCTTCACGCTTCACGCTCGCCGACGAGGCCCAGCACACAGCGCGCAACCCCAAGTTCTGGAACACAGACCAGAAGCTGCGGTCCAAGCAAGTAAACTTCGTGAGCGCGGGTCATCTGCACGGTGAACAGCCCAAAGACATTGGGGACACTCGGCGTGAAGATGAAGACGAGGAAGGTACTGTGGCGGCGTCGTCAACACCCGATGTGGCCATGGCAAGCATGACTTTGCAGTCCGACTCGTCTTCCTCCCCCGACACCCCACGCTCTCCACCCGGTCTACACACACCGGCAGACGACACACCAGCGCCAATGGCCGACCCAGCCCCCGCCGACTTCTTCGTCGACATGACCGGCGCCCAGGCTGTGCCCACGGGCATCCCGCCGCCGGTTGTGAGGGCCGCGTCGCCAACACCTTCGGATTCCAGCGAAGAGGTGGTGCTGTTCAAGGGCAGGAACAACCTTCAGAGCAGCGTCACCCCAGTCTCACCAGCGGAACCAAGCACCACTCGCCGCGTGCCTCAGCCGGCCAAGTCGGTCCCTCAGTCCCAGAAGCCTTTGCCAAAGCTCAAGGATGCCAACCCGGCTCCAACCGTGGCCAAGCCGGCCAGCAACACAGCAGACCGCCTTTCATCTACGAAAGGCAAGGAGAGCGATGAGGAGATCCCGTCTCTACTGCTGCGCAATCATGCTATGGATACACCGTCATGGGCCAAAGGCACAACGCCCTGGGAGCACAAGAGCAAGCCAGGAGTTGGCTGGCTGGAAGGTCGTCGTAAGAGACCGAAGCGGGTTTTCGACCCAGATGCCGTTGACAAGGCTGCGCTCAATGACTACATGGATAATATTAAACGACAACAACAGCTTGGAGAGTTCGAGACGCCCGAGTACTCTGCTTTTGCGCAACGCCCCTTGGCGCTAGCAGACGGGAAGGGCTGGCAACCAGAGGATTCGGAGGGCGTTGAGCAACCTGTTGTACGAGAGAAGACCTCCATCACATTTGTCCAAGAGACGGCAACTGTAGAACCGGACAATGAGGCCGATCCGGATGAGTGGGACTCCGTAATGCTTGACGACTTCGAGAACAACAGCACATCGTCAGACGTCGAGGGCCCCGTTGAGCGTATTCTCTCCAAGAGAACTCGAAAGAATGGTCTATCATACCTTGTCGTCTACGAAGGGCGCCTCACGGACGATGCTAGATGGCTCCCTGCCAACTATCTCACCACAGAGCGCGATGTACAACTCCTCTGGGACTTCGAGACCAAGCTTCAAGCGAAGGAAGGGCTTCAACGTCAAGCCTTGGAATCAAGTGATAGCGACTTTGACAGCAGCGATGACGATGATGACGAAGACGCCGAGGATGATTTCCAGGACGAGAAAGACCTGATTGCCCGGAGACTCGAGAGCATGACAGACGAACAAATCGCGCGTCGGTTGGCGAAACAAGAAGAGCTTGGTCTTGGTTCCGACGAAGTCCTTCTGTTCGAAGATGACTCTGCTATGGACGATGACATGGAGCAAGAGGAGAACAATATAACGAAGTCCGCTTTCACCTCCGTCAACTCATCCAGCAGATCTCGAAAGAGAGGCGGCCGCGCCAGAGGAGACTTCCCTTCGGCATCTCTTATGGCGGACGTCCTCGAGCAAGATCCGTATGGTGGGTTTGACGTCATGGACACAGAACGACCGAGTTTGAAGAAGAAATCTAAGGGTCGCCGTGGCCAGTTCCCGGTTGAGATCTCCGATTCCGACTTGGAAGCTCAGATGAGGTCTATTTGGGAGGCTGATCGCCGCAAGAAGGCCGAGTACAAGAAGGAGCGTGAGGAGCTCCGAGCACAGGGTCTCCTGGGAAAGAAGAATAAGGACAAGGCCAACCTTGCCATAAAGTACAGCGAGGGCTTCACAATGGCAGAGATGTTGGAGGAGATTCGGGAGTTCTTCATCTCAGATCATCAAAGGTGCGTCTGACGATGCCTATTCTACGTTCGCTACTAACTTGCATAGCCGCGCGTTGCCACCGATGGAAGCCCACGAGCGTGCACACATCCACAGATTTGCCAAGAAGCTGGAGTTGACGACAAAATCGGTCGGCGCCGGTAAAGATCGCTTCATAAACCTCTCGAAGAACACCCGCACCCGCCCTTATAAAGAGATCGAATTCAACAGTATCATGTACAAGTTCCGCTTCCTCAACAACCACCCGAAGACTCCGAAAGGAAAAGTTGCCCGGGTCAGAAATGTCGCCAAACCCGTTTTCTCCTACAGGGATGGAGATGTCGTTGGTGCCAATGCTCCGGAGATCGGCGCGGAAAATAAAGGCCACGCGCTGTTGCAAAAGATGGGCTGGACCAAGGGCATGGCTCTCGGTGCCCTGGAAAACAAGGGCATCCTGCAGCCTATTGCGCATACCGTCAAGTCCGGCAAAGCTGGCTTGAAATAGCCGAAATTGGTGTCTTGATCATCCACTTTCTCTTCTTCTACTCAGCACTTCTCAGAGTTTCATTGTCCCTGGAATGTCTGTTCTTTCTGAATATGCATTGGCTGGCGGTATTTGGCTTTCCTTCTCTGGAGTGGCTTTATGACTAGACGGCAAAGGCTCTTTTTCGGTGAGAGGTCTTGCATGGCATGGGTATTTGTCGGGGACGGTAATGACGAGACGGACATGACTATATGCTCTTCGCCCGCGCTCTCGCTTAGGAGTTGACGCGCGTCTTGTTCTGGTTGCGTTCTCTGTGGGGTGACTGGAAGTGCGTTGATGGTAGGTGTGGAGTGTGGAGGGGTGTGTGTGAGATGATTGATTCAGTGCGGAAAAGCTCTGCGAGGAGTCTATCTAGAAGAACAAAAGAAAATCAAAACACGACGTTCAGTGTCCTTACATGTTCTGTGAGATTATATGTTGGTTCGAGGTAGTGGCGATCGTGGTACGCCTTTGGTCAGTGATTGAGGCTCTCCCCGCAGAGCTTTTGAGGCACTATTTGGAGTAGTCGGCATCCGCACCGCGTCTTTAGGGCATGAGGACTCATCCATCACATACAGTAGAGCTTTAGTAGCGTGTTATCACACATTTTGAAGTTTCTAAAACGAAGATGTTAATGGTACTTATTTTTCCCGTTCTTCGAGTCCGTTTTGAATTCGAAAAGGAGTCCACACACGCTTTTCGATTTCAAAGATCTCAATACTTCCAGAGTCCATTATAAGAGGTCCGAATAAGCCGACTCGTTTGTCCACTAAGCGATAAATCGTAGCAGTGGTGAGTTATAGGGACAAATGGGTCGAGAAATCAGGTCTTGGCATGTCACTTTCGGGGGTTTCTTGGGAAAAGGAAGGCGGCGAGGAGGGGGTTCGGGACTCGAGGTGGGGCACGATGATAGATGTGGGTGTTAAGAAGGAGATCGCGGAGTTTGGTGACACTGCTAGACTATTGGGAGGGCGTCACTTGAAATTTGCTTCACTGCTCAAGCACGCATAAAAGGGCCCGTGCGTCCAGCCGACGTCGACACAGATAAGTATCATCTAGCGTTCACGCGGGGCATTTAAAAGTAGCACTATGAGGTGTCTCGTGTGTAGATCTGTCTACCGCTGTTTGGAGAGCTTCAATGAATTCATAGATAGCCTAAAGTGAAGAGATTCCATCACTCTCAAATACATTGAAGCACCTTTAGCAGTGGCAGACAGGTGTACACACGAGACAGAATGCTTTTCACTCCAACACATCCGCCCAATTCCACCCCTCCGGCCCCCACCGCTCCTCCCACAAACACGTCACCTCCGCCTCAAACAAGTTCGTAATCGAGAACCCTTTGCTTCTTACGCTGCGTAGCCGCTGCAACACCTCGTTCTGGTCCTCCACGGACCACGCTCGCGCCGCGGCGACGCGGAGAGGGAAGAGGAACGCGACGCCTGTGAGCCAGGTCTTGTCTAGTGCGAGTTCTGTCAAGGAGAGGATTGAGGCGAGATGGTGTTCGACTTGGGCGCGCGTTAAGATCGGGAGGGAAGGGGGTGGGACGGGGAAGCTGGAGAGGCGGTAGTCGAAGATGCCGGAGAGGAAAATGGAGACGGCGTGGTAGTAGATTAGGGAGATGAGGAGCTGGAGGTCGGTTTGGAGATAGGCGGGGGATTCTTTAGTGGTAGGGAAGCGTTGCTCGATGTGCTGGTACCAATTAGAGAGGCAGCGGCGGAGGCGTAGACCTTCTGCGATGAGAGTGAAGCCGTCGCCGTTATAGACAGGTTTGGAGGGATCTGGATCTGTGAAGTAGATGGCCCTTCAGGAGTATTAGATATCCGTGAACGTGCAGTTCCGTGAGAAGAGCTACGGTATACTCACTGCATACACAGCACCGAGCACTCTAGCATTAAGTCATACATCGCCTCTTTCGGGTGCCAACTCTCCACATCTTCCTCTCTTAATTGCTGAGCCAGTCTCACCCACTCCGGCTCCGCAAGAAATGTCGCATCCTGATATATCAGCGCGCGCGAAATCTCAAAGATCCTCAGCGCTAAGAACCGCTCCCGGCCTCTGCCTGTTCTGCAGCACTCCGGGCCTTGAATCTGCAGTAGATGTGAAGTTCCGTACAAGAAGTGCCTCTCCCAATTCTTCTCATTAGACTCGAGCATTAGCTGTGACGGTTGGTTAGTGCCTGGTATCTCTTGCTTTGATCTTTGGCATGGACGTAAGCTACCTCGAAAATACCGAGAAAGACAGTCACCCAAACGGTGCTTTCCCGCGCAGCCAGCTGATTCTGCGATATCAACTCCACCCTGACCTCTTGCAGCGCGCGCGAATACGACGATAGCGCTTTCTGCCGCAGACTGACTCCCCGCTCCGCCGTTGGGGCAGAATGCGGCCTGCGGCTACGATCAAGTGCGGCCAATGCGATGGCTACGTCCTTCAACGCGCTTGACTGAGCTATCATCTCCGACAGAGAACTAGGTAGGCTATTCCATGCCTTTCCACTGAAGTCATTTGCCGCGAGGAAGACGTTGAAGAAGTGGGCGACGTGTTGATCGGACGAATCCGTCCAGATATCCACGTGACAAGCCGTGGGAGGGAGCACAGCATGCTGGACTAGAGTCTTTTCCCCTTTTTGAGTTGCTTTGGCACTAGTTTGAGGCTGAGTGAATACGACTGCTTTACTTCTGGGCTCTCTCCCTGCTCCGGCGCCGGATGCTGGCTCGCATGGTTGACAGGTGCGGACGCAGTATGTGCAAGGCGTTGACATGGAACACTGCAATTCGTTAGTAACATGGCCGGTATAGTAAAGATGTTCAGCATGTTCACAAACCTTAATCTTTCTGCGCTGACACGCTTTACACCGTCGGACTAGGAGGCGTTTGTCGAGCGGACCGATGAGCGACATCGTTCGCGTTTCTTTTCGAGGCAGGCTTGATAGGCGCCATCTCGAAGGGGTATTATATAGGCGCACCTCGCATTTCTAGGCCCCCTCGGGCTGTGCTGAGATTTAGGGAGAATTGGCTCAAAGGATAGGTCTGTGCTGCGGGTTGGCTGTTGGTCAGGTTCAGTCAACTCGGCTGCTCTTTTGACAATCTCACCTATCAGATGTCAATACCCGAGAGCTTTGTCAAGCTCTAGACTCGAAGTAGAAGTAATCGAGCGCGCTGTTCCACGAGTCACGTACTCGCTTCTTCGTCACCACCTTATACCTGGAAAATGTTACGAAGCGGCTAATGGAAGTCTACCAAGATCTATAGCTAGCAATGTATCGGATCGCTGTAGAGAGGCCTCAAAGCGGAGCTTCGCCGACTGTTGATATGTCAGTGTACTCCACTATTACGTGAAAACGCTCCAAGTAGTCAAGTGGTGTACCACGAGCCGCTTCGCAGTCTACTCAGTGTCCACCATATGGCTGGGCAAGACGCGAGAATGCTGCTCAATGAAGCTGCAAAGTCCTGCGACCGAGCAAAGGAATTTCTACCATGACAGTATGCCTTGACCTCAACGACCATAAAAGGACGGTAAGCTGCCTTTAGTATCGTCATTGGCCACCTATCTTTACTCCTCTCTCTCAGTTTCCCCAGTCCAACAAAGACAAAATGCTCTCAATCCTAGCGCTTTTACTGCTGGCCTTTTGGTCTCCTACAGCTCATACAGTCTCGCTCGGTCGATTCCCCGTCTCTATCACTTCCGCTCAACTCAACGACATTGCTCGTCTCGACCCCTTTGCGCCTAAGCCACAGCACCGTACTTTCATGGTATCGATATTCGAACTAGTTGAGCACGACTGCAAAGCAATCTCATCCCCATATATGCCACCCCTAACAGCCGCATACGAAGACGCCAAATTCTCCGCGTACGGCGTTCCGGAAGGCACCTTCCCAGATCTGACCATCAAAGTATGCCAACCGACGACCAAACCCTTGTCCAACCAACGCACAAACAAAGTGGTCCTCTTCTCCGGAGCCCTAGGAACATCCCGCTACCTCTACAGCGCCCTCATCGCCACCGTCGCCAGCAGAGGCTACACCATCATCGCCGTCGACCACCCCTACGACACCGACATCGTCGAGTTCCCTTCCGGAAAGACCATCATCGGACTGAACCTTACCGACGAGCAGATACCGCTCGCCGTCGAGACCCGAGCGAGGGATCTAAGCTTCGTCCTGGACCACCTTTCTCGTACTACGAAAAGCTGCCCCGGGAGACCGATTCAGGCAGTTGCTTTCAGCCACTCTCTCGGCGGCGCCGCTGCAATTGCTGCTCTCCGTGATCCTCGTATCCTGGGCGCCCTGAACTTGGATGGTAGCGTGTTTGGTCCAGCCGTCAATGCTTCGACGAATAAGCCTGTGCTTCTCTTCGGCCACGATGGGAAGAATCGCACCACGGATCCGACTTGGGGAGAGCTGTGGCCGCATCTGAGTGGCTGGAAGGCTGAGGTAGAGTTGGTGGGGAGTGCGCATTACTCCTTCAGCGACTGGCCAGTGATTGCAGACGAGGTTTTTGGTGGCGTTGAGAATTTGCCGGCGGAAGCAGCAGAACTGATCGGGAAGATTGGAGGAGAGAGGATGACGGAGATATTGGGATCTTATGTGACAGCGTTTCTGACATTGTCTTTTGGAGGGAAGATCGATGGATTGTTGAAGGGAGAAAGTAAAAGATTCCCGGAAGTGCTTTTTCTCGAATAGGCAATGCCTACCTACTGGATTATGTATCTATGTCGTAAAGGATGTAGACTTTAGATTATAAACATGTAAAGGCAATGGTGGTACAATTCATTTCTGAGAGTTAAGGCACACCATTTTAATACCGCTTGGGATACCCCTATGAGCTTTCAAACCCCTGAACACCATGTAAATAATGATGCAGTTGATATTTGAGCACCTTTTTGACTGATCGGCTATATGCCAGCTGGGCTACTCCCCACAGTGGTATATAGCGAGAAAGAGAGAAGCCCTAGCAGTATTACACCGAACTCCCAAATCTATGACTTAATACTTCATAAATCTCATTCGTGGGGTACCAAAAAAGGAATGAAAAATAAAGTTACCACTTAGAGAAGTAAAGAAGTTCACACTTGACCATTTTAGCTATCCAGCCATCTCCACCCGCCTTAACAATCAACTAATGCTCATCGTAGTGATCTCCTTGTTGATACCGGAGGCTAGTAAGCTTCGCGCGAGAGCTTCTCCATGTCGAAGACCTCCTTGAACATACTCGACAGAGAGGCCCTCAAGTCCGCATGCTTCTTTTGGCAAACTTGAACAGCTTTGTCCAGTTCACCATGGTCATGACTACTCGGACGAAGCTGGACATGCTCGATGTTAGAGAATGTGTTGAGGATGTCCATGATGGCGTCTTCAATCCGTGACTGAGGCACCTGGTTATCGAAAAACCCTTCTTCCCAAAGGCTAGCTCTGACGTACACATTTCGCAGTTTTGGAAGTCGTTTCACTATGCCTTCACAAATGTGCTTCCACCCATTGTCGACCCCGAGGGGTTTGTGGAGAGAATAGTAGAACAGCCACGGGTGAGGTTCGATTGCAGAGTCGCGACATCCGATGGAGACATTGATGTAAACGCTGCGAACCAAAGAAGCCATGTCGGGGTGGATAGTTTCGATGAACTGAAGCCCGGCTTTTGGCAACTCGTTCTTGAAATCGAAGACGAATTCGGTGTAGAGGACCTCGACAGCCTCTGAGTGGATTTGACGGTTAACTCTCAGGAGCCGAGTCATCAGTTCTGTGCCCCAGTAGACGATTCCCATGTCGTCCTCACTAGAGTCTCTCTTGTGACGAATGTCTGGACGAAGTACTTCGATGATTGGCCGCTTGAACGGACTGAGCCACGCGGGATCCAAGTCGCCGTGAGGGTGCTGAAGAGCATAGTAGTAGATCTTGAGACGAATCTCGATCGGAAGTCGAAAGAAAGAAGAGTCTGATGAGTTGCCAGATGATTCCAGGGTGTTTGTGCTCACTCCAACGGCCGTCGATTGTTTCGCGATGGCCTCCGGGGAATCCAGCTCCATAGGTTGCGTAGAGAGGTCTTGCATATCCATTGAGAGATGGTCGATGTCTAGCTGTGACGTTGACTGAAGGTTATCAAGCTTTCTGCGTTTGCGAGCTGGTTGGAGACACGCAGTCTCTGTGGCAGAAGGTGACGACATGGAGCGGCGTTTTGGTGGTAAAGGCCTCTAGTGGAAGACGGCTTTCAGATACTCTGAAGAACAAGGCCTCTCGCTTGAGCTGTAGGTATGAAGAGAGACTTGTGAGGTGATGGACTCACACGCTACGAGGGAGTGTAGTGGGGTAGGTTGTGCTTTGACTGTAAAGACCGCGAGGAAGAAAGACGACTTCCAAGGTTTCCGAAGAGATCACTCCTCCACTTGCCCCGGCTTTATTAAGAGGTCTGGGGAGGCAATGGTATCACACGGTTCGATGGAGTGTAGTCCGCGGTGCCATGGTTCAAGGTGAAGTCTACCATTCGCGGGCAGGAGCGAACTAACCCGATTAACTCGACACTAGTCGTTTTAGGCACCCCTGTCGCTCCGGTGAATGTGCAACCCGTTATCAGGCTGCCGCAGTGTCTGGACACAAGTGTATATTAGCTTGTGATCTACGATGCTTCTTAAAGTTTCTCGAATCAGACCAGAATTCTGGACAAGATATAAATAACTTTATAAGGCGAGTTGGTGATGCTCTAACGTTCATCGTCTATTCTCAGTCTTTATATAGTTCAGTATCTAAATATATATACGTTAGCTAGATACTAAACCCACCCCCTAGTTCTTCTTCTCCATCTTCTCCATCTCTTCTCTCTCCCCGGGCAAAAATATTTCATGTCCACTGCCATTCCTAACCCAGAAACTCCCCACACACCCTATCGCGCTCACACCCGCCACCGCCCACCACGCCAACCCCACACTTCCCTTCTTCAACCCCATTCCATTCCAATACCCCGCCACTATAGGTCCGATCGTACGTCCTGCTGTACTAACACTCTGCCCGACCCCGTGAATCGTCGCAAGAACAGACGGGTGTGGCGACGAGTTATTCAAGAGAATGATGGAGGCTGGCAGAGCGAAGGTACGAGCAGCGACCTGGAATGTGAGGACAACGCACATGCCGGCCCAGATCCAGAAGCCCGCGGCGGGGCCCGGTGGCGGGGTAGAGGAGGGGAGGAGGCTCAGGTAAGGCGCTAGGGCGTAGGCCGCGGGGAAGAGAAAGAGAGACAGGCGGAAGCAACGCATGAGGCCGTAGCGGGCATTGGCAGCAGGGTAGAGGAGGAGCTGCATGGCGAGGCCGACGAGGCCGAGGATAGCGAGTGAGGCGCCGATAGTAGGAGGACGGAAAGCAAGGCCACCGGCGAACTGGAAAGGGGTGCGTTTTGAGAGGGTGGAAGAGGTGGTGCTCGGGCGAGAGGTGGAGAGGAAGATAACCCAGAGACTGGAGAAGGCGCCCATGTGGAAGTCGAATATAGCGATTGTAAGGAGCGTATGAAGGACATTGGATGTCCATATGCGTTTGAAATGTAGGATTTGGGCCGATTTTGGAGGGTGCATCTTATCGTAGTGAGCGCTGACTGGAGATTCGAGTTTGTCTTCCTCGTCCTGATGACACGGAGCTGGAGAAGATTCAAGCGGAAGGTAGCTTTGAAATTTACTCGATCTTAGGATGCCAGTGATCCCATTCCACATCTCGAGGGTATAGGAGTTCTTTCCTTGGCGGAGTCTTGCTGTCGGAAGAGTTTCTCGCAAGCACATGATTACGAGAATTGCTTCTGAAAACAGTAGGAATGCAGAAAGGAGACTAGGTAGCGCATATGGATACTTCATCATCCATGCTACACCGGTGGCACCTCCATAAATGGAATTCTGACCAAATTTACTAGAGAATGTTGTAGCTGGATGCACCAGCAGGCCTCCGACAACTGCATCTAGTCAGCACTTCTGGTTTTCAGATCAGACATCTGAAGGGTGATCAAAATATGCAAGCATACCGGGCCCGAGGATGTTCGCTACATTGAATGCCACCGGCAGTAATAGAAACGCCCTCGAATGGTACTTCTTCTCTACACACTCGGCAACTATGGTCCGCGCCGCGCCCACCGTGCCATTAATCGCACCACCTAGCATCCTCCATAACGTTGCCTGCCAGAAAGTCTCGGCAAACCCAACTCCAATGCACGAAATGCCAGTGCCAATGAGCCCAATAAGGAGAACATTCTTTCTTCCAAGCGCCGGCTTATCCGCCGCACGCCCCCAAAGTATCGACGTTACGATCTGAGCAGCTGTGAAGCTACCCTGAAGAATTCCCGCTTGATGTGAGATGGTAGCTTCTGGGAGCATTGGATCGAATGAGCGGAGTTGGTGGATCATATACGACTGCAAGCTCGCCATCTGCCAGAAGTCGACGAGACGAGAAAGTGCCAGGATGGCGAGTTGGTCTTTATTCGGGATGGTGGCCCATGATGCATCTGCAGGCTTTTTCTCGACCACTGGAATAGGATTTGTCGGCTTGCTGTACATTGGAGACTCGGTCACAGGAGTAGCGACGAATGTACTCTCAACTTGCTCCTCAAGGTTCCCGGGTTGACTGAGGACGTTTAGGAGTGGTCTGGCATCTGACTGGTGGCGCATGTGGACTTTTGAGTTGGTTTTCTCATGGAAAGCTCCGGAGACGCTGGATCTGGGCGGACTTGGGGGAAGTGTGTTTATGGATTCCACCACGTGGTGGTGCTGTTGGCCGTCCATGTCTAGAAAGAAATGGCTGTGGCTGTGAAACTAGCACTGGCTCACACCCTCGGGAACAGACTAACGAAACGCTTGACGACCGCTGAGGCGCTGTATGAAGCAGGGAATCAAGCGGCTAGCAAGAAATGCATGAAGACTAGGGAAAAAGCGAACGCGTATACAGGTTAAGGGAGGAAATCGGCATGAGAACGTGAGAGCAGGACGAAGAGAGCGACGTAATATTTCTCCGCACGCTGACGACTGCGATGCTCTTTGACATCGAGCAAGGGTAGACGGATGGGTACTTGGTGTGGGGCTGGCCTCGACTGGAGCAATTCACTGACAGCCTTGCCACGCCACACAGGCCATACAAAGCTATCCCATGCGCCTACAGCGGCGGGAGTCGTCACCTGGGCCTGTCGGCATATTATCTGAAGCTTCAGGGGGCGCGTAGACTTACAGCCCCCCCCCGTCGAGCATCTTGAGTCTGACGCGTTCCCTGCCGCAAGTGGCATCCACGCCGTCAGTGCATTTGTGTCTTCATCACCCTCGCACAACGTGAAACTGGCTCTTAGTAGGGCTGCAGCCACCCAGATTGTGATACCGGTGAGCACCCAGGATCCTGCCAGGTCCAGAGAAGCAATCTAAGCTTTTGATGCAGGCCCAATGGCTGTGGATAGTCGCTCTATTTGGCAGCTGGGTGTGGCACGCTATAGATCAGCACCGTAATTAGCATGTCGCTGGCCTATCTGTCTGCAGAATGGTGAGAGTGCTGCAAATCGAAATGAGCATGCACCTTGCTCGTTCGTTTCAATGATAAACAATGGACGAAGGATGAGGAAGCTGAGTGGGCTTCTGGTAGAGTGCGATCGGCTTGTATTGATGGACCGTTAGGGGAGCAGCGGCACAATGCGTCTGTGAATGGAAGATTGGCTGTAGAGCCGAATACATGTTCCGGGCTATGGGAAGAGGGGCTCTGGAAGTAGCGGATTGATGAAGATGTGGTAGTTTGTGGGTGGAGCTGGATGCTGAACTCTGCCCTCCCTGGAAAATCCGTGCGCCTTCATAGAATAATAGAGACGCCAAGATATTTACTCAACATCAAGATGATCTAATGTACACATTTGCATAGGCTTATGCTACCATATAGTAATAGTAACTTCAGACACGAAGAGTATCTCTAAATACGTAGGTATCACGAAAACGCCATCAAATGCCCCGTCCCCGCCCCAAGCGCCATGAACTCCATCTCACGCTTTGCATCGTGAACAATCATATACTAAAAATGCTACTCAAGCCTCTTCTACTTTCATATAGCTTCCCATTACTGGGCTCCTCACTACCTGCGTCTGCACGAATTCGTGCGCCCTTCTAACGCTCTTTCGCGCTGTGTGTCTGAAAAAGAGCAACACGAATCCCGCCACTGCAAACACCACTAGGGCTGCAGGCCAGCCTAGCCCTACAAGCTTCATGTTCGGCAGCAACACATCGAGGTAGTATATCGACGTGTCGTAGCCTCGAGTGTAGTTTGCGCCGCGGTTGCTAACCTTTGGAATGAGTTTCTCGAACTCTTCGCCTTTGTCTAGTGGAGGCACAGGCTTGCAATGTCGTTTGTCGCAGAGATCGCGGATTCCCGTTGAAGGTACGAAAGTCTTTGAGATTGAGGATCGGGCGAGGGGCTTGTGGTTCTGGTCAAGGGCTTCGGAGAAAGACCACATCTTTGCGTACGGGATGTGGTACTCGGTTTCAAAGCCAGACTTGTCCTTAGTGCCCGCTAGCTCCCACGGTCCTTTGGATGAGTCTGAGACGTAGAACTTCCAACGCCGGACTTCAGTCGCACCGTTCCAGGACGTGTAGATCACGAGATCGTTATCATCAGTGCCGCTGAGAGAATATGACCATATGGCGGGCTTGCTAAGAGGTTGCGCTTTCCATTGGAACTTGTTGCAGCGATAAATATTAACATTTGAACCCCATTGAGCTAGTTTGCCGTACATGACAGCTTCTCCAGAATCGAGGTGCTCCGAGTAATATGCATGGTCGCCCCATCCGATGAACACGTTGTTGGGAGAAAGGATTTGTAGATTCCCCTGAGAAGCGGCTACGATGCCGTTACCATCTTTTTCGGGAGCTAGCCATTGGCGTATTCTAGAGGCCTTCTTTTCAACGTGGTTGATTGCGATGATTAGCCCGCGCGACTCGGAATTGGTTCTATTCGGTCCGTTGCTCGCATTATCAAACATGGAGAGAATCGTGTGGGTTTGGTTCTCGTGCACCCACGAGGCATGATGCTGGCTCGAAAAGTGTAGGTTCTCGTTTCGGAATGTCGGGTTCGCGCCATTCAGCTCCCACAGAACACGACCGCTTTGGCCTGAGATCTTGTAGACGGCAGCCATATGGCGTGCAGAGATCAGGTAATCTCCATCTACGTTCTTGTCGATGGAATTGATATGAAAATAGTCCCACGGCGTTTCGGCAGTCAGTCCATCACCATTCGTATCCGTGGAGCCAGCCAGGGTATAGCTGAAGCTTGGTGCAATGTGGTCCAGCGATCTCCATTCGAAGATTAGGTCTCCAGTTTCGACGTCGATTTCCTGGAATACACCGTCCATGATCCAGCCAACGCCAGGCCCAATCCCGAATTCGGCCAAATCGAATTGGCGTGGTGAGTATACGGTGACTAGAGCAGACTTGCCATCGTTGATGAGCCGGAATTCGTGCATGTCGGTAGACGTAGCTGATCCAGCTGCCTCGACGGTTTGGACAACGCGGTAACGGTTGTCCATAATAACGCCATGTCCTCTCGCATATCCATGGTGTTGATGGCCTTGGAAGAAGCAAAGATGGTCGCTGCCCTTGTATTTGCATACTTGGACATTGTGCGCAGTGGAAGATCCTTGTGTTGCTGCTCCAGACCATATCAATTGCTAGTAGCACAGTTAGTAGTTGGAGATCATAGCTAGTAGTTCGAACGTACGCCGTTGTTGTCGTAGATGTACGGCCCAGAGTCAATATTGCGGTACGGCGCCAGGAAGATGTAGCCAGGTGTGACATACTCCAGCCTCAGAATCTCTAGTGTGACAATAGGTGCACTGATCTCAGGTCTCTACAAGGAGTCAGAACATCGAGGCTGTCTCTAGAGGGGTAGCGGGGTGTATACCGAATGGAAGATGGAGACTGGCGATGAGGCATTATCAGGTGTCGCAGAGACAGAAAGAAGCAGAAGACTGGGCACAGAGAGCAAGCAAAGTGCTTGCGGTGAAAAGAATGAAGCGAGCATTGCTCTTCAGGTCACGGAAACACGGCGTTACGATGGTTGTGAGGTTAGTCGGAAAGATGGCACAACTTTCTAGAAAAGATCATGCACGTCAAGCAGGCCCCTCGGCCCTAGCCCTCGAGAAGCCATTTCCAGGATCTGCCTTATCCATCTATCCCTGATACCGCAAGCCCGTCGGATGATAGGCAAGGCAACGCCAAGGCTGTTGATGTCGCTCTCCAGGAGACATTTGCCTGCATGTGGCAAGAGTTATGGACAGCTGGCTAATAAGAGGGCGTCGTCGTTCTATGTGAAGTAGCACTAGCAGATGGAGGGTGCCCCAACTAGCCAACTGCCGCTTCAGAGGGTGGATCGTCATCGGCTGCGCGTCGTTACACACTGTCCTGGTTTCAGTTCCGCTATTGCAGGCCGCGGGAGTTTGGCACACAAGATCTTCTTGCTTTCGAGATAGACGGTCCAGAGATTGGGCGGAAACAGGATGAGCCTGTATGATGCGGCGTCGCCGTAAGGAGGCCGAACTGTGGAGGAGTGCACGAAGACGAAGCAATTGGCTCTGCAGCCATCAGCGCACGTCTCAGCCAAGACAGCGGAACCAGGGGTTAAAATGATGCCAAGAGCGTCTTCGTCGTCCTCCCGCCCCACATCGGCCGGTCCGTGACGCTTCTCTCAACGTACGATTATTGTCACCGCATCATTTTCTGGCGCACCCACTGCGATCACCCTTCTCAACTGAGTCACGGGGCTTATTGCTATCTGCAAGCTTCCAAGGTACGTCGTCCTTCCGCAACGGGCATCTCAGCCTATCTTCAATCTACTGCAAGGCCCCTGCTACATGCCAAAAGCGGCAGCACATGTGGTACTCTCTAAATTCTGGAAGCAGGAGGTCAATATGCCGAGTTCCGCAGGCTGTACCCCTAAATCTGCTTGTTACAGTTCTCAATGCGACGGGCGGTACCGTGTTTACTCTGTTCGCTCAAAGATTCACATCATTGCAAGATTCACGTCAAGTCGCCGGAGTGATCGCCGCATTTGGGTTTGTAGAATGAATCACATGTATTTATCTGCAAAGATCATGTCTAGACGCCACATACACTCCAGAAATACGTATGCAATATGCATGACGAGACATAAGAAATGCACCTGGACTAGCACCATGTGCCACTATCCAGAAACGCCCTGCCCTATCACAAGAAAGTCCACGAGCACAAGTCGACCACAACGCTCCTAAGCCCGGAATGCCGAAAACCGCCCTCCTAGTCTGTGAAAGGTAACAGAGGCAGATATCACGGCGGCGATGACGCCGCCACCCATCACAAGAGCGCGGAATGCCACGTTCATCATTTGCGCGCGGTTACGGGCCTTGCACCTGTCAACGAAGCCGTCTGTGTCGTTGGTGTGCGGGAACTTCTTCCCTTGTGGCACCGGCACCTCGAGGAACTCGCACAGCGGACCCCACCCCTGGCCCATGCGGTACTCGAGGAGGTTGTCTGCAGACACTGTGGCACGCAGTTCCGCGTAGTAGTCGTTGAACACTGACTTGCCGTACTTCTTGAAGTCGCCTTTGAAGAACGTGTCCCAGAATCGCTTGAGCATTGGCTGGTAGAGGCCTGCTCCCCAGTCCCATTGTGCAACGAGCTTGAGCTCTGGATCGTTCGCCCGCCAGTCTACTGTCTTCGCCGTTGAGCTAGGTTGCTGGTCAGTGGCGCCCGTGGGGTTTGCTGTAGGACAAGAGGCTTACGCGTGCCATGAATCAACATCTCGTGTGGTGAGAATGACTTTCGCATCTGGATACGCCTCGATGAGCTCCTGGGCAAAGGCAACTGCTGGCCAATCGCAAACCGCCTGTGACAGTATCAGCGAGCTGGTAAGGAAAAGAGTTCATTAGAAGCGTAACACTCACTTGGCAATGGCCGAGCAGCTTGTCCCATTCTTCCCGCCCGAACGTCCCTTGGCCATCGAACTTTGCGGCAAAGGCATCTTGCCACATCAAGCAGTCAGGGGGGTTCTCAACGCTCGCAGACATCATGTGATAGGTATCCGTGAAGCCGAGTTCCTTTAGGGCCGTTCTTAGAGCTATGAGTAACCTGTTAGTTCTGCTTGGTCGTATGCGAGCACTAAACTCACAAGCAGTGCCTGTCCGTCCAAGGCCGAGGGCAAGGACTTTCATGGGGACAGTACGCTGACACTTCCGGCGGTCAATGTCGGTGTCTGCGGTGAAGACATCTGTGATAGGCTTTGGAGTGTATGGTTGGAAGGCCATGGTTTCGATTGTAATACAGCTAAGTTGTATATTTCTATAGTGACCAGTTCCGGTGGACGACGACAATGAGAGTGCGGAGAAGATAGAAATAAGTAGAATGAGTGGAAGAATATCAAAGACCCTTTGATATCAGGCTTTCTAGGAAAAGGAAGTCCAGAAACAACCATATAGATTAGAAGGATACAGACATCAAGATATCTGAACGGGAGAAACAAAGGCACCAAGCCTTTCTAGCCAAGGGGTTCTAGGCATAATACACACGCTGCTCCACCGTAATGTGGAACCCGTAGCCCGGTCGTCACGCTCTGTTGCTCCAGAATTGAGGACCCTGTGGCCCGCTGCGTCTCCTCTTGACACTTGGTTGACGTACCCGCCCACGGAGCACAGCAGGGGTGCATCTCGCCGCCACACACAGCTCTTTATTGACCCTGACAAGTAGCCTATACATGCTGGTTTGAGTGGCAGATGCCCCTTCTGCTTTCTCGCCTCGCCTGCGATAAATCCCCGCCGAAACAAGGCATCTAGTGATCTGAATTACAGCGGCGGGGTGCATTCTCCACTGGGCGGAGTGAAAGGCTTGGCCTCATCGGGGAGCTGGCTATTCCCGGGCTTCATTGGGCAGATGGATCACATGAATGGCATGGCTAGCCTCCGTTCAGTGGACAGACTATGGCGACGAGGTGGTCGAGGGAGATGTTGAGGGTTCTCAACTCGAAACTCCCATTGTCGTGCGCGTGAAGTTGGAAGGCCCTGCGGCGTGTGTCAGGGAGACGAGTCGTGGCCGGAGGGACGCGTATTACGGGCCGATTGGTGTACGTGGTGATATTGCGGCCTCTCTCGTGGCTGGACGGGTGGCTATGGGGGGTGGGGGGTTATCAAGGTGGTGAAGTTAGTTCCGAGATGCTGGCGGAGAACATCATCCTTTTCGGCATCTAAAAGGGCTGTTGTCGCATTCGAAAGGTGGTCAATTATGGTCGTGCGTGAGTGTCATGAAGGCAAAAGAACAGACCTTGCAGCAGCGGGAGACGCGCCTTTATGTAGCGAGCAAATCATATCATTCGCAATTGTCCTTCACGATGGCGTATTTAATTCCAACCCCTTGGCTCGCTACGACATCTCCTATTCTATCGATCTCGACTTCCATAAACAGTAGGTCTTCTATTTTCGGGCTATGACCGCAGTTTCAGCCACATCTATCTCAGCTCAAGTGCCATCGTTCTCTCTATGACAACCTTGCGCTGAACGCGCTGCATTACGTACCTTACGCTACGATAGCAGCATGCCAAGAAGACTCATCTCCACGATTCCACGTCATCTAAAGAGACTAAGATATCGGGTCAGAGCGCTTAGAATGATGTGAGGTCAGGGTCGGGTGATTTAGGAATGGAAGCTGACTTCTATATGGTTTAGAGCGCCCTTGTATTTCTATGTCGGTTGATCCAACAAACTTTACTACATTTGGCCAACGACTCCTTGAGGCCGACGACTATCACTGACATAGCGCTCCCTAGAGGAGATGTGACATCGTAAATCTTCAATCTCTCATCCGCCTTCGCGAGGAGTGTCTCCCACTACTCAGTATTCCGCTCCTTCGCATTAGCAAACGCCGTCATCTCCAAATCCCCTAATCTATCACAAGATGTTAATCCATCAAACATCAAAGGATGAGGGGAGCATCTCCTATATCGCACATACCTCGAGAATTTCTCCAGCGTCTTCGGTGTCGCATCCAGCGGCGGCAATAACGTCTCCATGATTGCTATTCTCGCCCCTGGCTTCAAAGTAGTAACGACATTTTTCAAGATCTTCGGCGCGCACTTGTCAGAGATCAGTCGTGAAGAATGAACCGCAGAATATAGACGTCTGCGGCGGTGGGCTGCGGTTCCATGAAGTCATGCTTGGCAAAATATATCTGGCTGCGCATGGAGTCCGGGAGTTTGGGCTCTACCACGTCTATTACGTCTGGGCGACCTTCGACGATGAACTTGAGGTTGGGTGTGCTGGAAAAGCGGTTTTGGAACCTTTACAAGTAGATCGAGTTCACGTTGTTTTACTCTAGCAACCTGGCGCCTTCAGGATCAGTATCCCGTGCAGTGTAGTGTCTTGCGCGGGTGGCCTGACTTGGAGAAGTTCGAGTTGATGCAGAGTATCTAATAGCGGTCGCCGATATGAGTGTTGTGGGGATTCCTAGAGATGAGGAAATAGCGATACAGAGATTTGGAATGATGAGTATGATCAAATCGGAGAGAGCATATCGTATTAAAAAGCGAACAAAAGCGTATTCGAAGGACTTGTGAGCCAGAGTGACAAGGGTATTCATAAATAATAAGAGCATCGTATCAACAAACCGCCAATACTCCCATGCCCGCATCAAAGTCATAAACCATTACCAATACCAACAGAACCTCTCGATCAAACCCGCTACACCTTCCGTCCCCTTGACCTCAATCTGTTTGTCAGATCCAGCACGGCATCTGCCCACACCTTCATCTCGTCCTCCGCCTTCACGCTATCCCCAACATACTGACTCAGGAACTCTCGCATCTTGTCCTCTTTGTATTTCTCCCCGTAGACGACCTCCGCCTTTGTGCTGACGCTTGTTTCCACTCCGTCGTTCCCGATACCTACGCCAACCTCGAAGGTTACCTTCACTTTGGTTTGGAGGGTTGGAAGAAGCATGGCTGAGCGAATGGCAATGCGCTCGTCGGAGAGAATTGATTCCTCCGTAATGTAGGTCCGTGAGAGGCATTGGACGCCCTCGGCGACAGCTCGAGCGGTAGCCCAACTGTTCTTGATGAGCATCAAAAGATCGGAGATGCTTGTCTGGGACTGTGAGAGGCATTGCAGGTGTGCCCGAAGAAGCTGGAGGAAGAAGCGCTTGCTTGTGGTCATCGGCCTCGGGTGTGGTGTCGCAGAGTCACCGACGTAACTCAGAGATATGGAAGCGTTCGGCGTGTTCTTGCCAGTTGCAAAGGACTCCGGATAGAAATAGAGTTCCAAATCATTAAGATGGGTCATTGTAATGGTCGAAGGGCTAGAAGAAGCAGACGTAATGCTCCATCCATGAGCTTGCTCAAGAGCCGTGACTTTTGCTACACATATTGTCAGTTATATTGGCTGTGCATTGATGAGCGTAGTCTCATACCTTTCAGTGCGTTCACCTCGGACGCGGACCACCCGCGGCATTCTTCCCTTACACGATCGGCGGCTTTGATTTCTTCCGCACATTCTATCTTTCGAGCTTTGGCAGCTTCGATACGAGATTCCTTCTCAAGCAAATCTTGCTTCAAAGATGCTACAAGACGTCTCTTCTGCTCGATATCATCCTCGAATGCAATGAGATTCTCACGTGCTGTTTCGAGTTCTTCTCGATCGCAGCTGGTAAGTTCATCCTGGCGTTGCTGCAGTTGTTTGCATTCAGTCTCCAAGTCGGCATGCCTTGAAGCAAGTTCGGGTAGCGATGCATCGAGTAGATTTTCCTGCTTCCTCAGAAGTGCATCGTCTCGGTTGAAATCGCTCGCGGTCTTCAGGAGCGCAGCCTTCAAGTCCCGAAGCAAGGTACTCCGCCAGCCGTACCATATCTCTTTGCTTTGAAGACGAGCATATGTCTTCATGTTTTTGAACTGATTGTCCATAACAATGCGCTGATCCGGAGGAGCTGACATGTATTCACCGAATAATGCCGGGTTTTCTTCATGAACGTCAGCCTCGATTTGGCGAACGATATCGCGGCCACCTGAAATGTAACGCTTCAACTCGTGACACGCCTGAGATTAAATTAGCAGAGCACGTATAATCGTACAGAAGTACTTACGTGTTGGTACATCTCGTATTCCGGAACTGTGCAAGCTGCCGCAGCGACATAATTCTCCAAAGTCTCTTCTTTTTCGTCGAAGTCTTCAAATCCACCCAAACCCTTAATATGAAATGATGCAGGAACAGCAGTATGTCGACGCTTCGTGGTAGTCAAATCCATAAAGCGAATGTTTGTCATATCTAGGAATTCTTGCAGGGGAATGCGGTCTATATACTTTTCGTCCTCTGCATTCTCTTTGGGTTCCGCTTCGTCATCTTTAACAGGAGATGTCTCTCCAAACACAACGCGCTTTTTCGGGCTGAGACTTTTCCGGGACGCAGGTGCTTTCTTTGGTGTTGGCGTCTTTCTTGGCGTCGTTGTCGTCTTTGGGGTAGCTCCTCGTTTGGTAGGTGACGCTAGTGTTTGCTTTCTTGGTGTAGACAGCAACCTTATCGAGTTTGAGAGAGCCGCAGTACTCTTAACAATTGGATCGGCCCGAATAGCAGGTATTGGGCTGAAGTGTACAGTTGGGGTTGCGGATAGGCGACGGTTGAGGATCGGAGCGTTCATTGGATCATCCAGGTTAGTGTGAGTGTCCTTGCCCTGGGGAGTCGTGATGGCTTCCTCTCGCAATTTTGGCCTACGCGCGAAAGGAGACTGGTCTAGTTCCGGTACTGATTTATCTTGTGGAGTAGATACAGCCGAGGTACCAGAAGTGCTATTCCGCGTAGTTCGTCGCGGAGACTTCTGCGGAGTGCTTCGTCCAGCCCTCTTGGGTGTAGGAGAGTCGTTCGAGCTTTGGATGTCGGAAATCTTCGAGCGTGCTGGAGACTTTTTGGGGGAAGCGCTCGGTGCTTTTAGAGGCGCCGAAGCCTTCGCAATGAGGGTCCTGGGGGGAGTTGTTTGCTGGATCACAGGCCCCCTGATCCCGCCAAGGATGGTGGTGAACTCCATGGACAGATCCTCATTCTCGTCCTGATCTTCGTCGTCTGCAGGGATGTTGGCCGCATTCGTTGCTTCTTTAATTCCCCCAAGTACCATCGTGAAATCCATAGTCTCTTCCCCAAAGGAGAGGTCGATGCTGCTCCGGCGGTCGGCATCATCTTGCGAGGCTTCGCTTTGGATGCCGCCGATTGCCATAGTGAGATCCATTGTTTCGTCCCCGAATGACGAGTCCTCCGCAGGCGAACCCCTCTTCCTCAGACTACTTCGACGACTGGATGGTCGCGTGGCTGGGCTACCTTGGTTTGCGCCTACCATGGAAGACCGCCGGCGCTTGAGGCTTTTGCGGGCGTCTTCACGCGTATTGGTTTGGGGTTGCTCAATTTTTCCCAGAGCCATTGTCAAGTCCATGGATACATCGTCTAAAGGAGGATCCTGTGGCTGCGGAAGAATGATCTTGCCGACAGCTCGAGTTATGTCCATACTCATGTCTTCACCATCGCTCGTGGGTTCGTCGAATCTGGTCGAAAAGCTAGGCTTAGGCTTTGAGCTGATTGCTGGAGAGAATGGGTCAAAGTTCTCTTGATCTACTGCGGATGAGAGGGTCCCTGATAGCTTTGGTGTACCAGCGGTTCGCTTCGCCCAGGGTTTGAACGCCGCAGTGACTTCCTCGTCTGCGAGTTCCATGGAAATGTCTCCGTTCTCGTCAAAATCAATCCCACGAGTTCCGGCTTGCGCTGCTGCTCGTTGGAAGGCTTCTTCAAGCCTGGCGCTCGTTCCTGTGGAATCGCTGTTGATAGACCCAATACTTCGCCCTGTCATGTCTCCCGCATCCAAGCTCATCATCGTGTCTTCCATGTCCTCGTCAGAAGAGCCATCCATTTCCACGCTTCCGGTGGGGGAGCCACCACTCCCACTGAAGGGACTGGAAGAGAATGCGTCGTCTGGATTGTTGAAGTTCATTGGAGGGATACCGGAGCTTCGACGGCGGCGCTTCTTCTGATGCAGGTCTCGTTGCTTTGCAGGGGACGATCCGGGAACTGGCTCTTCGATTTGCTCAGGTGGCGTTGAAGGTGGCTCCGCTGGATCTGACAGCCGGCCTGGAGATGTAGCATTGGATTGTGGAGATTGGGCGCTAGAGGCTTGGGATACCGAGGAGGCTCTCCTGGTAGCATCGGACGACGCAGATGAGGACGTGGTGGCATCGCGCATGTATTCGATCACGTCCCAGGTGTGTAGCGTGGCTTCGGGCGCAAAAGAAACGCGTCGTCGTGCTAAGACATCTATGTTAGCATAGCTACAGCAGTGGTCCTAAAGGCTGCGAACATACCTAGGGATTTGCGGCGCGCCTCCCGCCGCTTCTTCTCGTCCTCGTCGTTGGAAGCTAGGATCGATTTGACTGCTGGTATGAAGGCAGACTATACGTCAATCAGCGCGATGCAAACACATAGATATTCAGCAGCATGCGCATACCTTGCGCCTGTTTCCTGAGTTCTCTTTCAGAGGCTCCTCCAGAGCTCCCAGCCCGCCCGGTCCGATGCTCTTGCTGCGCGTCTTTTTGGCGGGTTTCTTCGGTGATAAAGATGGAGTCGGCTTGAAGGACGACGCGGCGGTGAGGCCCGCCGCGATGTTCTCCTTATCGAATTCGGTGGCCATTGTGGGTGGCGGGTGGCTGCAGTGGGGTGAAGGACCTTGGAAGTGCATGGTGTTGTTGAAAATGTATGTAAACAAGCGCCGTGCACAGACAGTCACGTGAGACTAACGGCCGGTGCCTGTTTCCTATCTTGGACGCAGCGGTCACGACACGGAAGATGGCCTGCAGCGGTGCGAATAATGGTAGAGCTTCATGCAGTGCTGGCGGCTGGGAAGAGTGTATGGATTCATACATTACTTTATTTGTAAATGTTTGTGGTTTGAGTGGTCGTCTAGTTCTGCAACCACGCGCTCGAGCCAGGGCGCTTTGTTATTCTGTATGTACCCGTGCCATGGTGATGTACTGTTGGACTTGGGATAAATCTGTCTGCGAAGTGACACTAATCTGTCCAATTGAAGCACATATATATGAATGACTGCTGAAGCTTGCTGTGATTGGCCAGACGGACAGCAGAGGCGCTTAAGCTCACATGAGCCCGCGCTGTCGGATCGCGTATCTCAACCTCACTCATGCTCCATACCGCGGCCGCCTGCATCAGCTTCAAACTTCTCTTCTTCGGACTGAGCCTCTTACTGTCTTTAACAATAACTTCTTTGCCCTGAGATCAAGTCTGGCGCGTCGTCGCGAAACCGCCGCTAAGGCTTCACCTTCCTCAGAGCTTCGATCGCATGCGCGCCTTTCGACGTCTTTGAGGTCGCAAATTTTGGCGCCTATGTGGACATCTGCAATAGGAGGCTTACATGGCCGACGTTATTGACCTGACCGGGGATGACCCTGGAATCATCACTCGCTCTGGAATCATCACTCACCCTGGAATCCACACTGATCTCTCAACCGACGAGCCCGAGGGAAGACCTACCGCGCGACAACACTTGGCCTCGTCCTTTCCACACGCTCACAGGGCTCCGACCACAACGCACCGAGAAAGAGGCTCCAGTTCCAGCGACCGACGAAACGGTAATCCGAACGAGCAAGGTCCGTCTCGGCGCCGGTCGCACCGTCGTTGGAGAGAAGAGGCTACAGAGCCAGAGAATGTCAATTCCCACGCCAACAGCCTTTTAACGGCCTCAAAAGTAGCCCCTTCCGGCTCCAACCCGGGCGCATCAGCACAGAAGAGAAACTCAGTTCCGCTGCAGAACACGACCAGGCCTAGTACTATAAGCCAAAATCAAGAGTCTTTGACACACCCAAGGAAGTCGACTCACGTGCGAGAGAGTGAGTCTGGCCGCCATCACTCCAACAAGGACTCTTTGTCACGAAACAGCGGCTTGGATACCGTACGCGATTCTACGAAGCCTGTTGTCTCATCAAACACAAGACCTGGCTCTCCTTCAATAGACACATCTTCTGCCCCACCAATCAGCGCACGTGCTGGGGCAAGCGGCCAACTTGGCGATAGCTCTAGCACACAGACCACGGAAACGGGTTCCCGCGAAGCAAGGATCGCGAGCTCGAATCTTCCCGCAGTCCCGAAACATCGACCCAATGATGACCAGACAACGCAAGCCAATGGAAGCAACGCACATGATGCTGGAGGCATGAAGCACGCCCAGAGCGTCAGATCAAGGAAGGAAAGCATGGGCGCATCCACATCATCGCTTCAGGCAAACGTCGCTGCAAAGCCCAGTGAGAAGACGCCTTCGACCGAAATCGTGTCTTCACCTAAAACTGTTGTTCCAATTCGGCTGGCTCCGCGAACAGCTGAAGAAGCCCAGCGAAGTCTCGACCTCAATGCACGACGTGATGACATAGACAAGAGAAGGGAGCAAGAATCAGCTCAACACTCATTGAACTCGCCCAGAAAGAACAAGCCAACAAATGGTGCAGTTGAGGCTATTCAGCGTAGCGCGCTAGCTGCGGTGAATCCCGGTTCAATAGAAGGTGAGGTAACCCCAGCCATTCAGCTCTCCACATGCGTTAACAACCCACCTCCGCTACGAATGTTTCTTCATACCTGCTAACACCTTCCGCATTAGCACCGTCTCTTGAAGCAGAAATGAGTAACAGTGCAGACGATGGACGCCCCTCGATGGCACGGGTAGAAGAGGTTCTGGTGAGCCACATTGCCAACCTCCACGACGATCATGAGTGTATGGTGGTTAAGGTGGGTGTCCATGTCTCTCATCTTCCTAGTTTTGATTTGACGTTTAAGCTAGAAAATTGCGCGAAATCGGACGATTTTCGAGCGCGAAGTGCAATCAAAGTCAGCAAGCTCATCATACCCATTCTGCACCGAGCACCCCACGATTCCGAAGGGATCTCTCCAGCAAGAGTCGCCTTTTGCTAGCATGAAAGGCATACAGATCCCTACTGCCATGACTTCTGGAAACAACGACAAGATGGTGAACATTACTCAAGAATTTTACAACGAGAACCTCAATCAAAAACCCCGCAGGTCTTACCTTAGCATACCGGTAACTCCATTCCAATCCAGCGCAGTCGACGTTCCACCGTATACCGACTTTGTTAGTCTCAGGGATAATGTGCTTGCCGAGAACAATAAAAAGCTCCTCTACTGGCCATATTTTGCTGAAGAAGAAAATGAGGAAAAGCTGGGTAAATCCGGCCTTTGGGACGAGTTAGACCAGCGTTTTGACATGGTAAACGAGCATCGTCCTCGAAGACTTCTACAAGTGGAACAATGCAGACTTCATCGCCCGTATGCCCAGGAGTTTCTCGAGGAACTCGGTATTGACTGGACCGATATTCTCTTTTGGCTCCTAGCTCCAGAAGACGACATTGCGGAGATCGAACCAGCATGTAAGACGGCAGCTACAGGAAGTACTTCAGATTTGTCTTTGTTACTGAAACGAGCGCCTCATTGCGAGGAAGACTTCGACCGAGCCCACAAGAAGTGGATAATGGTCCTGTCGAGTCTCCCTAAACCTTCCGCCTCCCGACTCACGCTAGCTGCGTTTGCCTGCACTGCTTTTCTCAAGCTCTGCAAATTCAGCATATGGCATATTGCTCGACAAAGTGATGCAGCACAGAAAGTACTCTCTGGCCCTCCCCCCAAATTTCCCACGGACTCAGCAAAAGAACTTACATACCGTGCTCGTGCATGCAGAGTATGCACGCTGTAAGTTTAGCCACAAACTCCTGTTGAAATATAAAACTAACGTATGTAGCCACAATTGCCCGTATCATGGAGAGATCAGAGAGGATCCGAATTCGGAAGTTGACTCAGACAACGACGGGCACAGCTCCCGAGAACGGTCTCAGAATTCTATCCTTGATAACGCAAACAGACGCAAGAAAGACAGAACTGCAGAGTCGTCGTCGGATTCCGAATCTGATGTCATAAATTACAAGAAGGTTGTCAGTGTCGCACCCCGCAAGCACAGGGAGGCTACCCCCATAGCCGACAATGGAGTTGCTGTTCAGCCTCCTAAGGTCAGCGTCAACTACTGGCTTACTAAGACCGAGACATATATGCTCCACAAACGCCGCCCGTTCTATCCTTGCAGCCATGAAGGTAGTTGCGAAGAGGCACGTTGTCGATGCTTCCGGGAGAGACTTACATGCGAAAAGACGTGCGCCTGTCCCTCAACCTGCAAGAGACGGTTTCGTGGCTGTAGCTGTGCCAAAGATTCCAAGAACGGCGTCTGTAACCCTAATCCCAAAGAGTCCAAATGCGATTGTGTACTGCTGAATCGAGAATGCGATGCAGATCTCTGTGGGACCTGTGGTGCAGGAGAAGTGGTTGATCCAGCCCTTCGATACAAAGAAGACGCTGTCGAGGGTAAGTGCGAGAACATGCGCATCCAACGCAACTTACCGAAGCGAACTATTCTCGGGCTTTCCGAAGTCCAAGGATTTGGGCTTTATGTTGGTGAAAAGGTGAAGAAAGGTGCATATCTTGGCGAATATAAGGGCGAGATCATCACGCAGGGAGAGGCGGAACGACGTGGTGCCATTTATCAGCATCTGAAGACGAACTACCTCTTCACGCTTAACAAAGGTACGTATTGTTGGGTCAACACAGAAACCTAGGCTAACACGATACATCCACAGAGCAAGAAGTCGACTCAACTCACGCCGGAAACAAATTCCGATTCATCAACAACTCTTGTGATGACAGAATCATCAATTGCAAACCGTATATCAAGTTGTGCAACGGCGTCACCCGCATCGGCATGTACGCCGAGCGTGATCTCAAGGTCGGCGAGGAGCTTTTCTTCAACTACGGCTACCCGAAGGACGTTACCAAAGGATTTTGGGAAAAGGGCCAGGGCTCTAACGGGAAACCCAAGCAGCTCGTCACGGTCAAGAAGAAGAAGGAGAAAACAAGCACTCTGAAGAAGTTCACGAAAGAGTCGTCGTCGAAGATGCTGCCCCCCAGACTCATTGCTGAGGGAAGTAACAGCTGGAGTCCTTCTAAGCCTCATCGGTCTTCCTCAAAGTCTCGTCGTTCTTCTTCGAAGGCCCGTCCGACCACCGCCAAAACCCCAAAATCACAAGAGGAGCGTCGAGCGCAGACTGCACGTGCGAGAGAAGCCCTTAGGCTGAAGAATCTAGCCCAAGGTCGCACCACTTCTCCTGGTCGTTCACACAAGCGTCAAAAGCTCAGCACCACCTTTTCTAGTAGGAAGGACACAGAAGAAGGGCTTCCTCCGCAGATCGCAGGCGAGTCCGACGGCTCCGTTTCTGATGACGAAGCTGAGAGTGAAGCCGTGAGGGCTCTAGGCAGAGAAGTCAGAAGACCTGTAACGGGGCCAGAATTTGAAGGGGTTTCCGAGATCCCAAATACCAGTGACATCGAAGAAGGATCCGAAGAGAATGAAGACAAGGATGACGATGACGATGACGATGGAGACGATTTCGAAGCCGACGCGGTCGCCGGTCATGAAGAGAGCAGTAGCGCCGCGAGCGAGTTTGAAGCTGACTCGGATGACGATACGAGGGGCCGGCCGCGTGACTCAAGGCTGCGACCTAGACGCACTGAGAGCGAAAACAGAACACGTAATATGAGGAAGTCGTTGAGGAAGAGACGAACTGAGAGCCCGAACGTGAGGACGCGCAATATCAGCAGGAACCAGAGGAAGAGGAGACAAGACGATAGCCCAGTTGCGGAGAACCGGAAGAGGAAGAGGGGCAACTAGGCTATATGGCTTCTCTGCAAGAGAACCTTTGTACGATGGCCGATACTCTCGATTCTTCTTCATTTACTCTCCGGGCACCGACTATTCCCGAATATGTGCTTGCCACGACCTGGCTGAAGCGCGCTAGACCAGCTCTCTTCCTCGATATGCATTATCAACTCTACATTATTTCAAGGTCTGTGGCGTGGAGAGCTTGCGTAGTTACGAGATATGAGGCGATTTGCGCTTTCAAGAGATGATTGCTCTTTATTATAGATAGTGCTACTTATGAAGTTTTGACCAAGCAAGCAGTCGAAAGTATCTGACGGCTACAACAGCTACGTGATTCCCATTACTTACAAGCTCAGGCTTTTCCTTTCCCCTTCCCTCTCGCTCTCCCTCTCGCTCCTCCATTTGTACTCTTGCGAGCCTTTTTGGGAGGCTCAGCGTATAGGTCGTCATCATCTTGACCACTTGATGCCGTATCATTATTCCGCGGTGGCGCCTTGCCCTTCTTTCTCTTGGCCCGACCACCCGTATCCCCTTCTTCCTCGCCAGCATTCACATCCTCTTGAGAAGGCCCATCCGCATCATCTGTCTCTCTCACACCCTTCCCTCCCCTCTCAGCCAACTTTCCCAACGCCCTCCCTAGCCTCTTCCCCGCCCCACCCTTTCCACTCCCCCTCCCAGCAGGCCCATCCCGCACTCTCGGCGCAAACGCCCCAGCACCCACACTCCCCTCAAAAAACCTTGTGATATTCGCCTGTGTCCCTTCCTTCTCCCTTCGATTCATATCCCTAATCACAGGCACAAGCACCTCATCCGTGCGCTCCGCACTCCACCCAATCTGGCTCGACAAAAACGAGCGCAGGGCATCGAGGTCCGGGACACCCCACTGAAACGCCTGCGGGTCATCGTCGACCGCCGGTTTGAAGTACGCCTCCGCGACGCGCGGGTCCGGGAAGCCCGGCGGCAGGAAGAGCTTCGCGGTATTCGTGCGGCGAAATCGGCGGCGCCACTGGTTCCCCTTATCCGCTTCCTTCGGAATAACGCCGGTTTGGACGCCGGACCACCACTCCTTGAAGTTCTCGAGGGTGTCGAACTCGCTGAGGATCTCGAGGGCGGTGACGGGACCGATGCCCTGGATGCCCGTCGTGTAGTCAGAGCCCAGCAGCTGCGCGATGGCGATGAGTTTCTCGCGCGTGAGGGCGAATTCGTTGGTCAGGTCGGAGAGGAGGTAGCACTCGACGAACTTGGCCGCGTTGAACATGTTTTTGTATACGCGGGTGCCGCCGAAGAGGAAGGTGTCGCTGTCGTCCGTAACGATGCCGTCGACGAGGCTGAGGGAGACGAGCTCGGCGCATTGCGCTTCTGCTTCCATGGGGGCGGTGATGTAGGGGAGGCCGAAGAGAGTGAGGAGGTGCTGGCATTCAGCTACCATGGTCTGGGTAACTTCGTCGGCGTCGCGGCGGTCTTTCTTTTGCTGTGAGCGGAGCTGTTTGAGCTCTTGGTCGAAGTTGATGGGAGCGGCGGTGCTGTTGAGGGTGGAGGCAAAGCGGGCGTGTTCTTCGGCTTCTTGGGCTAGAGAGGCGAAGAGTTCGGCGTCTTCTGGGTCGGAGTAGACGCTTGAGTCGTCGTCGTCGGGGATTTCTAATGGGGCGTTGTCGTCTGCAAGACCCGAAGCAGGAACAACGGCGGGAACCGATTCTTCAATCGCGGTTGATGAAGGTTCTCCTGAATCGAAGGGAGCCGGTACGCCATCGATCGCCACATCTTCAAACTCGGGTGACAGAGATTTTGATGCTTGTGCTACAGGGTTTGCAGGCGTGTGTGAAGTCGGAGGAAGGCCACTTTCAATGTTACCATTTCCCTCTCCTTCGCTTTCGGACCAATCTATAGCCTCATCTTCCGACTCCTTCTGGTCTCCGTTCGTAGGCTGTGGAGGCAAGGGGGCTTGCTGGCTGGGAATTTCTTTTCCTTCAGGCAATGGTGGAGGTGGATCTGCCCTCGCTTTCTCAGCCAGATCGCCCATGCGGATCGGAGGATTGTGGATGACCACATCTTCCATTTCGATGTCGTCCTCTTTCTCATCATCAGAAGACTCCACTACAAAAACTTGCTGGCTCTTTGGTTGAGAATCTTCAAGATCAATCACCTCAAGCATATCGTGTTTCCGCAACCTCGGCGGCTGCTGAAATTGGAACTCCTCTTCCAGAACCTTTTGATCTCGCTGCCGCTCTTCCCTCTCTATCTCTTTCTGGGCTGCCATATCTTCTTGTAGATCTCCAGAGAACCATGGTGGAAGCGGCTCAGATTTGTCTTTCTGTTCAACATCTTTCTCAAATCCGCCTGCGTTGGCTTCCTCCAGCTTCTTCAGCTTTTTCTTCCCCAGAAGCGAGCTACCAAGATTGAGCTTCTCAAAAGGAAGTGGGCCATCGAAGCCAGGCGCTTTACTACTTTGACTTGATTGTGCTACTAAAGGAGGTGCAATTGCATCCCTCTTAGCCTGTTGGTTCACAGCGGCGGGCGGTCGTTTGGACTTCCTCGATTCCGCGAGGGCAGCTTGGAAGTCAATACCGTCATCTTCACTATCGCTCACTGCACCCTTCGGGGCGAGTTTGCTGCTGCGCATATTGGCAGTACGCGCAATCGCGAGCCCCGAACCTTTGGAGAACGGCTGAGTCTCCTCCACGCGTTGCTGCTGGAAGACCTCGAGATAGTCGTCGTCTTCATCTTTCTCCGGATTTGTGTCTTGTGGTTCATCTTGGCCAAGGGACATTGCGATCGCAAGTTGGAGCTCCTCGTCGTCATTCTCAGCGGGAGCTTCTTCAAACAAGTCGTCAACACCTTGACCAATATCAACTTCTTCCCATTCCTCGTCTTCCACGTCTTCAGCAACAAACAGTGAATCCTTTGCAGTGGGCTTACGCTTGCGGCGTTTGGAAGGATCCTGTTGACCAGAAGAATATGGCCGGCGTGGAGTAACATTTTCCATTTGCTCTGATACGGGACGGATGCGATTCTGTCTGGGCAAACGATTGAGACCTTCGATGGGAACGTCCTCGAATTCTTCCTCGGACTCCCAATCATCATCGTCTACATTGACGGGTTCTGATATTTTGTCTACATCGATGGGCTTGCTCCTCACACCCTCGTCCTTATTTGTGACCACCCCTAACGCCCACCCACCTTCGACGCCGTCATTTTTGACAAGCACGTATTCCCGACCCTTCTCTCCGGCAACCCGGTTTGCACTATTAACACCAAACATTGAATCGTCTGCCATGCCGTTGATATTCATTAAGCGTTGTGTAAGGTCGTTACGTTCCGTCACACGTTCAATCTGGAACTTCGAAAATGCCATGCGATCGGGAAACATGTTGTCCAGCTGCTCTTTCGAGTACCCCATCCTGAGCCGACTCCTCAGCCTTGCAGCATTCAATATATTGTATCGGTCCGCGGCGGGCAGACTAACGAAAAAAGGGCTGTCGAAATCGATTTTCGAGAAGTCATAGACGTTGATGTCCTCGCCGGTATCGAATTGCCGCGCATAATGTTCCAACTCTTCCAGCGACATAATTCTGGGATCGTTCGGTCCGCCCATTTCCGCAAGGGAGACATCGAGTTGGGGGAGGTGGTATTGGTCTTTCTTCTTAAACTTTCGGTTCTTCTGGCGCTGCTCAGGCGTCATCTCCAATTCCTCGACATAGACAAGGTTATCGGGAAGAGTCTCCTCTTCTTCTTGTGGATGCTTGCGCGCATTATTCCTCTTCTGGTCTTCCTCTTCAGCAAGCCTCTGTATTTGGAGGGCCAGAAGCTTCGACGCAGTCCTCACAGCGTCTTCCCTTCTGCCCTCCCGCCTCTGCTTCCGGTTATTGATGGTCTGTCGCTTGAGCGTAGGAGCGCCGCCATCGAAAACGAAGACGGGCTTGATGCCAAAGAACAGCAGTTTGCATATTCGGCGGAAGAAGCCAACGATGTGACTATTTCGCAGAGCGTTTCCCTCTTTATCGCGCACGGCTTTGAGGAACTGGTAGATCCAGATGGAGGCGTCAACAGCGAGGCGCTTTTTGTTCAGCGTTTCGATCTTGATGGGACGAGCGCAGGGCTGGAGCACAGTCCAAAGGCCGGTAACACCCATGGTAGTTCATTAGGCCTTTTGGCCATGGATAGATGCGATGTCGATGTTTGGTAGATGGAGGAAAGTTAACGCGACACGGAGGAGCGAGAGCTGCCTTGTGACTGCGCGGCATTTTCGTGTCGTCATCGCTAGAGCAATTCGGGGCAGAGCCCTTGGTCGTATTGAAAATCACTAAGCCCTGAACATTACACACACTTCATTGGGCAAGACTGTTCAAGGAACGAGATTCTGCACCTAGGCAGTGAGAGGTCATAAAGCTGCGAAAAATTGTTGCTCTATGGGGCGTCCTAAGGCCTTTCTATGTAAAAGTCCAAAGTAGGTAGTGCTACTTATGCCACGCCGTTTTTGAGTAGGACCAAATCGTGTAGTCTACGGTATAGGAATTTCACAGAGTGTTCGCTTTGGAGCGCTTGAGTCGTAGTTTGATTAAAAGATTAGAATTCAAGAATAGCTTCTGTATGGGCACACAAAGCTACAACCCATCATAGTCAGAGTCGATTTTGGCCGTAAGCCAGTCGCAGAATGAGAAAATGCGGAATTTATTGATCAATCTATCCCCTACGTCGAGTAGTCGGCGTTTTCGCCTTACTCTTGCTAGTGCTGCTTCCCACAGCCTTCTTCGTGTCAGATACAATTGGGCGCTCAAGCTTGGAAGACTTTGTCTTCTTGCTTCCGCTGCTATTCCAGTACCAGACCATCTGTACGGCGAGCACGAGGTTGAGTGCGAAACCGGCTATGAAGCCGTACAGGATGAGCGGATCGGGGACTTCTTGTAGAGTGGTGAAGATGCGGGAGAGAGAGCCGGCAAGGTAGTTGAAGACCTAAGAGAAACAATCAGTATTCATCCACAGAAGAAAGATAGTGCAGAATGTTTTGGTGATGCACATACCGCAAATGCGCTCAACTGGCCAGTTCCACCCTCGCTCCAGACAGCATAAATCTGCGGAACCTTGCTCGCAACACCCAGAACTCCCGCACCAGCCTGTAGCCAAGCCAACTGCTTCACATCGACGACATTCTCCTGGAACAACGCTGCACCCGCCGCCCCAAGACCTGCAATGAATGCTGCAGCCCCGGCGCTCTGCCTGGAGTATCTCAACACCAGCGAGGCAATAACCACGTTTTGGACCAGGATCAGAGCCGTCTCGCCGTACGTACTGAATGGGAATCCGTGTCGCACATTGTAGCTCAAGCTGATCAGATAGGAGCTGGTTTCGAGAAGGTAGGAGAGGAAGGAGACCCCGGCGGCGGATTGCGAGTTGATGAGCTTGATGAGCTGTGGGATCTTGACGATCGAGCTGGCGCCGATGATTCCGATGCCGAGCCCTTTGCTAATGGCGAGCTTGAGGCATTCCGGCGAGGTGAGCGGGTCGATGTCGAGTACCAGTGTCTTGTAGCAGAATGGGCCGAGCAAGCTGCGGCCAGCGGAGGTGATCGGGGCGGGGAGATTATGGGTTATTGGCTGGAGCAGCGACCGAACGGACCCCAGAGCGGACTCCATGATCGGGGAGAGTTGGAATATTGGATGGAGAGACGAAGAATGGTGTTGATATGAGATGTAGAAAGTCCCGCGACAAGAGATGGTGTCTGCAGGTCGGACTTTCTCGGTATTCACCGCGGACCCTGGCTGACCGAACATGGCACGCTAGGCCGGAAAGAAGTGGCACACTCAAAAAGTCCTCTCTAAGTCTACACCTGCTTGCCAGTGCTTGGAGTGCGTAAACGACTTTTGAAACCGCCCAAGGTGAAGAGCTTCTATCACGCTCAAGCTTTCAATACATTGAAGCAACCCAAGCAGTGGCATACAGGTGTACACACTCACCGCGCGGCTTGTTTAAACTCAGAGTGCCACTTTATCTATGCCCCGCGTGCATAGCTGGGCTGGAATGCTCCGATGGGACAACAGATCTAAAGAACGAACCATGAGTTTGAGTTATTGACACAAACTACTGAGGGGCTTTCCATGACTCTTAGAAATTGAAAGGAGTTTAATGGTCCGTTGGAGCTCTGCAAAACATGTATTGTGGGTAAAATAACTTGAGAACGAGACTAAAGCTTATGTTAGTCATCAGAAGTGGGCTCACCAGGTTCACCCGTGTTCACCTTCGTCGACCTCTTCATAAAAGACCAGCTCAAGGCCTAGGCTTAAACCCACCGAAATACTTACCAAGGAGCTTTTCCACAATCTGGCTCTCTGCTATCCACCATGCAGTCCGCATCCTCGATGACGACTGATGACTTGAAAGCCCTGGATCAAGCCCGTAATCGCATGGTTGCGATTGTCAAATCACTGGAAGGGATTGAGGGGGATCTAATGCGCCACGAACCACTTCCTAACTGGTAATTGCTCTATATTACTCTGCCTTTGACGTCCGTTGAAAAATTCTACTGTTATACTCTCCTGTCACTTCATTTCTTTGATCAATTTCAAACTTATTCAACACCAGGGGCTATTTGGCCATGATTTGTTTCTTTTCATGCCTTTCAACTTCCCGCCAAAACATCAGAATTACTATTGAGTTCGACTAATCAGTACCCCAGGCCCTCTCTTCAAAAGTCATCTGCACTCCTCCTCAGAAACATCACCTCTCTGCTCAACTCGACCACAACAAACAACGAAGCTCTGCAGAGGATGCACTCTTCCCCACTCGCCACCTTCCCCGGACAGTCCCAAAGTAATCTGCTCCACCAGCTTCTGCGAAAGAAGCTCGAACCCAACGTGGAAGATTGGATTAGCGAAGGCCTTGGTTACGCTAGCAAGTTCTGCGAGATGGGTGAGTTTGGAGACGGAAGTGCTGCCGGCCAGACGGAGGACGGGCTAGATGAGTACTCCGTTTCGGAGCTTTGGGAGTGGGCCGGGCCAGCAGAAAACGACATCGCACGGCAGGTCTTCACGGCAGAGGACGAAGATGAAGAGGATGATGAGGACGACGAGGATGAGGAAGACGAAGAGGATGAGCCAATGAAGGACGCTGCGCCCGCGAAAGACACTGAGCCACCACGTTTACCACTTGGGACTGTACTGACGTACATGAGCACGGGTGCGGTGCCAAAGGTTGTGGATCGAGCCCAGGAAGAGAGAGACATGCAGGCTGCGTTGAAAATGCGTCAGGCTCGAACAGCTCAAGCGGAAATGGACAGAAGAGCGGGAATTACGCGCTAATCCGATTGCCAGGACTATAAATGAACCCAGTTAATAGTTTGACGAGGATTAGAGTTTCCAGCTGACTTGTAGGATGACTTGTAAGGAGGCATAAAAATGGACAGATCACTCAATCCACGTCGAAGCACCACAAGCAGTGCATTACCTGTGTACACTCATTAACAGACTGTCACGCTATGTTATTCCTCGCTGCTACCTAGCGGCGCTCCTATCAGCTACTAATGGGTATCATTGATCACTACCACCTTTTGTGCACCATCCAGCGTCGCGTTTCGTGCCAGCCTCCTCCCGAGGTCTCACTCCGCCTGCAGCGCATAAATCCTCACTGGGCATAAGACCTTTGGAAAGCCCTTCTGCACCTCCGTCGCAACCAACTTGAGTCCAGCCTCCTTAAACAAGCTCCTAAACTTCGCATCCGTCCTCGTAACACTGTTATCCAGCTCATCATAGTCGTCCTCGCCCTTCGGATGCGTGCTCATATTCTCCTTCACCACAATCCACGCACCCTGAAACGCGGCCTGCTCCTCCCTGCCCTCTCCACTCTCAGGCGGGGCCACCGCGAGGCTCTCCTTACACCGCCGCAGATACGCCACCAGCTGCGCATCCGTGAGATGCCCCACACACCACTGGTTCCAGATCAGATTGTACGCGCCCGCCGCCGGCGTCCAGTCCTGCAGCCCCAGGTTGAACACCTCGCCCACCGCGCCCACTTTTGCGGACAGGTCTCCTGACGCAGGTATAGGGGTCGCCAACAGTTCGTCCGTGAACTTCTTCACCGGTTCCACCACGTCCACCTTCGCGCCGACATTGACCAAGAAGCCCTTTGTGATGCGCCCGATGCCCGCCCCGCAGTCGACCACGCGCGGTACCAGCGGGATGGCGGCGGCGGGGAGGGCGGGGGACTGCGGCGAGGTGTGGTACTGGTGCTGGCGGCGGAGCTTGGAGAGGAAGTTCGCGGAGCCTTGCAGGTCGATCTTGGTGATGTGTGGATAGCCGCCGAGCATGCCGTCGACGGTGTTGGGGATCGAGTTCCAGTATTCTAGGGCCGCGTTGTGGTCGATTGACGCGTCTGGGGGAGGGGGGTTGGCGGGCTCGTCGGGACGCGCATCGTTGGGAGCCATGGCGCGTAGTTTGGGTGGGACGCGGGAAGGGGAAGAGTGGTGTTGATATCGAGACGTGGGCTCGTGAAAATTATAGTGGGGCACGCGGGGGCATGGAAAAGGTGGCACACTGATTCTGGAACAAGCTGTTTCGTGTGTACGCCTGTCTGTCACTGCTTGGGTTGCTTCAATGTATTTTCAGGGATTCAAAAAAGATAGATGCTCTTCGTCTTGGGCTATGTGGAAATTTGGTGAAGCACTCCATGCGGTGGCAGACAGGTGTACACACAGGCAGAGTACTTGGTGAGAGTGCCACTTTTTTCGTGCCTGGCGCGTGGGGCAAGTTGGCGGCGGCGGTTATGAGGGGTCCAGAGAGATGAGTAGACCGCACCGTTTGAGGTAGCTTAGAGAAGAGATGGAACGGTTTGAAATGATTTCTTTGCGACTGGTGAAAAGTAGAAGGACTTCAAGCAGTAGCAGTTGAGAGCACGCAGATTCGTAGCTACCCGAAAGGGATCACTTCGCACATTCTCATCGAACTAGGAAAATAGAAATTGAAGGCTTGAAAGCTACGAGTTTTACATCTGGTCTAGATTCCTATGAAACAGTCCAGACAATGTCAAGTGCGCATGTCATATCAACTTCACTTCGGCATGGGCTATAATCTGTGCGGAGAAGCCATGCGGGAGTCCACGATAGGCATTTGTATCCGGTAACGTCATAGCTCAAGGATGCTGATTGCAAGTCGGAATTGCAAATATCAACCCTCTGGCCAGCATAAGACCGCGATACGGCATGTTAAAATTGCGGGGCTTCTCACGGGTCTTTTCTTCTTCTCACACTTCAGCTTCTCGTACCCCTCTCGTCATTTCATTCCAGTGTTCAAAACGATTGCAGAGCACGCGTGCCACCATGTCTGATCTTTCCGTCGAGCTTACCGCGCCAAATGGCGTCAAGTATACCCAGCCAACTGGCTTGTGGATCAACAATGAATGGGTGAAGTCCAAGTCTGGCGAGAAGATCACCAGCATCAACCCAACGTCAGTTGCCTAAATACGCACAAATGAGCTATATCGTAGACAAGATAGCTGACAGGCACACAGAGACGAGAAAGAGATTGTATCTGTCTACGCTGCCGGCCCTGAAGATGTCGACCTCGCTGTTGCGGCAGCTCGCAAGGCTTTCAAAGATCCAGCATGGCGCGATATGGCTACCACAGGACGCGGTGAACTCATGTACAGGTTTGCAACCCTGATTGAGCAACACAAGGAGACTTTAGCAACCATCGAGACCTGGGACAATGGTAGGACTCTGCGAGAAAACTCCGGTTTCCATTGGCTAAGCGTATACAGGCAAACCGTACAGCGTCGCCTTGAATGAAGACCTGGCGGAGGTGGTATCGACGCTCAAGTACTACGCCGGCTTTGCAGACAAGGTCCACGGACAAGTCATTGACACGACACCGGCGAAACTGGCCTACACGATTCGAGAGCCACTTGGTGTCTGCGGACAGATCATTCCGTAAGTCACGCGCCATGTATTCACAGCATTTCTGACAATGTGCAGATGGAACTATCCTCTCTTAATGGCAGCCTGGAAACTGGGCCCGGCTCTTTGCACTGGTAACACGATAGTGTTGAAGGCGGCCGAGCAGACACCACTATCTATCCTCTATCTCGCCAATCTGATCAAAGAAGTCGGATTCCCCCCTGGAGTGATCAACATCCTCAATGGCGAGGGCCGCAAGGCAGGAGCAGCTTTAGCTTCGCACCTTGGTGTTGACAAGATTGCTTTCACCGGGTCTACGACAACTGGACGCGAAATCATGAAGATGGCCGCCATCAACCTAAAGAACATCACGCTCGAGACTGGCGGCAAGTCACCACTTCTGATCTTCGACGACTGTGATTTGGACCAGGCGGTCAAGTGGGCGCACATAGGTATCATGTACAACCAAGGCCAAGTCTGCTCAGCTACGTCCCGTATTCTGGTCCAAGAAGGGGTTTACGAAAAGTTCGTCTCCGCTTTCAAGGAATACGTATCTACCACCAGCAAAGTCGGCGACCCCTTCGCTGATGACACCTTCCAAGGCCCTCAGGTCACAAAAGCGCAGTATGAGCGCGTGCTGTCTTACATCGAGTCAGGAAAGCATGAGGGCGCTACTCTAGTCTCAGGGGGAGAAGCGCACAAGGACGTAGGCGGCAAAGGCTTCTTCATCGCCCCAACTATCTTCAGCGACGTCAAAGATACCATGAAGATCTTCCGCGAGGAGGTATTCGGGCCATTCGTTGTCGTCAGTTCGTTCAAGACGGAGGAAGAGGCTATCAGCCGTGCCAACGACACTACCTATGGTCTTGGAAGCGCTGTTTTCACGCAGAACATCACCAAGGCGCATCGGGTGGCCCGGAACATCGAGGCCGGAATGGTCTGGATCAACTCGAGCAACGACTCGGATATGCGAATTCCCTTCGGAGGTGTGAAGATGAGCGGTATCGGCAGGGAGCTCGGCGAGGCTGGGTTGGAGGCATACACCAACAAAGTAAGTCCGAGGGTCGATGCTGCAACGAGTTCCAGGTCTAATGAAAACAGAAAGCGGTACACGTCAACCTGGGCACGGTGCTATAAGGAGGGGTTCCATGGAGAGAGAGGGGGCTGGACGGCAATGGAAGAAGAGCGGAACAAATCAGATATGGCTATACCAGTTCCCGCCAATCCTGCTCTGTTCGCATGACTTCTCGTCGGAACACCTGCTTGGCGTCCGTCTTGGACGCCCTTGGCGTGAAATGCATTCTCGTTGTGATTATCAGTAAACTGTTGCAGCTTCGTAAGGCCTCAATGCATCGCCACGCTTGTCTGGCATCTCTGTCCAATGGATACATGGGCATGCTCCGCCGGCTCGGTGCGGATACTGATCGAAACAAGCATCTGAAAGCCCTCTGGAGATCTTGATCAACGCGGGGACGTCAAGGGTCGCTGGCCAAACCACTGGCCCGGTCTATAGCGACCTGCCAAAAGGCGATTGGAGGGCGAAGGATGCTGGAGGTGCATTTACGCGAGCCAGCAGTGTGGGGGCTCTGGAGACAAGGGAATTGGCCGACCGCAGTGCTTGCCTGCCTATGCTGTGAGACGTTGGCTCTGCGGCTGGGAGCGTCTCTACAACAGCGAGCGCGGTGAAGCAGTTGCAGAGCTGGATGACTCACTTGCTGGCCGAAGCCGCGCGCCTGAGGCCGCGCTCCGGTGAGGTCGGAGAAGAGGCTCAGGCGGTTGATAAAGGCGTGGCGGCCCTCACCATGCCAAGGCGGACCACAGTTCCTGCGAACTCGCTGCCAGCCAAGAGCGATTGTGCTGCTGAACATCTCTCCCCTCGGTGCTGCCCTCTTTGACAACACCTCTGCTGTCGCCCGGCCACGCCTGCAAACCGCCCTGTCCCCAGCACCCTCTGCTGCCGCATTGCCACCACGGCGCTGCTGAAGGAACGGTCAGTCCGCTGCCCAACGAAGCCCTGATAGCCTTCGGGTTGCCAAAGACACCCTCGCCGACCCTCCTCTCACCGGTCAAGCCTGCGACTCTGGCCTGCTCGCCCACCTGCACCGCTCGCCCCAGCACGCTGAGCGCCGACTGGCAGGCATCCAGGGCTCGAGATAGCTGTGCTTAGTGTCGTGCCGACGCTCCGCCGCCCGCTTGCCGTCATCACCGCAGTCAACCTCACGGTCTCTCATGAACGCCGCCGCTCCGCTCTAGGCCGTCCCCACGAACAACATCGAATCTGGCTCCAAGACGGCGCGCTCCTCTCCCTCCAGCCGACTCTCTCCCTCCTTCCTCTCCGCTGTCTCGACGTGGCCACTGCCCCGCAAAGGCGATAAGTACAGCCTCCGTCGAAGCCCGCTTCCTCTCCTTCCTCTCCAGGCTCTACAAACCCCCATAACAAACCCCTCCTTGTCACTATCCATACCGACTCTGCAACCTGGCAGCTGTCTACTGAGCCCAAGGTAGCACCGACAGGACACGAAGTCACAGAGGCTGCAATCCTTGGCGTATCTGGAACCCTCGACTACGCTTTCCAAACGCCAAATTCCCTCACACTAGCCCGCAGACATAAACCAAGCACCGCACCCCTTGGTTGATCGCTAGCTGCTGGGACCATGGGTAACACACCATCGAGCACAAAAAAGGACAAAGGGGATGGGGCAAAGTCCTCCAGCGACGCTCCCGCACTGGAGAGAGAGAACTACCGCTCATTCGACAGATCCGACACGAAGGAGTCTTCCCGATCGCTGCGCAGCTCCATCAAATCCAAAATACCTGGGACAGGCAAGACGGAAAGTCCTCGAAATTCCATCTCTGGACTCACCATCGACGCACCAAACGGCGGTATTGACAAGTCAGATGCTGCGTCCACAAAGTCGGCAGTCAGTGCTAAATCTGGAGTATCGCGATCGCGACGAGATTCCACTGCATCTGCCCAAACGCCTACATTCGACACTGCAGCAGCCCGTTCTAGCACCTTCGCCGATAGTCCACAACCCCCGCCATCTCCCATACAATCAGCATCGGTCGGACACGGCCACGATTCGGTAGAGCGAGCACAGCGCACCGGTGAAGTAGACCATGTCTCGGATGCGCCTCCGAGCGGAGTGCCCATGCCCTTGTCTACGCAGCAACCGGGGGTCTCTATCTTGAAAAAGGGGGACCGACCTATACCTAGGGCGCCAGAAGCTCCAGTTGCTACAGACGGATCTGGGTCGCCTATGGAAATCAGTGCTTTGAAGTCCATTGATCTCGACGACATGATCCAAAGGCTGTTGGATGCTGCATATACTGGCAAGGTCACCAAGACAGTGTGCCTAAAGAACGCCGAGATATTCGCCATCTGTGCAGCTGCCAGGGAAGTTTTTCTGACCCAGCCGGCTCTGCTGGAACTGGCAGCGCCTGTAAAGATTGTCGGCGATATCCACGGCCAGTACACTGATCTCATTCGCATGTTTGAGATGTGTGGCTTTCCTCCAAACTCTAATTATCTTTTCCTCGGCGACTATGTTGACCGTGGAAAGCAGAGCTTGGAGACCATCCTGCTGCTGATGTGCTACAAACTCAAATTCCCAGAGAACTTTTTCCTGCTGCGAGGCAACCACGAATGCGCCAATGTCACCAGGGTCTATGGATTTTACGATGAGTGCAAGCGACGATGTAATATCAAAGTCTGGAAGGCCTTCGTTGACACTTTCAATTGCCTCCCAATTGCCGCCATCGTTGCACAGAAGATTTTCTGCGTCCATGGTGGACTCTCTCCCAGTCTATCACATATGGACGACATCAACAACATCGCGCGCCCAACCGATGTCCCTGATTACGGGTTGCTGAACGATCTTCTCTGGAGTGACCCAGCAGACATGGAGAATGACTGGGAGTCGAACGAACGTGGCGTCAGTTACTGTTTTGGCAAGAAGGTCATTATGGAATTCTTGCAACGGCATGACTTTGATCTAGTGTGCAGAGCGCACATGGTTGTCGAGGATGGCTACGAGTTTTTCAACGATCGCATCTTAGTGACAGTCTTTTCCGCGCCAAATGTAAGTATTACTCCCTAATAGATAGTCTCAATTGCTAACTCGAACAGTACTGTGGCGAATTTGACAACTGGGGAGCCGTCATGGCTGTATCAGCAGAGTTGCTTTGCAGTTTTGAGCTCCTGAAGCCTCTCGACTCTAGTGCGCTAAAAAGCCACATCAAGAAGAGCCGCAATAAGAGACAGAGCATGCTAAACAGTCCGGTACGCTGAGTCACTGATATGAACTTTGATTCTTTCCTTATATCTATTGCCACATATACTAGACCGGTAACTGACTTATGGCCTCTGCAGCCCGCAAATCAATACCCCCAGAGCTACTAACGCCGCTGCTCCTCATAGACTAAATTGCCAAAGACAAGAGCTCCGAGAATCCCCAGCAGCTATCAACTTTACAAAGAACGCCTTTGTCAGCTTCGACCCAGTGAAGGACCACAACGAAACGAATCGGACTCCAATGCGAATAAAACGCGAAGGGGTTCGATCGGAGACGAGCTGCAAAAGCCAGGAAGCGAAACGAAAAACAACAAAAACACACTCATTCGGAAAACGTCGAGTAGGGCTCACAGTACATCATACTGGAAGGGTGACGACAGCCCGGCTGATGCGGAAGGAGCTCGTTCACGTTACGACCCCGCCGACAGTCCTGATCTGGCGCAGCGATTGGCTTCATGGGAGGCAGCGGTACCGAAACTCATGTACATGATCTCGGAGTCGGATGGGCACATGGAATTGATCCTATGATGCCTCGGGTTGTGGCTTGTGGAGGCGTTGGTCGGTCGGGAGGCTGTCTCGTTTTTGCGGCCTAATGCTGACTATTGGTTGGACTCGGGATTGCTCGAATCATCTCTTAGGTTCTATGTGCTCTCTTTTAGCAACTCCAAGAACGGTCTGGCGCTTATAAACGGGGCCGGCTCACGCATAGGTGCAAGTTCTTTTCTATTGTTTCAAGCTCGTCGGGATTGCCTTTGGCGCGTTTGCTTGTGTACACTATCGAGGTGTGTAGGCGTATTGTTTGGAGCGGCTGCTGTGAATGAAGCGTAATTGTGCCAAGCATGAGGGAGTTGCCATGGCCAAATTGTTAACAGGTTGCTTGAATTGGAATAACATTCCTCTCTCCGTTGTCCCAAATGCCTCACATCAAATCTCATCATTTGAGTACACTGTCTTGTTAATGTCAAGAGTGATTGAACACCGTTATATAACTTTGAAGTGGACTGAAATTCACACTTCGAACAATGTCAAACGGCGTCATCTACTCCTTCCACGTCGTCTTGATCCGTCTATGCTGCAATAAAAAATGTTAGTACGGTCAGGCCTAGCACTAGCAAGTCATCGTTCTCATCAGCCTCTTCTCAAGCCATGACGAATAAGACATGCTGATCGAGATAGAAGATAATGAAGACGATTCATGCTGCCACGCTGGGCACGCAAAACGGGGCACACTCATCAAGTACTCGCCGTGTGTACATCTGTCTGCCACTGCATGAAGTGCTTCAACAAGTTTCCACATAGCCCAAGGTGAAGAGCTTCTATCCTCTTTAGATTCTTGAAAATACATTAAAGCAACCCAAGCTGTGGCAGGCAGGTGTACACACGATGCAGCTTAATTAGCGTGCCACCTTTTCCATGCCCCGCGTGGCTACCACTCTAGACTGGCATCTGCGAACACGGTGCAGATGGCAACCCGTAGATTTCTGGGCCTGCGCGTCGGGCCCGGCAGCGGGGTTGACGCTAGTCACCCCTGTCAACAGAAGCTTGCGCCACAAGCCTCTTTTATAGACAACACCGCCCCGCCTCCTCTGCATCGCACCAACAACAACTTCGGTACATCTCTCTCTCTCTGCGCTGCGACATCATCACTTTGTCGCGCGCCTGATTCCTCTATCCCGAGCCGACTCCTCGCCTGTCGCGTCTTCGTCACATCATCGATCAGCAAAGCAAGACCTCGAGACCTCAAGCTTTATACACACACCTCAAGCTGTATACACATCCCTCACTCGACTCAGCCTCATCCTGTGCTTTGTCTCAACTTGCTGCGGCCTCATCACCTGATCGTGCGATCGAGCTCTCTGTTCTGAGCCGGCCTGTCGCCTGTCGCGTCTCAATCGCCTCATCAATCAGTAAACAAGACCTCGGAACCTCGAGCCCTGTACACAAACCTCACTCGAACTACCCTCGCTCTGTACTTTGCCTCATTCTGCTGCGCTCTCATCATCTCGTCACGCGCCCAAGTCCTGTGCGCTGATCCGACCTATCGCCTACCGCGCCTCGGTCCCTTCATCAGCAAGCAAGACCCCGAGCTCTGTACACACCTCACTCCATCTCTCTTCTCTCTGTCATCTCTTCTCTGTCCTATCTTCGCAACTGTGTCAACAACAAACACTTCCTCCAAACACGTGTGACGTCATCAAAACAACACACCACCAAAACATCGTACAACATGGGTCCAAAGAAGATCCCCGCCGCGGCCAAGACTGCCATTCGCCGTTCCACTCGTAACGCCACTACCCAGCACACTGAAGATGCCCCGGTAAAGAAGATTGCCGCGAAAATTACCAAGGCGCCGAAGGCCAAGGTCACCAAGGCCAAGGCCACCTCAGACACTGTTGAACCCGCCCCAAAGCGTCGCGGTCGCCCCCCGAAGAACGCTCCAGCCCAGACTGAGCCAGATGCGCAGCTGGATCAAAACCTCGCCGACGCCGTTCCTGATGTACCGAAGAAACGAGGCCGCCCGACTAAGGCCGCTGCACAGGCCAAACCAGCCCCGGAGCCACCCAAGTGGCGTGGTAGTGTCGCCAAAGTTGCCGTTGCCATCGAGCCGATTGAGGAGGAGCTTCCGAAGAAGCGCGGCCGGCCGGCGAAGATCGCAGTGCAGGTCGATGTCGTTGAAGAGGCCCCTAAGAAACGGGGCCGCGCCACCAAAGTCGCTGCACAGGCTGAGCCCACGCCGGAGCTACCCAAGAAGCGTGGCCGATCCGCCAAAACAACTGTGGTCGCCAAGCCGATTCAGGAGGGACTGCCAAAGAAGCGTGGTCGACCTGCCAAAATAGAACCGGTTCTCGAAGTCGTTGCGAAGGCACCCAAGAAACGAGGCCGCCCTGCGAAGGTCGTTGAGGAGACTGAACCTGCCCCAGAGGCACCCCGGAAGCGCGGTCGTGCTGCCCAGAAGACCGAAGAAGAGCGTCCGATTCTGACGCCAAAAACTCGACGTCGTGCAGTAGCCACGAAATCAGCACCTGCGCAAAAGACTGCGAAAAAGCCCGTCAATTCGGCCCCGGTGAAGGTTCCTACTGGCAGGCCATCCAGGAAGCGGACTGCCCCCGATGAAGCTCCTGTCTCGGCAGCGAAGAAACCGCGGAAGGCCGTTTCGAAGGCTGCCCCCAAAGCAGCAGCCAAGACCGCCAAGCCTCGCGGTCGGCCAAAGGGGTCAAAGAACCAGCCAAAGACCCCTGTGGCTGCCCCAGCGGAGGGGCCGGTTGTTGAAGAAGAAGTCCCGGTTATGGTACCAGAAGAACCGGTTCTTCAGGAAGAAGAGTCCCTTGACATCGCCATGGAGGACGCCGTTGCGGGAGCAGAAGAACCCATTGCGTCCATGCCGCCGGCCGAAGAAGAACACATTGCGTCCGCCCTTCTGGCCGAAGAAGATCACGTTGCGTCTACCCCTCCGGTCGAAGAAGAACCAGTTCTGGAGACGCCTGCTGCGCAAATCGAGCCGGAAGAGTCCTCGTCAGTCATAAACAACGACGACACTGGCCTATCCGCGGTCCGCGCCGCGTCCATTCCACCACCAAATGGCTTCGCAGCCATGACGTCGCCTACCCCAATCGGCGACAACACCGCCCAGAACCCGGCCTCCTCCCCCCCTCGGCGCAGCCCCCCCGTCGTCAATCTGGCGACTTCTTTGAACGGAAGCCACACCCGTTCTGCTGCCGGCTCCCGCGTGGCGTCGCGCGCTGCGTCCCCGCTCTCGTCGCGACGTGGCTCGCGAGCGGGCTCGCTCTTGCCGGGCGAGAGGTCGTTCGCGTCGCTGTTTGAGTCCCCAGTTGTGTCCAAGAAGATCAACAAGAGCGGACGGAGCGTGTCGCCGCAGGCCCAGGGCGAGGCCATGAGTGGGGTCGAATACGGCACTACTGTTGACTAGATCGGAAGTTTGGTGCATTGCGTGGGCCTGAGTGTGGGCGATTTGGCGGTATTTGGCGGTGGTTGTGTACGATATGTGGGTGCTTGCTGTGGCCTCTCTCTGGCCTATTGGTTGCTTTCTGCCTTTTGGCTCTCTTTCTGCTTGTTAGACTTCTTTTGCTCTTTGCGACCTTTTTGCTGTTTGTTTCTGGCCTCTGTGTGTCCTCTTCCGGCCCTTTTCCTGCTTTTACTGGTCTCATAGCGGACTCTTTGCTGGCTCTTTCTGGCCTCTATGTGCTCTTTCCGGTCCTTTTTCCTTACTTTTCTGGGCCCTATAGCGGCCTCTTTTCGGGGTTTTAAACGGCATAATGACGGATACCCCGCGTGGGCGCTGGGTGGTTGCCTCTGCTTCTCTTTTCAACTGTAACTCTATAGGCATGAATGAACTCGATTGAACTATCATCCTGCTTCTTGCTTGGTGCTGTGTGAGGTGGCTCACGTGATTTTAGAGAGGAGGTTGAATAGGGTCAAGTCACGTGATGATGACGGTCTGGCGGTCTTTCGTCCAAATCGCCACTGTCTGTGCCTAACAAGTCGCCTTGCAGCAGTCATCTGCTATGCCAGCAAGGGTGAGTACGACTGCGCCTCATCTCATGCTCTTGGAACTTCGTGTCAAGAATGTGCCTTGAAATCAGCCTTGATGGTGATCCTCTTTGTGGGCTCTCTGTTTTTCATGCCGTTGCGCTACAGTACCGACATCTCGCTACTCGGGCGCCACTTTTGCTCGCTCGACACCACTGCAAGGAGTACCCTAGCTGGCACATGTTCGATCAGTCAAACGGTAGCTCTATTTCCGCTGTGTGGAACGTTTGGTTGCATCTGAAGTTTTAAAGGGCTATCGGGAGACCCTAAGCAGATCCAAGGAGTGCCCAAACTTATATCATAGTGCTGTCCGACTACCGCATTCCACCCACACAACATGGACGACGCGCCTCCGTCTTACGAGACGGCCATTACTAAAGACCATTGGAAGATCATAGCCCGCTATATCCGTTCGCGGGATTTGTGTTCTGCTGCACTTGTTTGCGAAAGATGGCATGAGATATTTGCCCCACATCTCTGGGGTAATCCAGCCTCTCATTTCGGAGCACAAAATGACACTGTATATGGTATGTACGCAACATCCTCATTGAAACCATAGCTCAACTCTTACAGTCGCCTTGACTCGCTTCAAGCGAACGCTCTCATGGGCGCGTCTCTGTGTTCGGGAGTTGACCCATACGCTTCACCTACCTCCAGCGCATGCAGAGATATACGGCGGACCGCACTCTGACTGGCTAAGAGATATTCTCGAGCGCTTACCTCGCCTTCAATCGCTTATCGTGGACGGATTGCCCTTTTTCGACCATGCGTCTCTGCTCACGCTGCGGTACAGCTCTAGCTATGCGTCGCAGCCTGCAGGATTTCCTGTCTATGGGTTGCGTTTGCTGGATGCTTCCAACTGCTCGAATTCGACATCAAATGGCTTGGCTGAAGCACTAATCCATTTTCCGGCTCTGATCTCTCTTGACTTATCAAGAACAATTGCAGCTCGGGACATTGTTGTGTTCAGCAAGCTCGGATTCTTGTCCGGTCTTCGTGTTCTAAAGCTCCGGGGCCTAAGCCTGAAGGACGGCGATTTCGAGATGATTGCCCAGTCGATTGGAACGAGGGTCACTAGTCTAGACCTACGCGACAATAACTTGACAGATGCTAGCGCTCGAATGCTCCTAGACCACTGTTTGAAAGACGATGAGGCGGGACGTCAATCACGGCGCAACCAACGGGATGATTCACGGTATAACACATTTCCCGAAGCAGACATTGACAACGGGGTTGAGGACCTTGATCGGTACTTGCGAATCAAGTTGACTCAAGGATTCGTTGGCCGCCTTGCCATTGAGGATACCGACGACGTCGGCATAACACACCTTCACATATCTAATAACGACATGACAGTAGAAGGAATTTCAGGCTTGATACGGTCTAAGAGATTAAGTTTTCTCGATGTTGGAACATTATCTCGAGCCCTGCGGAGACCGCGATCCATGTCCATGGGAGATAGTGATGAAGCATTTTCGCTTCCTGGAGCTGAGAAGCTGACTCAAGTCCTGGCAGAATCTGGGTCAGCTGGCTTGAAACATCTTCGAATCAACCACGCCGTAATCACAGAAGAGTCTACTCTCACGCCGAACTCTCCGCATCGAGCGGAAATGGAGGGAAACTTCGGGGTGTATGCTCCGACTAATGCTCACGAACTTGAAGCCGTTCCGCCCCGTCCACCAGAGCTTGATGCACTTGAGTCAGCTGTACTCGAGCTTCCTGGGGATTCTGCTCATCCGTCCGAGCTTCCTGGTTCTCTTCCAGAGCATGACGAGGTAGGCTCCGAAGACGAGATTTCGCCAGGGATCAAACGCGCTCCAACTTTTGAAGTCACTATAGACCAGGTCCTTAACGTTCGGAGAGGTAGTGCCTTTGCTCCTGAGCCAGTGAACACAGACGACGCCCTGTCTCCAATTGGTACATTTCCCGATGCAACCGGTGGCTTGTCGCCAGTCTCGCCCATATTTAATGGCAGATCGAGGAGTCCTTCCTTGAACAGCCTCGACGAGCGACCGAGCAGCATAAGATCAGGCCGAAACTCCATATATTATATCGAAGAACGTCGGGCGCGGCTCGAGCTACGGCAGTCACGAGAAAACTCTTTACACCCTGGAATGCTCCCAAAACTCCACACGCTGGTCCTGACCGATGTACCCTTGAAGACCAGCCGCCCCGAAGTAGTCCAGCGACTGGTCCAGTTCATTCAAGACTGCGCCGAAGAGACCGAAATGGCCAAGCTCCGAGCCCAGCACACGTACGCCCTACCACCAGGACGAAGTCGAGCCGTAGCAGAGCGCGAGTACGCCCGCAGCCTCTTTTCGCTCCGCCGGATCGTGCTTGAGATGGCCCCTCCTCTTGCGCCTCTTAAAAAGATTTCTACAAGTTGGCGGCAATACCCTACCAAGTCCTCTACAGAGGACACGGATTCCGAGAAGTTCTGGGACGCCGCTACGCACGACTTCTCGTTCTTCGGCGACGAAGAGTGTGGCCTGCCAAACCAGGAGCCTGGTCGTCATCTGCCGCTCGCTGCTATGAGTGGCTTGATGCTTGCACCGCCTCCCGCTCCTGCCAGTAGTCATCAATCGCAGCATACTTTGGCTGCACCGTCGATTGATGTTGTTGCCGAGTTGTCCAAGTTCCGCAAAGATCGCAAGGCTGCGTTCCAAGCTGCCGTCAGCCGGGGAGACATCGAGCCTGCCATCGAGGGGTACTGGCCAGGCGATATCACAGTCGTTCGACACCCGATCTCGTCGGAGGCCGTTGACTACTACGGGAATCAGTTCGAATCAGGATGGCACTATCGATGACTGCAGAACTTCGATGAGTGGAGGAGTTTGGAATTTGGCAGGCTGATTCTGTAGGTGTAGGTTTTTGTACGTTACTTTTGTCATTCGGAGCGAAATGGTCAGGGGTGGAATCCATCATAATCATGACCCGCAAGTTCATATATCTTGGTGCTCTAATTTACATGCTCACATGTTCAAGGTTTGGCCTATCGCATGACGATGCATAAGTGCTGCCCTTAGCCCCATTCTCTAAGCTCATGTCAACTCCTCGCATACGATTCGCACCTCCGCATACTTTTACATAGTATCTCACCGGTATGGGGCAGCACCTCTAACGGTGTCAGACGGAGCCCCCCTCAGCAAAATAGATGCACACTTCATTTCAAATCACCAGTCAGAGCACAGAGTTGTGAAAAGGCATCAAAAACGACGCCGGGTATACCATTTCCCTCCCAAGAGTCCCCCGGTTATCCCACCATCCCCAACTCCATTCCCGCTCCAAGCTTAATCTCCCAAGTTCCTCTCCTATCTCATCCCCGCCACACATAGCCAGCAGCTGGTATCTAATAATACTCCCGCGGCCTCCCTCCCTCCCCCCCTTCGGCGCATAGATGCAATCACAATAATCCTCCACATAAACGAAGAATCTATCCCTATCCCTATCCACATCTCCCTCGAATACAAAATAAAGAAAACCGGCGAGTAAATTTTCTTCCCTACCCACCAACCCGCGCTGGGGACTCGAATCGTACAAAGACATCACATCATGCTAATTCCGCTCAACAAATCGCTCCAGTGCCCACAAAAAACACGAAAAAACCCCACCAAAAAAAACACAAACGAGAAAAAAAGACTCCACGGAATTCGCTGGTTAAAAACCGGTACAATTAACGCTCTGTTAAACTCCCGTCACTCAGCCCCATCTCATTAAAAAAAATTCATAAACCTGCACCCGAATAAAGGCAACAGACTTCCCCTCTCACGCGGACCAGTGATCGATGAGACGCGACCGCCCTCGACCCCTGGACCGGCGGTGGGACGAATGCAGCGTTCGCAGCCGCCGTATCGTTTTGCGGAGAGGCGTGAGCGCTAGAAGAAGCAAGAAAAAATGGGTTTCAAATCAGCTTTCAAATGAAATCTTATAGTTTTTCATGCAGGGAGGGGCTCAGCGGGTTCAGTCGGGGGTGGGGGTGGTGTTGTTGAGGCCCCACCATCGCCTTCAAGCGCTGTCATTGATGTCTTTGGAACCTCAGCCTCGTCGGCTTCGGCTTTGGCGATCTCGGCCTCGCGCTCGGCGTAGATTTGCTCTTTGCGGGCCTGCGCGGCGTTGAGCGAGTCGATGTAGGTGCGGAATTTGACGATTTCGCGCAGGAGGTACGAGGACTTGCGTTCCCAGTTGGCCATGGCTTTGCTGGCGTTGGGGTGGCGTGGGGAGAACTGGGTGTAATGGTTAGCACGTTAATCTCCCTTTCAAAGCTCGTAACTAAACTTACGGCAATCAGCATGGGCGCCCGCAGTTCTTGGTGACGTCCAAGCTCCTCCTCGACGTTCTTCACGTAGGCGGTCAACGCTCTCAGTTGGTCGACTTCCATCAGGTTGCTGGGCAGCATGCTCTGCGTAGGTGGAGTCCACTCGTTTAGGTTGACCTTATCGCCCGCGAGCCTGGCTTTGACGGTTCCGGTTGAGTGGTCGATGGAGCTGCGGATCGAGCTTTGCATGCTGGGACGCGGCATTGAGACAGAGGGTGCACTATCTTGGCGGATGAGGGCGGGATTGATGACGTTGTCACCCCATCCGTATTCGATGTTGCTAACTCCACCCATGAGGGGCTCCTTAGATAGGCGCGCAGACCAGTAATTGGCTGTCGTGACAAACTCTTTGACGATGTCTGGAGTGCCGACTTGGAAGAGGTGGACTGCTCCGGTGGGTAAAGACAGCGCCCACACATGGGGCCGTGACTTGGAGTATCCAGGAGGCGGGAGAGCGCTGGCAATCGACTGGCGAAGCAAGAAGCTGTCTAGAGCTTCAGCGTTATCCATCCAGTTACCACCACCAACGATGCTGCCAGCGGAGGGTCGAGCCTTGTTCTTTTGCCGCACCGACTTCGAGTTCATGCTGAAGGAGAAGAGACGCATATAGCCTTTCTCAATAACTGCGAAAGACTCATTCCAGTTCCTGTCCTTGGCCTTCTTGTCGAGAGCCTCAAGGTGATGCTTGTGCTTCAGGATCCCCTCTTTCGCCCACGGTGCGCCTACCAGCTCAAGGGTTTCGTCTTCCAGAAGTGGGACCACGCGGCCGTACTCTTCCGAGCTTGCAATAGTCATGCCTTCTTCGCGAATAATAGCTTGACTGAGGGCATTGGCGAACCCGATAGACTGTTGGTAGTCGCCCCGGGCAAAATGCGAACCCAGTGACTCCATAGACATGGAGGTCTGAGTCTTGCCAAAGGAGTACTTGCTCCACGTACTTGAGCCAGCAGGGCTCCATACTGACTGGTCGTCTAGACTCGTTCGACTCGAACCAATTGTAGACGTGGGGTATAGACGCGGCCTTGACCGAGTCTTGGTGTTCCAACGGGCAGCTACGCTTCGAAAGTCTGTCTGAGAACGGCCTCGATAGCTGGTGCTGTCCGAAGGGGCTTTGCTCAACACACTTGGCGTTCGTCGTAGCATGGAGCTCACTGACAGGTTGTTAGAGGAGGGCGGGTCGTGACGCTGGATTGCTGAAGATCCATGAAGCGGCAATCGTTGCTGGCGGATTGAGTTATAGAACTCTTTAAGCACAATCTCGACCTGGAATTCCCATCCTTTAGCAGAGCCTTCGAACGGCGACTTGACGAGGACGTTGCAGTTATCCGCTGGAGCGGAATCTGGCGCCGATAGGAGACCATCAGACCCAGTGCGAGCTGCTGGTCTGATGGACAAGCGGTTGCGAGATGGCTTAGTCTCGAGCGAAGTCCGAGCTTCGGTAGCTTCGGGAGCAAAGGTGGGAGATTCGGCTGCGGGTGAGCTAGGTTCTGACCATGGAATGGAACCCCTGGCCTGCGTGCTCTGCGGGCGTAGAGTCTCTTCAGCGGGCTCGACGAGTGCATCCGCGCAGACACGACGGATAGTCGGGAGGGTGTTTCTGACGAATTGGCTTCGGGTCATCCTCGATTCGATATCAGCAAGATGCAAGTCGGTATTGAGGAGCAGAACAGAGTAGCAAATGGTATGGACAACGTCTGTAGAAGGGTTAGCTGAGCTGCTTGTATCTGATTGGACGGATTGCCTTACCTGTGGCCTTGAAACCGTGGCTGGGGTTGCACTCGCACCAACGTTCGGTAAAGGCCATGAGAATGCGGTCCACCTGCTGTGTTTCAGCCTTCAAAACAAGCTTCCCGCACAAGTCTCGCATGGCAAGCAAGATGTTGAAGCCAGACCAGTCGAAGAGGTCCATGTACGCCTTGCGGATGCGTGCAGCGCTGGCGGAAACGTCACCTAGGACCGTGGCTGCCTGTGCTTTGGTCGTGAGCTCCTCGTCTCCACTGTAGATCTTCAAAGCATGCTCCCTGTCTTCGTCAGTCGGCTCTTCAGAGGCGTCCAATGCCTTGGGGTCGGCCACCAGCGTGTCGTCCGGAAGGTCATCGCCGTCTACTTGCACGACGGGCAGACTGGTGGCCGATTGGAAGACATCGCTGGTGGAAGTAGGCGTAGTCTCGGCGGTCGTGGGCGAAGCTTTCTGCGAGGACCGAACCCCTTCGAGAGGGAGCGAGAGACCGGACTCGGCCAGCCTCTCTTCTGATGGCGTAGGCTCGAGCCAGACACGGTTCGGCTTGCTGGCCACCATCGGGACGGGCGACTGCTTGTGAACGCCGCCGGTGACTACCCAGCCGTCGTCTTCAGCATCGCTCGCCGAGGATGGCCGTCGGTCAGAGGCGTGCGGGCTGAGCAGCTCTGTCCGCTTCTCGCCAGTGTTGGCCTTCCGCTGCGGTGCTTCATTCTCGTTGCTGCGAACGGGGAACGGCGCGCGGAACGCGGGCGACGTGGGACTCGTCCTGGGCCGCCTCGCGTCGTCGGGCAGGCCAAAGTGGGAGTTGGAGCTGCGGGCGTCGTGCTGGCGGTCCTCGTTCCCGCTGCTGTCGGCCAGGAACGAGTCGTCGTGCGGGTTGGCGACGCTCGTCCGGCCGCGCTTCATCTTGAGCTTGAGCTTGGGGCTGTGTGTTGCAGCGGCGTGCGAGCTCTTCACGGCTTCGCCCCGAGATGATGGCGCGCTGTTCTCAGTGCCACGCGAGCCCGGCTTGACGGGACGCACCGTGGCGTCCTTGTGGGGGGTGTATCCGGGCGAGAAGCCGCCCAGATGCTCTGCCTTCTCGTCCTCCCCGCCCGGCTGGTGCTCCCGCGATTCAAAGTACGTCTCGTGTGGGCTCGTGACGTCACTCAAATAGGGGTTCATCACCTTGCGCAGACTGCTAATTGACGGGCTTGGCAGCGCCGGCGCGAGATCAGTGCGTGTAGGTGCCAGCTGCATGGGCATGACGGGCGCCTGCGAGCCCTCTGACACCGACTTCTTTCGCCGCCGGAAAAAGGACGACGGCTTCTTGTTCAGAATGGCGGGCGGAGGCGGTTGGTGCTGCGGCTGCGGCTGCGGCTTGCGCACAGGGGCAGGCACAGGCTGCGACACGGGCTTGGGCTGTGGCTTGAGCTGGGATGCAATGTGATTATGGGCAGTGCCTTGGGTGGTTTTGGGGCGGCTAGGGGAGTCGTAGGAGTCGGTGTGTTGGGCGGGAGAGGCATCTTGGGTCTGGCTGGAGGGGGAGGCATGATTAGCTTTGGACGAGCCAAAGACGCGGCGGAAGAAGCCCTGCTTTTCCTTTGGGGGGTTTGCCAGTGGTGTCGTCGGTACAGTGGGGGATGCGGTCGAGGGTTTACGGATGGCGACAGTCGGGCTAGGGGCAGGTGGGTCTGCAAACGCCGGAATCGGGGGAAGGTCGCGGAAATGGCTCGCGTTGATGAAGTCGCTTGCCTGAGCCCGCATGCTGGCCATGGACTCCTGCGACTGCACCTGCGATTGCGTGTTGGTCCTGCCCTTTCGCAATGTCTTACCGCTGGACGAACGGATGCTGTTCTTCCGCGACACGGGTGCCTGCGGAGGCGCATATGTTGGCTGCGGTGGGTACGACGGAGACAAAATAGGGGACTCTGGCACCCGTCGCGGTCCTACTGGTACTGTAGGCTCTGGCGCTGCGTCGTAGTGGTTGTATGCCCCTGGTGGCAGCGGCCGTCCGCGATCTAACATGCCGCTCGATGTCTGTTTTATTGGCGATGGCCGCGGCCGATCCCCATAACTATGATCAAAACTCGCAGATCGGTTTCCAAATCCCATTCGATGTGTGCCCATGGCCTGGGTGTATCCAAAATCCATGCTGGAAGAGCCGCTGCCCTTGCTGCCTTTCTTTCCGCCACTCCTGGTATGTGCCGACGCGGGCGGATCAAATATGCTTTTAGATTGGGTTTCGCTGCTAGTCTTGGAGGCACCAAACGGGCCCCGAAGACTCTCTTTCCTCGCCAGTCCGGCCTGAAAGTTGGAGCTGCTGTTGCTTCTCCGTCCCCGCGAATGGTGGCTCGAGTATCGACTGGCGGTATCGTCGATGTGTACATCGTATTCGGACGAATATGACGAGGTGTAAGTGTGGCCGCGGTGTCGAGACGCTTTTGGGAGAGCGTACGGAGCATTGCTCGCAAAGAAGTCGTCGTGGTCGAATTTCGAGTACAGCGCGTTGTTCGGGAATGACGGCGCGCCCATGCCCATTGGCATCGAATCCAGCGACATGAGCATGTTGTCCACCACCGAGTCTCTTGTGCCATCGCCGAAGGACAGGTCGTGGGAGTCTCTGGACCTAGACCGGTCGAAGCCTCCATCTTCTACTCTCAAATTGTCCACGGGCGTCGAGTCGTCGAAGAAGGTCTGGTTATTCCGGGCCGGCCGAGTGTTTAGCGCGCGCATCGGGGCCTTGCCCTTTGCCTGTCTCGAGGTCCTGGGGGTCCGTGGAGGAGAATCGTCGCGTCGGCGGCCGCGCGAGGTGCCGTCGTCTAGCATTGCGTTGTGCGGCTCAGGTGGTGAAGGGTGGTGGTGAAGGGCGTCCATGATGGCATGGCGCAAGCGGAGAATATGGGACTCGGGTTCGAGGAGGTGCAGCACGCCGGGGTTCTGCGTGAGACAGACGGAAAGGTGCAGATGGAAATTGAGGCTCGCCGAGTCGGGCGCAATGGATGCGGGCGCGATCGAGATCAGGGGTCCCGTCGTGACAGCTGCTCGGGTTCGCAGCGCCGAATATTGGCGGTGAGGTGCTTGCCAGCACGGGTTTGACCGGGAGGAGCCTCCGCAATTAGACACACCGGATATCGAAGAGCTGTGTACATGTAGGATGGATTGCATAGGGGAGTATAGCTGGGCCTGAGGGAAAATGTCCAGCAAACCCAATGCGCCGAGGCGGGCCTTGGCACGTGGTGCATCTGGACTTGAGCAGGGCCGGCATTAATGAAACGCGCCAAACCCCTGAAGGCCACGACTCTCCTCACTGCACCTTTCGGGACGCGCTATCGATTCTCTCAAGACTCCAATCACGCCGGATTGGTACCTCATCACGCCCTGTCGCGGGTGCCGACCCCTCGCTAGCTCCCGAACTCGAGGGGGTGAAAGCAACGGCCGCCAGCTGCCTGTCTGGCCCTCGCCAAGAGCAAACAGAAGCGTGTTGTGCGGGGACGTCTCCTGGGTGCTGTGAGCCATGCGGTGCCGGGTGCCGTGGTGCTTGGCTGCAGTCGAGGAAACGCTCAATGGCCGCATCGTGGCACTCCCAGCGACCTGGAAGCTATTTTCAATCCGGAGAAGACGCTCCAGCTCTTGCTGTGGAGGGTGTCCAGCCCGCTCTTTGCCAGCCCACGCGCAGTCACCTGTTCTGTGCCCGTTTCGCCTCTGTCAGACTCCAACGTATTCGCAGGGAGATCCCCGCTGTCTCCTTCGGCCGCCGTTCTTCCATGCATACCAAGGACGCCCGAGGAGACACGTGGCCCGTGCCTCGCCGCAACCAAGCTACCACATTAACTCGCGAGCCCTCTACAGTTACGACAGCACACCAACACACCCTGCTCTTCTCCGAGCTCTTGAGCCTTCTAATATCTTTGTACGGCACAATGATGTACTTCTTGGTATTCGCGACCCTCATCTTCTCCACGCCTGCCTACCTGGTGTGTGATCTAGCAAACTGCCAACTGACAGCTGTCACTATCTCCAGCACGGATGACTGCATCGCGTCCCTGAACCATAGTATTTTCCTCAGGAGCAACGGCGTACAGCTCACCAGAGCAAACCCCCGGCACGAGACCCCGCATCCCCGTATTACTAGGCTCAACACCTCTCCATCCTCGGGATGGAGAAGCCCCAACTTGCGGTGATTGGCTGTCTGTATGCCGGCAGCTCGACAACTATCACCCGGGCGTGCTTCCCAAGCTTCTTTAAGAGGATCAGCACCAGCCACGGAACCAACCACTCGTCTCCCGGAAGCTGATGGTCCCCAGAGCCAACTCCAGGATCAACCTCGCATCTAGAGTGTTCTAATGCAAACATCAATCACTGGAACCCACCGTCCGTGTAAGACGATCCCCGACCTGCATGGCACTTCAAGCTACGCGATTACCGCTGGCACTCGCCTTCAACCTACCATTACCCGGTCAGGCCTCCTCTGACTCAATGGCATTGACAATATGCATAGAGACCGCCGTCATTGGATGCTGCGATTTTCCATGTCACCACCTGACCAGGAAAGACCTGTTTGTCTATCGGTTTCAAGGCATCCGCTACTCATTCAGCCCTCTAGAGAAGTCGACTTACAAATCGCCTCATAGCAATCATGCCGCTCTAGACGGCCGGTTTCTCTCCGCGTCTTACTTGACCGTCAGCACTTGAGTTGCTCTCTTATTAAGGATCTAGAACTCTTTCGCCCGCACTATAGTCAAAGCGGTGCAATCTATCACCAGCCTCCAGGGACCTTAATGTGATTTCTACTAACGACGGGATGACACTTGTGCAATAAAGCAATTGACTTGCTCTCTAGACACTGGTCACCGATGCCTAAAGGAACGGGTACTGATGCGGTTGATAGATGAGACTACACGGGTAGGACTAGCTTACTTTCGGTGAAGTCCTTTGGTGTCTGGCAAGACTACGTTTTAAGAGCCATTTTTTGAAACTCCCATGATTCACCGTTTTACACGTATGATATTTTGGCGGTCGACACAAAAGGGATGCGGTCGACGGATGAGACGACGCGGAAGAGCTACCGATACCCGAAGGTGCTGCTGCTGTAGTGGACAAATAAGACAGCAAATGAGGGATCCACGCCTAAAGTAATGAGTGTTGATGCGATCGATAGATGAGACTTGCGTTGTTAATTTTGGATATATGAATAGCGCAAGGTTTAAACAAGAACAGTAATCTCCCATCGTCCTGTAGAATGCTTTGAGCATCCTATCTACGGGGGCCACATGCACGTTAGACCCAAAAGATGTTCTACGTGATGTCAACATTATACGTTTCTAGTTCCTTAACTCCTCACTTAAATTCCTAATCTACGTCTTACACTTCCCAAAGTCGTTCAGAGACACAATGAATAGAGCAACACCGGTGTCGCCTTATCACCTACTTCATTTGGACATCACGTGATGGCGCCAAGATCTCGCGACCTCCGAGCTTCTTTCTGTCTTGAAATGTTCTCGAATCAACAGCATCACCTACAAGGGTATGAGTTGGGAAGTTTGATTCCATTGCATTATTATGTAAGTGAACGTCTTCTATTACTCCTGACAAGTGCACCCAGTACGACAAACACGTCAATAAAGACTCGGTCGGACGTCCTTATCGGTTTTAAATCTGCATATCACCTTTTTCCTTTTGTCATCGTTCTTCCGCAAAAGGGGCCGACTCTTCTTTTGTGGTATTACAGCATTCATCTTCGTCTCTCGTGTACTGCTATCTCTTCTTCTATTACATGTGATCCATGCCTGAAATAAGTTATCTCACCATGAAATCTCCTTCTTGTCCTAGCCCTGCAGAAGACCCAGCTGACTCGATCATGTGATAATAGCATGATCGCCCTTGACCCTATTCTGAAGAAGGCATATTGGTCATTAGCCAGTCTTGGAGGCATATACGCGGTTTTCATCATCGCCCTGCTCAATCCATGGATACAGCACCAGTATGTCCATTATCAGTGTCATCAAACTAGAGACTGTGCTAATGCCTACTTCAGCGCGCTTTATGCGCATAAGATCCATAGCGGCTTCTGGCACGACCTCAACCAACCAGAATCATTTGGATTTGCTAGTAAGGAGCCGCACCACAACCCTTTACCTAGGGACATAGGCTGATAAAGCACCAGGAAACCAGATCACCCCCTTCAATCTGTCGACGCCTGATGGAGAGACTCTCTATTGCTGGCATATATTGCCAATAGATGCATACGCTGCCCATGAACGAGAGATCACCAGAGCACCAGGCGGGCCGGCAGACAACTTCACCACCACTGTTGGCTACAAGCTCCTCAAAGAAGACCCAGAGAGCCGTATCGTCATCAACTGTAAGTTACTACACATACCTCTCATTTCAGCATCAGCCAGCTAACCTTCACCCCCTAGTCCACGGTGTAAGCCCCACCTTCATACTACCTGTACCCCTTTTTCCACCCCAACTAACCTTCTCACTCCCAGAACGCCGGCCACCTCGCCCAAGGCTGGCGCACTTCAACTTACAGCGCCCTCGCCTCCCTCCCCCACACGCACACCCTCGCCTGCGACTACCGCGGCTTCGGCTTCTCCACCGGCCGCCCCTCAGAACCCGGCATCCTCACAGACAGCATCGCCCTCACCCACTACGCCCTCACGTCCCTCGCGCAGCCAGCCTCACGCACTGTCCTCCTTGGCCAATCCCTCGGCACATCCGTAGCAGCCGGCGTGGCGCTGCACTTCTCCTCCCCCTCCACCCTCGAGCTCCCCTTTTCCGTGACCAGGCCGGCGGAAACGCTCCCGCCGCAGTCGTTTGCTGGCATCGTGCTGATTGCGTCCTTCCCGTCGCTGCCGGAGCTACTCACGTCGTATCGAATTCGCGGCGTGCTGCCTATCCTCGCACCGCTAAGGCCGTACCCGAGAATCGGGAAATACGTAGAAAAGTGGATCGTGGATACGTGGCCGACTGCTGCGCGGCTGACGGCGCTGGTGGCGGCTGCGAAGGAGGAGAAGCTGGGGCTGCGGTTGTCGGTGTTGCATGCGCGGGATGATCCGGATATCAACTGGAAGCTCGGCGAGAAGGTGTTTGAGGCTTTGGAGAAGGAGATGCTGAGAGGCGGGCAGGTAGCGCAGACGGAGGAGCGGCGGAGCGTGATAGGGGTTGATCGGGTGAGTAGGGGCGCGTTTGTGTATCGTGCGGTGGAGGATGTGGTGGTGGGTGGGGCGGATGAGGAGGGCGCTGGAGGCAGGGGGAGGTTTGTGGAGCTGGAGATTGTGAGGTATGGAGGTGAGTCTATTGGGTGTATATCTCTTTTGTCTTCCTGACAATTAACACACTCACAGGACACAACCGTGTGGTGACGTACACGCCCGTCATGCTTGCCGTCAAGAGAGCTTTCGCATCTGTCTAGACGACGCGCTGAATTCGACCTCCATCTTTGATATCAATATCGCGAGCCTGGAAATCAGCCTATCGAAGGCCCCCAGCCTATCTTAGACCTTAGACTCGTATTACCATAGACCTTGCACCTGGTTCTCACCTTGTAGATAATCACATTCCGATTTGAAGTCCAGTTCCCCTGTCTTTTGACTGTAACCCAATAGCCAACTCCAGGAGTCAAGCTAGCTCTCGGGTACACTTTGATGCATTGAATTTTCTGACGCTTTCGAAATTCGACCCTTTTCAGAGTGTCTGAGACTTGCCTTATATGGACTAGAATGAAGGCACTCCCACGGCCAATTAGTTCTAGCCCTACACAACAGCGCAGGATATCAAGAGTCGAGTCCATAAGATTGTCTACAATATATTTATACACCCATCCCCATCCCATTAATAACCCAACAAACACCCAACCCCGGCCCCTCTAAATGCAGCCCGACAGCGCTCTCAAGCCCAGAGAATAGCTTTAAACCCACCTCTCTCTTTTTTTTTTTACACATGCTCCTTCGGCTTCCGCCAGTCCATCAGCATATCGGCAACCCAATTCCCAAACCTACAAAGACAGTGCTCAAAAACCCCCTCGCTTTTACTTCTCCAACGCCCATCTACTTATTCCTCTCCTTCTGCGCCTTCTCATACTTCGTGATCAACTCTCGCTGCAGCTGCGGCGGCGCCGGGTTGTAATGGCTAAACTCCATGCTGAACTCGCCCTTGCCCTGCGTCGCCGCCCGCAGCTGCGACGAGAACCCAAACATGCTGTTCAAACTGCAGTCGGCGTAGAGCGTGAAATCCTCGGGGCCGATCTCCGTATCATTAATCACCGCGTTACGCTTATTCAACAAGCCGACGATGTTTCCTTGGAACTCGTTGGGGGCCGTGATGGTGGTTTTCATAAGGGGTTCGAGGACTTGAGGTTTGGCGGCCAAGAAGGCTTTCCGGAAGGCTTGTTGGGTGGCCATCTTGAAGGCCATTTCGGAGGAATCGGTCATGTGCGTTGCGCCGTCGTTGATGATCATGCTGGTGCCCAGCACGCGGTGGCCGAGCATAGGGCCGTTGCGACAGGACAGGTCGAAACCTTTCTCGCAGGCGTACAAGAACTTCTCTGAGATCGTGCCTCCGACGATGCGGTCCTCGAATTTGTTTTCGGCGAGCGATTCGGAAGGCTCCATGAAGCCGACGACGCGAGCAAAGTCACCCGCGCCACCGGTTTGCTTCTTGAGCGTGTGGTCGAACTTGACGTGCTCGGTGACGGTCTCGCGGTAGGCGACTTGCGGCTGGCCGGTTTCGCATTCGACTTTGTACTCGCGGCGCATGCGCTCGACGTAGATGTCGAGATGGAGTTCGCCCATGCCGGAGATGATGGTTTCCTGGCTTTCGGGGTCGACGTGGACGCGGAAGGTGGGATCCTCGCGCTGGAAGCGGTTCATGGCTTTGGAGAAGTTGGGGGTGTCTTTGGTGTTCTTGGGCTTGATGGAGAGAGAGATGACGGGTTCGGGGACGAACATCGATGACTACAAATATTAGCATCTGAAATGACGTCCCTAGGTAGATCAACGCTTACCATAGAGTATCCTAGTTGGCCATCAGTGAAGGTATCACCAGACGCGCAATCGACACCAAACACAGCGCAGATTTCTCCTGCACCAATCTCCTGCACCTCCTCCATATCATTCGAATGCATGCGGACAATCTTCGGGATCTTGACCTTCTTGTCTGACCTGGCGTTGAACACCATCATGCCCTTCTTCAATGTTCCTTGGTATACTCGGATATACGTCAACTGTCCGAAATTGCTTTCTTCTAGCTTGAACGCCAATCCCACAAACGGCAGCGAGTTGTACGAGACCAGCTTCACTGGCGCTTCCTTTTGCCGCCTATCCAAAGCCATATTCTCAACCTCCGCGGGATTTGGGAGATAATCGCAGACACCATCCAGCATAGGTTGGACCGACTTATCCGCCAACGCTGACCCCATCATCACGGGACTGAATTTGAGCGCAATAGTCGCGCGCCGGATAGCAGCCTTAATCTGCTCGTTGGTCGGTTCTCTCTCATCGAGGAAAATCTCCGCGATTTCATCGTCCACGTCAGCCAGCGTCTCGATGAGCTTCGCCCTCTTTTCGTTCGCCAGCTCCACCAGATCTGGAGGAATCACATCTGTCTCCACGATCTGCTCTCCCTTTGGTCCCTCGTTGTAAATAGCTTTCATCCTAATCAGGTCGACCACACCCAAGAACCCATCTTCACGGCCAATGGGCACCTGAACTGCCGCAGCCGGTATCCTGAGCTTGTGGTTGATTTGTTCGACCGCCTTCCACGGGTTCGCGCCCATGCGGTCCATCTTGTTGATAAAAGATATCCGGGGCACATTGTACCTCTTCATCTGCCTATCCACGGTGATACTTTGACTCTGCACACCAGAGACGGCGCAAAGAATCATGACAGCGCCATCCAGCACCCGCAAAGCTCTCTCCACCTCAATCGTAAAGTCGATATGTCCAGGCGTATCGATCAGATTTATGTGGTATTTCTCCTCCTTGCCGTTTTCCTTCTTGATCCAGTCGCAGAACGTCGCCGCCGATTGAATGGTGATACCCTTCTCACGCTCAAGGTCCATACTATCCATCTTGGCTCCCACGGCATCTTTTCCGCGAACTTCGTGAATCGAGTTGATGCGGCCGGTGTAGTAGAGGACGCGTTCCGTTGCCGTGGTTTTGCCCGAGTCGATGTGTGCCTGTCAAATCAAACCTGTCAGCTATGTGTTCTGACCTGCGTGCATCAAAATACCTTGGGGGCCTCAAGCAGTGGCAAGTGAGTGTACGCAGACTCTGGCCCAACGACCCCAATCCAACACGATAAGAGCTCCACATACCGCAATCCCAATATTCCTAACCCTCCTCAACCTCGTCGACTCCAACGGATCCAAATTCTCTATAATCGTCGATTGCGATAGGGTAGTAGGATCCGCAATGGCTTGATCAAGCCTATTTATCTCAATTAGCAAACATCCAAACAACCTCTTAAACCAACCCAACCCCGTGCAATAACTCCCCTAAATCCCCGGCTCCCCCTCCTCCATCTCTTAAACCCCCTCTTCAATCCACCACACAAAAGACACAGACAGAAAAGCAACTCACACCGCAGCCGCCGCCCCACTCTGCCACCGCCTCTGCCCGGTCCCCACACTCCTACTCCTCCACGCCTCCAACCCCCCCTCGCTACCATCCCCTCTCCACCTCGTCGTCGTCGTCGCCACACAGCTGTACGCACCTCGCGCGCCCCCAAGGCTCTGCGTCGTCCTCACGCCACACCGCAGCGAGCCCATCGCGCGGACGAGCCCATTGACCCTCATCGTGAACCCGCAAAACGACTGTCAAATGAACACAGTCGCAAGGAAAGAAGGAAACAAAAAAACCGCGGGCTGCGAGGAATTGGATGGGAACGACGGTGACGGGGTCGTCGCGCATTCGAAAAAAAGGTTTAGGGTTGCGAGTCGGGGGTCCGGAGATTTGCGGGGCGCACGTGACGAGCCAGCCTCGGAAGAGAAACACATACTCAGGGGCGGGGTGAAAGCGGATTTTATTCTCACTTAGAGCAACTTCAAAAGGGATTCAAATCACAAGATTATGTCGGGGGGCTTAATACACTAAAGCTAATTTCAAAGTTGGGTGCATTCTACCCATCCCGTCGCCAAATCCACAGGGTACCAAATACAAGCAATCCGTTACCTGTATCCAACCATACAGGCTAGGTAAGATACAAGGATGAGCTTAGTGCAACGATTTTTGTGTGAAAAAAGCCAACCAAACCGCGCTGCGCACGCCGCGCCCACAAGCAATACCGGGTACAACCACCACCTGTTTAGCACCACCTCTAGCGAAGGAAGAGGGTTACGGTTAGTTTGACAAAGAACAATAGACTCGGCTCCTGCAATGCTGGGCAGTCCTACACTCCGGGGCTCAGAACGCTTGGAAGACAGGGGGAAATAGTGATAGAGGGGAGACATTGGTTGCGAGAATGGTCCCAAAAGGGGGAGACGGGGATGGCACGATTAGCGAATGGTCTGGCCTTCGAAGTTGGGGGTCTGCAGTATATCCGCCGGTGCAGCTTCGGTCTGTTCGAGTGGTGTAGACTCACGAGCAGGCTCTTCGTGGGCAGCGGTCGCGTCCGCATCGTCGACAGCAGCTGGTCCGCCGTGTTCGGCTTCGTCCTCATGGTGCCCGTCGCTTCCATTGGTCGTGACAGCATCCTTCGCCTTGGCTGCGCCGTCTGCCAACTTCCTCTTTCCCTTAGCTACCAGACCCTCATGTCCTGTCTTAGGCTTGACATGAGCAGCAGTCTTTCGAGGTGGAGAGTTGACCTTCTCGTGAGTCTTGCTGGCAGAACTGGCAGTTGGCCTCATCATCCTTGCCAAGAATCCCTCATCGGGTCCCTTCAGGGACTGCCTTGAGTCCGGACGCGCCGGGAGGGATACGCGTGATGTCTGCTTTCGCACCGCGGCAGCAGGCTTTGGTGGAGCCCGAGCGATGGTCGAAGGCCGGCGGGTGAGAGTCTGGGGTGCTGATCCGTCCTCAACCTTGGCTGCAAATGATGCAGTAGGAGCAGTCAATTGAGCTGGCAGTTTAACCGGGCGGGTTGGCGACTTTGGTCGTGGCTTCTTGAACGGAGGCGTTGACGCTGTTGCGTCCTTGGCCGGCGCTTTGGCCTTGCTCACTGTTGGGGCGCTAGCAGTGGCCGTTGATGTGCGTTTTGGTTGGGCTGCAGGTGCCTTCGCCTTTGAAGCTGAGGGAGCGGCTTGCTTCGGTGTGATAGGCGTCCTCGGAGCCTTATGCTGAGCTGGCGACTTTGGAAGTGGGTTGCTCTTGGAAGCCGTGGCCTTGGTAGTGTCCTTGGTGGAGATCGCAGAAGGTTTGGTGGCTGAGCCCTTAGCTGGAGCTTTCCCTGAAGCAGGAGCATGGCTTGAGGCGCCATTGACCTTGGTTTTTGGATGTGTTGCCCCAGCCGATGATGCTGCGGCTGCCTTGGGTTTGGGCTCCTCAGAGACAGCTTCTGGTGGCTTTGGTGCCTCAGTCGGTGCCTCAACGGGTGCTTCAGCGGGTACCCCAGCGGGTGCTTCAGCGGGTTCCTCAACAGGTGCCTCGACGGGTTCCTCAGTGGGTGCTTCAGTGAATGCATCAATGAGCGCTTCAGCGGGTGCCTCAGAGGGTGCTTCAGCGGGAGCTTCAGAGGGAGCCTCAGCGGGAGCTTCAGCGGGAGCCTCAGCGGGAGCTTCAGCGGGAGCCTCAGCGGGAGCCTCAGCGGGAGCCTCAGCGGGAGCTTCAGCGGGAGCCTCAGCGGGAGCCTCAGCGGGTGCTTCAGCGGGAGCTTCAGTGGGAGCCTTAGTGGGTGCTTCAATGAGCGCCTCAGCGGGAGTCTCAGCGGGAGTCTCAGCGGGAGCCTCTGTGGGTGCCTCAGTGGCTGCCGGGGGTGGTGACAGCTCACTGCTCGAAGCTGCCGCTTGGTCCTTCGGTTCTGTAGGTACTTTCTCCGGTCCCTTCGCTTCCTCAACTGCTGGTATAGTCTTCTCTGGAATTGCCTTGGGAACCTGCTTCACTGGCGCCACCTTGGCTGGCCCCAACTTACGCGGTGCCTTCTTGACTGGCGCCTCCTTGGCTGGCGCAAGGGGCTCTACAACCTTCTCAACAGGCTTCAGTGCTGCCATCAGATCCACAGCCTTGCCCTTCTGTTGTATACCTTCTGGCTCCGGGAAGTCAGACCCCTTCATTATTGATCCCAAGTTGACCATGTCGCCGGGTGATGTCGGTTCTTGTATCTTTGTCGCCGGTCTCGATGAGGGTCTGCTCTCGACAGCTTGCTCCGGAATAGTCTCTTCTATCTCCAAGCTCTTCTTGCGATCTTCCTTTTCCTGACTGACCGTCTTCTTAAGCTCTAGCACTGTGTCTGCTTGGTCCTGGCCAAGACTAAAGCTTTCGCGTCGATGCGCCGTGGGACTATTGATTCCGTCTGGCGTGCCCTTCACAGCACCAAGCTCCTTCGCTGGAGAGAAAAATCCGGGAGATGCAAGCCCAGGGGACCCAAGTCCAGGAGACGCAAGCCCACCACTGACACCACTCGGCTCAACAGAGACGAAACTAGCGCGTATCTTGGACCGAGGACGGCCGTCGAGGTCGGTGTCGCTGGCGAGACTGGAAGCAGCGGGAGAGCGTCCGCGGGGTTCAGGGGAGGAAGGTGCTTTTTGGTTCTCAAACATAGCCCGGAGGTTGCGAACACCTCCGTTACTGCTGGCGCGATTCGAGGACATGGCTGTAGGGCGGACGCAAGGAGAGGATGTCAGTGGTGTTCTCAATAAGCTATGGGGGAGGTCTGGATGTTGAGGTCGGTCGGGTGTGCGTGGAATGCTGGTCGAAATTGTGACCGGGATGAGACGAGTTGCTGAAACGCGTCTGGGGTTTGGTGTTTATGGGCGGGGCGAGGCTGAGGAAGGGAAGGGTCAACAAACAACTCACAACGATGGTGAATACAGGGCGGTGGGTGTGTTCCCGAGACGGGCCTTGTAGTATGCGGCGGTGTGGTGCGTGGGCGAGGACTGGAGCGCAGGCGGAAGTTGGTGAAAGGAGATGCGGTGGCCCGCCTGGAGATCGGATCGGGACGCGCTCCTTGCCAAGAACAATTCCCGACAGCAACGCACTGCAAAACACGGCAGCAGAGATGCGGAAGTCGGCACTTATAGTCACTCAGAGCGAGAACGAAGCAGCGTTCAATTGAGAGTTATTGCTGCGGCCATTGGAGCCTAGGAGACTTGCCGGGGGAATATTGATTCACGTCGCCAGCCAATCAGAGGCCTCAGCACAGCAGTCACTTCCGAGGGTTCGAACACGGATAGGCTCCCAAATTCAACTCTGGTAATTTGACGTCTCCAGCCACTCGGAAATGAACTAGCGGAGAGCCTCCCGGTTGCGATTCTCGAAGGCGGAGGGGCTGATAAAGTATTCGTATGCACGTGATCTAATCGACTTGTATTTAAACCAATTGCCTTTAGGATGAAATGCTTCGTTTTAGAGATCAATTCCGCCTTGGACACTCTAAAACGCCTGTCCTGAGTCAGTGGACGTATCCGCCGCTCCCATAAAAGGGTATCATGATCACACGGCTTCAGCGTCTCGAAAAGGGTGTGAAAGAGAGCCGATTGCAGCTTCTCTAGCAAACTCCTGATTACCAGCGACCATTTTCGCGGGAGCCCATTGGCGGGAGGAAGCTGATATGTGGGAAGAAGTGGCCTATTCGGCCATATCCAACTCAGTGCAAGCGATGATAAGGTTGAGTGTGAGCATGGAGATTTTGACGTAAGTAAGTCAGTCTGTGCGGAGAACGTTGTAGAACTTATAGCCAGTGGCTCGGAGCGCGCACTGGAGACCATCCCTGGAACACTCGGATAACTTCCGTGCTATCGAACTCGACCGCGGCGCGTGTCTGTCAGGGTCCTTATGAGATTGGGTTGGCTCGTGCATGGCTAAACCATGGCTCATTTATCTCGACTTTCCATCAGGGTCCCATGTTCAACCATTCAGTCCACCTCCACAATATCAATTTCCCTCTCATACTCAGCGCACGAGTGCTCTTTCCAAATATGATCAATGAGCGCCGGTATGCTCTCACAAACTGTATCCGAGGGCTGTTCGCGCGTGCAAAGCACACACGCAAAACTGCTGCCCTCCCGATGTGACTTGACCACGAACCGATTCGTCACGCGGAACGACCGGTCAACCTCGATATCGGCATCATCCTCCTTGACCAATTCCCACGCACGGCCAGGCCTCGTGTTGACTATAGTGCTGCAGTACGGGCAGCGTCCATCTCCTCCTTCCCGGTAATTGTCCGCCAAAGGCTGGTCGATATGCTCCTGGAGGTCTAGCGAGTACAAGCAGTATAGACCATGTGGTGCTGAGCGAGTAGTTATCGATGTTGGACCTGTGTTTGTCGTGACCATCGAATCGCGAGAGTCGCTTCGAGGTCGGCCGCGGATTGCGAGGGTTGTAAGGGGTTGCACAGTAGGTGGTAGTGGTACTGCAGGTAGAATAGGTGCCTCGGTGAGCATTCGTTGATATTGCTGCGCGAGGGCTTCTATAGATCCTGCCCTGGCAGCTCGTGCGGTGTCGAGGAGTCGAGCGAGGTGGTGGGATATGGGGTTGTGGGTCGGGCCATACATGAGAGCGCTTTCTTGGAAAATGGTGATGATGGTCTGCTGCATCATGATCACCTGGGCTTGCAGCTGGTTTTGCGCGATGACTAGAGGCACAGAGTTAGCAAATTATGACGACTTTTGTAGAGGTAGAATACTCACCATCTCCTACAGCAAACTTATGCCCAAGGTGATGATAGCCACGCTCATATTCTCGTTCTATGAGCGACCTCGAAGTGTCTATGGACTCTTCATCGCTGTCGTAGTCGTGGTCTCGATCTCTTCGATGTCTTCGGCTTCGGCTTCGGCGCGAACCACGATGGGAGTCCTCCTCGCTGCTGTCTCGTCGGAACGGGATACCATGCTTCTCTCCCCACTCATCCACATCCTCCTTGACTTTCTCTTTCCTCTTCTTAAGCTTCCGATAAAGATCGCTTGTAGATCCAAACGTGTCCGTGATCATACGCACCAAGGAGACCACAACAACGACCGTTTCGAGAACGCCTTTAGCCTGGTCGACAACCCCTGAGTTCTTGGTCATATCTATGGTTTTAGAAAGCAAAGTGTACTGACTGATTTGACGTGGTTCATGTTAGTGAACCTAGTTGTTTGCAGTAGTGAGTGAGGAAGTCAAAAGGTTGTGCTAGGCAAACAGGTAGTATATGGCGCAGCAATCACTCCACCAGGCAGACGTTTGATTTGCTTGCTGCATGAGCGCAGTCGCAAGCACCCACCGCTCCATGTTGCAGAATGACTGAACCTGCGTTAATGTGCGTTGCTCCTGTGAGGTTTATTGGTGGTGGGCATGGCTGTGCCCTGAGCTCAGATGCATAGTGGCTGGGACAGTTGTCCGGCGTCCAGATCAGATGATTGAGTCAGAAGTAAGACGTCGGAATCAGCCTTGTTCTTCGGCAGTAGAGGCCATAGAAGGTTCGTGTCCCCGGCCACGAGATCCGGTGTAGGTCTTGAGTGCATGTGAGCTGAGGTGCGAAGAGGCAAGGTGCGTGGCTGAGTCTGCCAACTTCAAGACGAAGAGAAGCGAAGCTAAACCGTATCCGGAGCATTTCGCAAAGGCAACAACATTTCGAAAACTTCAGTGTACCAAGCGCGTTATTAATGTTGTTTATATGCGGCGTAAAACCTTGATCCAGAGAGCTAAGACATTATTGCTTTCAACTATCGCTTCCACCATTCTCATCCTTCCTTGAAGTAAACCTGCTGTGCTACCATCACGGATGCATCTTCAATCGAAAGCATCCAATATCTCTCTTTTTCATTTACAGCTCAAAGGAAATTGCTCGTAAAAGACAAAATAAAAGCACGCCATGTCGAATTCGGAAAATAAAATACTTTCCAACCGATGTCACCGGAAGAGCGTGCGATCGCGTTGTACACAAACACGAGAGCATTCTGTAGTGTCCCAGCGAATCATAGACAGTCCAATATGTTCCTCCTAGATCTGGAGTGGTAATTCAATGCTAGACCATGCAGTATGGAGGAACTTAAGCCTTTAATAATAATGAATAACAATAAAGATAGAAAAGTCGGATATTCTAAGCACCATCCTAATCGGCAAATAGCTTCCAACTCCAAAAGACTGCCTCCACCCTCTTCAAAATCTCTCAACCACCTCTACATCTAAGTCCCTCTTGGGCAAAAGTTGATTGATGTAACACTGTGCAATAGAATTGAAATACCACGTATGCGCAAGGATGTCGGTAACAACCCACGCATTGTTACCACCAAGAATAGTGTTGCTTTTGTACTCCTTGATATCTGACGCAGCAACGGTCTTGAAGTTCGGCTTACTAATATAAAACTCTGGAGTAATATGGACGTATCCTTGAATGAGAGTCGGGACCCGGGGAACAATGTCGTTGTAATGAGTGATGCGGTAATTGCCTCCAGGTTGATTGGAGACGAAGTCGCTGAACGCGCCGTTTCCAACGCGAGGAGATCCAAATGTGTAAAGAGCAACATCGCATCCAGACTTCCTCAGCTCCGCGGCCGCGAGGGCTGAAATGGCACCACCCAAGCTGTGACCGACAACGACGATCTTATAAGATGGGTTCGAGGCGGCGGCAGACTTGATTGCATTTAAGACTCCGTCCCTCGCCTCGGTCCAGGAGTCCCAGAAGCCTTGGTGGACTTTGCAGCCGGTGCAGATGTCGGTGGGGATTTGCGTCATATCAAGGTTGGCGATCCAATTCTTGATCGATGCGGAGCCTCGGAATGATACGACGGTGATGCTGTTGGTATGGTCTACGGCTACGAATCCAGTGACATCGGTTTTCAAAGAGCTGTGAGTTTGTGTAAGTATACTTATATATACGCAAAAAGCATGGACGTAAGGGAAAAAGCATTAAAACTTCCTAACAAACTTGCAGCCCTCAACGCGAGAACACGAGTGCAACTTACTTCTCAAACTCTACCAATGTATCCGTGGAAGCTGCCTGCACCAACGGGCAATTGCCAGCTGGACAAGTGACCTCAGTGTTCGGTGTCTCATCGTAGTTTGGTGAGCAGTATGAGGCGGCAGCATACCTTTGCTTCAGTCAATTCACGTCCATGAGAAGGGAAATGCAAGGGATACGTACTGTTCCATCAATTGAAAGGTCGAGAACACATCAGTGCCCACGGCTACAAGGAAAGAGAGATTAGCAGGGCCAAGAGAGAGGAATTGGAGCTGAACGTACATCTCCCCGTAATTCTAGCAAGTGGAGCAGCATAGCTGCCCTCCCCGGCCAGCAGAGCTATCAGAAAAGAAAGGGGAAGAAAAGAAAGCATGTTGAGAAAAGATAGACTCGAGTAAGAGATACTTCCAAACCCCTACCTGCGGCGGTATCAGCGCCTTTTATTACGCTTCTACTGCTGCATTACATTCCATCAGTGCACAGTGACCGGCTCGCAGACGGAGGGACCTCGAGTCGGAGGACTGTGCTCCAGACAAGGGACGGCCGCTAGTCGCCGTATGGTGAAGGATGAAGTGATGGTCAGCTGGCAAATAGCTAGCAAAGGAACCATGCCGACCACTTCACCTTATTTCCCCTGTGAAGAGACGCTATGCATCCCCGCAACCCCATTGGCCGCCATGCATTCCGTGATTCGCGATGTCCCGGCGGCTCGTTGTCTCCGGCCCCTGCACGCGGGAGCGTCTTCTCGACTTGGTCTACCTCGCGTGTTATCGTCCGACCGCCAGGAACATGGCGTCGACAGGCGTCTCGACTTGCTTGTTCGTGAGAGGAGTTGAGGATTGGGATCCATCATCGCCGGTTTTAATTTGAATACCTGCGCTAGAGCTAACGTGTTCTAGCCTAGATCGCCGAGCTGCGTGTCGGCCTTGCGCCTCAAAATGGAGCATGAACCTTCAACCTTTCCACCGCCGCGACGCCTACTTGCGGGGTACTCCACGATGCCCTCGTGTTCTCCGCGCTCCGAGAAGCATTGATCATTACCCCAGACTACTCGATATTAACTGCATGAAGGCGGAACCTTTCTCTATATCGCACCCAATGGTAGTAGGGGTTATTCCGACGCCGAGGCTCGAGCCCACTCCTGTATGTACCTTTCAAATAGCTTATCCCTCTAGATTCGGGCAGGGTGTGGACTATACGGCTCTCTGAGAGACCTCAACCCTGCGCTGGAACACGAAGGTGCTTTAGTAGACATGATGTGACTCCTGGCCCCTAACACCTTCCACATCTTGCTTCCCACGCGTCAATCATCTGACCGCAGCACTCGACATCATCCATCGTGACCTGAAGATGAGGATGCGTTGTTCGACTATCAGGGTAACATTAGCCTTTGGGCGCCAAAGAAGCATGGTACAGTGTATTGTGGGGTTCGAGATGAAGCTCTATCACATGAAAATCACGTAAACCCCTGGAAATCTGACCCTCGGCCGCAGAAACACTGTGGATCTAGTGCTATCATCCTGCGGGACGCATTCATATCCTGTTAGCTTGCCAGATGTCTTCTTTTAGGCTAGTTAACTTAGTTAAAGGAGTACATCAAGATTATGTAAGATTTCGTAGCGTCAAATTTCAACGTCTACCGTCGCTCCATGCCCAGTCGAGGGCTACGGCTGCTATCTTATATTTTGTAATGTACCTTGTTCTACTAAGATGGAGAGATCGGTTCCAATGGTGTTCTACTCTCAATAATCCAAGTCACTGCATTCAATGATTAAACCCTCTGCATCACCTCACGGCATGGAATCTTCCTGAGCTTTCAAAACCGTTGACTGAAATTCTCCCTATTCGGTATAGAATCCTGTAGACCATTGTTAGTCTCATGAAACCTTAACCCCGTGACGCCTTGCTATGCATAAGAGGAAGATCGCAAGAAAAGGAAATATATGATCCCGGAGTTATCGCCACTTCACCAGGTCACCAGCTATAACGACCCATATCTACCGCCGTCCATGCCATCGCACTCGCATCGAACCTCCAGAGTGCCTTAGTCGAGCGAGCAACCTACTGGTCGAAGCACTTGTAGGACGAGATCTTATCCTGGAAGCTCGGAGCCAGAGCCACCTAGTCCGTCGGGCCCTCGAAAACGATCCAACCCTCTCCTTCACCGTAACTGTAGGCGCTGTACATCCGTTAGCATCTCCCTCGTCTGCATCCCATCGCCCATCAAAGCGCTTACTTATAGAGATTGCAGGTCTGTCCGGCGTAGATCTTGAGCGAGGACGCTTTATCCTGCATGCCATCGCTCACCTGGACGCAAGAGTCATCGTCGACCCACATGTACTCGGCATCGCCGCCGAAGTTTAGGTCCCGGTAGAGCACGGCCTTCCCCGAGTGTCAGCATGATTGCATAGAGAGGAAGGGGGTGCTGAGGTACTTACGCCATAGATGTTTCCGCGCTTCTCAGCTACGGGTGCGGCGGACACACCAGCGATGAAGGCACTGCACAGAGTGATGATGGCGGAGACACGCATCTTGCAGTTAGATAGGAGTAGTGTTGATTGTGTTGGGAGAAGAGTGGTTGTTGATGGAGTGGTGGTTGTGGTGTAAGGGTTGAGAGAGAGGCGGAGGAAGTATCTTATATCGGTCTACGGAGGTTCCTCCGGTAGCGAACGTAGAGGCGACTTAATGGGGCGCCCTAAGCTGGGGCGCCCTAAGCAGCGGCGCTGCGGCAACAGCGCATGGCAGTAAGGCATAGGCTGGCAGCGGGCAGCAGGCCAGCAAAGGGCTGCGGTATAAAGTGAGTGAATTAGTGGAGAGCTGCCTTTGAGGCTGAGTGCCTTGGACGTGGCGAGGCGGGCAGCATGGGGAGCAGCAGGACGTGTTACTTGTCTATACACAGTTTTTCGCAGGTATTTACACTCTTTCGCCACCGCTAAGGGGTATTTCACTGCAATTTCAGAGCGCTGTGCTCACATGACGATGCCCTTGAGCACGAAATCCCTTATATCAAGACTATCATCGGAACACCCTATTCTTCTTCGCGATCAAAGCTAACACCTTTAATGTGCTGAGCTCATTGGAAGAGGCTGACGCTTCCGCTGTGAACAATGGCTCTCAACCTTCCGTCAATAGCCAACGGACTCCCTTCCCAAACCAGCCAGTCTCCCTTCACCGACCCATCTACCCCTTTCTCACTCAAGCCCAGAATCTCAACAAGATTGTCTCCTACAAGCGCCAGAGCCTCCTTCTCCGTCAGCCTACCTTCGCTATTTGTGTAAGCCCAGCTCGCTAATAGTCCCATCTCCCTGCTCTGCCACGTCTCCTCAGCACCAATAGCAAGTTTCTCCTTCGGAAAACCAGCGTCGATAAGGTGTTCTAGATTCGTCAGGTTGGTCAAGGGCGCTCCGGTTAAGCTACGCCGCTGGTCCCAGGACTGAGAGTATGGGAGGAGTGGAGCGAGGACAATGCCGGCGAGGGAAGACTCGGCGAGAGAGGAGGCTATAAGATGGCATTCTGCACAACCATGAAGAATGAGACGGAGTTTAGGAGGATTGCCGGAGTGCGAGTATGACTGGGTTATTGCGGATTCAACGTCAGCTTTCAGCCGGAGGATTGATGCGACTGTGTCGGCGCTGTGGACAGTGATAACAAGGGGTAGTGACCCGGCCACTACTTTCTTGAGAGAGGCTTCTTCTGTGAATTCATAGTTGGCATCTTTGGCTGTCGAATGTTCGGTCGTAGTGCTCGAGTTCTCTTTAGTGGATGTAGCATCCAGGAGCTTCTTTCGAAGCTCTGCTAAAACTGCTGAGATAGATGCCGTCTTGTCGGTCTTTGAATTGAGCGTAAGGGAGTAATGAACCGCTGTCTCATCCGCCCATATCGCACCTTTTGCCAATGCGTGCTGAGCAGATGTTGAAAACCCGACGCTGACGCCCCTCGCATCAATGCCGCCTGTACTGGGCGCGGTTATAGCTCGTGTGACTCCATGTTCGAATGCTGCAGCTAGTTGCTTTCCACCAAAAAGCAACCCATCGAGAGCTCGAGTCCAGCTATTCCAAGGCTTGCCATCGTGTGTATCGCCCTCAGCATCGATCTCTGACAGACCGAGGCCACTGCCAAAAGATATGAAGGCCGGAGTGGCAGAACCACTTTGAAGAGCAATGACTTCATACTTCTGGTTGTTCTTAGCGATCTCAATTTCTTCCATGCAGCTCCCAACGCATTCTACTGCACCTTTGGTGATGATAATTGCTCCCGAGGTACTGTGTCCTTCCCGCCGAGATATGGCTTGGTGCTCAATGAGGATACTATGCATATCCACGCCTGTGAAGATGACATTGCCATTTGAGACATGACCCAATTCGCGGTCAACAGAAAGTGTAGTCTTTGGCTCAATGGGCGATGGTGTTGGTTTCTTGAGTTGCACAGGATCCGAAAATTGAGGAGCACCATCAATCCAAACCTGAATTGGCGCTGCTCCAACTGACAGTGGATCAGAGTCCCATACCACGATATCGGCATCGAATCCTGCTTTGACTTTGCCGACTCTTTCTCCAAGGCCCAGAAGCTCGGCTGACGCGCTCGTCACGCCTGCTAGAGCAGCATGATAAGGTAGTCCAAACCTATACGCCTTTGCTGCTTCAAAAAGAACATGCTGTGCGTTTAATACAGGGTTGTCGCTGACATAGGTAGGAGTAATTCCATTAGCATAGAGAATTTTCCCGGCCTGTTCGGACGCCGTGTAAGCTTCAACTTTGTAGTACATGTTGTCTGCGAACAACGCGGCAGCGGGGGTTCCGCCGTAAGTTCGCTTGAGGACCTCAGGGACGAGATACGTTTGGTGGGCGTGATGAAAGGCGTAAAGGCGAAATTTGAACTCGTTGGTATATCGAACGAAGTCCTCTAGGTCGGGCACTGTGTAGCAATGTGTGTTCACACGAACTTGCCCTCGGAGGACAGCCCCAAGAGCTTCCCACTTAAGATCTTGAGACAGATAGTGGTCCATGTTTTCTGCTCCAATGGCATCGGCAGCTCTACACCAATCATCCTGAGCTCCCACGTACGCCTTGGCCTGTTCGAATGCGTGACGGAACTCCCATGCTTCACCGAGGCGACTGGTAGGCCCCTGTTTTCCAAATCTACCATACACTCGCTTAGCGTTCTCGCCACAAGCCATCTTCATATACCGCCAGTTGCTGTCAGGATCTGCGAGCATGTCGGCCTGACTAATCTCGGTGCGTCCGTTCGATTTTCCCGTGGCAAGCTTTACGACATAGGCTTGGCCTCCTATGTTGTTCCCGCTTCCAGGCAGAAGCAAAGAGGTCGTGACTCCGCCAGATTTGATCCATTGAACTTCCGGCGCCAGAGGGTTAAAGCCATCAATTGATCGAACGTACGGAGTGATGTCTGCAGACAGCTCGTTGGTGTCATCATCCAGGTTGCCAAAGCTACCTAGGCCGGCGTGACTATGCATATCGACAATGCCAGACGTGAGCTGCCTTCCTTCCGCTTCGAAGATCTCGGTATCATGAGGAAGAGCTTTGACGGAAATTCCAGAATATACTTGTTTGACCAACCCGTGATCCAAAAAGACGTCGGTCGAGATCCAGGACCATCCTTTTCCAGCTCTTGCATCGTCTTCGGTAGTCCCCTCATCAGGTTCTCCGACCCATACAGTAGCATTGCGAATTAAAACAGGTTTCGTTCCATTGACCCATCTCTTGTTGTAATCCCGAGGACCGCTTGGGTCGCTCGGTGTGCGTCTCAAAGCACTACATCGGGTGTAATCTTGCTGCAGGCGGTCGATCGAAAGCAACTGGGGCTGCCTGGTAGTATTCGATGCGATTATGAACACATTGTAAACAAAGTAAAGTAAGATTGCTCCAGATAGCAGGCGAATAGCGCGGCGGTGCCGACGTCGATGTGTCCATGGCCGAACAGCGTCAGAATACGTGGGTAGGTGATCCCCCGGAAGTAATTGGGCCTTTTCGATCCCAGCCATGGCCTTGATGATTGATGATTGAGGGATGGTGCTTGAAAGAAGGGCAAGATGCAGGTACCCCCGCGTCATGACTCGTGCAGATTGCACCAATCGCCCTCGGTCGCACGTCTTCCACGAATCCCCCTGCCTCCTATTGAGCTTCCACATTACACTGTAGCACCTCGAACAGCTGAATGCGCCTACAACACTATAGTTCGATTACCACCTAAGTTCAGCGCGTCGAAGAATTGCACCTGTATCATTAAGTCTCTGCATCCGCCAGTAATACCTCAATACTCTATCAACTTGCCCAGCACTACATTGAAGAAGAAAGCATTAGATCTGTGATCTCAACTTCGCCGGTCTCTCATTACACTTAGTTTATCTAACTAAAGAGAGTCCCGCATGAAGAGCAGAAAGGGTAATATAGAACTTGACCAGTCGTCATTTTGAAAGGTATAAGCTTAGTAAGTTACATAAGCTAACTAACCTTTCGTCGCCTTTGAAAACAACTATTCTAATTGAGTGCATGAACTAGCCATTTGTAACTTCGAAAGCAGTTAATGTAGCACATAACTTTAGCCATACGTCACGTCAGAAGTAAAAGGTTTGATACATAACTCAGCTATTCGTGACTTCGAAAGCAATCAACATGGTATGTATACCTAGTTATAGCTTTAGCGATTCGTCACCTTGAGTGGCAAAAATCACGTGCTACTTACTAATTACCCTTACCTCTACCACATACATATAAACCGATTACATCCACCCTATTACATTCCATCCGACATCCCATCAATCAGTTCCACCATGACCACCGCAACATTCAAACACATCGACCTCACCTCCTACACCGGGCAACCCTGGAACAAAGTGGACGGCCCGGGTACCTCCTACACCCTCGCCGACCACACCCGCCCCGTGACCAACATCCGCGACCAGCAGCAAGCCTTCACAACCAACAACTCCGGCTTTCAAGTGCTGCATTCCCCGGCCAAAGAGCGTCTTTTCACCGACGACACCGCCGTGCGAAGCAGCTACTACGCCGACGTCGAAGCGCTCCTCCGCACGAACCTCCCCGGCATCAAGAAAGTCATCATCTTCGACCACACCATCCGCCGCCGCCAGAAGGACTCCCCGCGCCAACCCGTCCAGCAGGTCCACGTCGACCAAACCCCCGCCGCCGCCGAAGTCCGCGTGCGGCGCCACGCGCCCAAGGACGAGGTCGAGGCGCTGCTGCGAGGCCGCTACCAGATCATCAATGTGTGGCGGCCGATTGAGAACCCTGCCTCGGACTTCCCGCTCGCCGTGGTCGACTGGCGGAGCACGAAGCCCGAGGATTTCGTCGGCGTGAACCTGCTGTACCCGAAGCGCGATAGCTTTGATGGCGATGATGATGCGCGAGGGAAGGAGGTGCTGCCGGATGCAGCGTCGCATAGCTCGACGGTCGGGTATGAGGTGAAGGGGGAGACGATGGCGGTGGCACCGAGCGAGGGGCATCGGTTTTACTATATGAAGGATATGACGCCGGAGGAGGTTATGCTGCTCAAGTGCTTTGATTCGAGGGGCGAGGGGATGGAGAAAGGGGTCCAGGGGATTGCGGTGAGGACGCCGCATACGGCGTTTGTAGATCCAGAGACGCCGAGGGATGCGCCGGGGAGGCAGAGTATTGAGGTTAGGTGCTTGGTGTTTTACGAGTGAAGTTGGCGAAGGGGGAGGCATTGCGGATGGGAGTGCTGTGTTGTTCTGCGGCATGTTATGTTGCATGGTTGCTAGAGGCTAAGAATTCGAATCTTTTTCATGACAAGTCTTTGCATATGTGTGGGTATTCTGCGCGCTTGTAGTTAGGTCGAATCGAACTCAAGGCGTGACAAAAGTTGTTTCCGTGCAATGGAAGATTGTATTGTTATGGCTAACTACACGTAGTCAACGCATTTGAGATCCATGATCCTATACCACTCATGGAAGAAAACGACAGGAAAGAAACCCCAACATGCCAAATGCCATTTTTTGGTCGTCATCCCCTTTGAGGCCAGCAGTTTATACAAGTACCATTCTTTAAGGAAAGGTCCTAGCATCCACATGATGTGGTAACCATGATTACCTACGCCAAACCGTAGAAGCCCGGACTCGGCTCGGATGGGGAAGTGGCCACCACCAGTCACTACCGCGATCCTGGTCCAGAACCTGAGGGTAGTGCTTCGTAGTGTAGTTTCCAGTAAGCGATCGGCCGAGGTAGTCGAAAGTTGCAAAGTCCACATCGCACTCAGCGAAGCCGGTCTTCAGCAGGGCATATGTAGGGCTTGCCAGTAGCTTATCATATTGAAGATCGATAGTCGGACTGGCCGAATACTCAAAGTCCACGTGGACGGATTTGAGATATGGGAAGCTGCCTGCTTGAGCACGGTCGTACAAAGCGCGTAAGTGGCAGAACAAACTGTCGTGAGGATGGCAATATGTGAGCTTCAGCGCTTTCAAGCCTCGAGGTAATAGCGCTGGAAGCAAAGGACCGACCGTATGGTTGACGTTAAGAAGGCCACCCATGTCGATCGAAAGCTCTTCAAGCTGAACAAAGTTGGCGAAATAGTCAGCTGGAGGCACATCTAGAAATGTCACAATGCGGAAGGCGCTTGCCAGCCCGCAGATCTTGACTGCGGTCAGCGTATTCTTTGCTCGAGCCATAGCTGCGATGACCACGCTGAGATTCCTAGCTAGCTGTACATCATATACCGTGATGCGTTGGAAAGCAGTGAATTGACCCATGAAATGATTGAGGGCATTGCCCCGAAAGGCCGACTCTCGCACTTTCAGTTCAACGACAGATGATTTGTAGGGTCGAGGAGTTAGTTCTGCTGGTATGAACTCTGAAGACTGTGGATGCCGCGGAAGAGTATCGGCATACAACGCTTGAACAGCCCGCCTAGGATTGAATAACATCTCATAGTCCGAGTAAATACGCTGCATGCGTCCGAATGGCTGTGGGTGTCCGAATGGCTGTGGGCGTTCGAATGGCTGTGGGCGTTCGAATGGCTGTGGAAAACGGCTGGGGGGCGTGTCCAATTTGACCATCTCCAACTCGATCTTGGCATTCTCGATCTGAAATTGTCGGACGCTCGGCAGATAGAGCCAAGGTGTGTCCAACAAAACGTCACCAGTATATCCAGGGTTGTATATGAGATTATGCACTGATCGTACACGATCGGGATCCGCAGCACCACGTAGCAGTCCAGAGAGCGTCACGCGCTGCAGATGTCGAAACAGCTGTCGAGGTGCTGGCCCGCCATCAAACAGCGACTTCAGTGCTGCTTCTACGATCGCGGAAGTTGCTGTGCTGTTGCGTCCAGTATGCAGATAGAGCTCTCTGAGGTTGGGTACCATCGTAAGGAACATAGCAATTAGCGCGTCAATCTTCGAGGCTGCTGAGTCGTATGGTGACCAGGATTCTATAGGGCGTAGCAAATAATGAGGTAAAGTTGCCCTGTCTCGATCGGCCACAGGAGGTAGCGGAAGATGCGCCTCGCGGATGACATTTGCCAAGGTCCCTATCTCTTCATGTGTAACTCGGTGGTATATAGGCAGCGTGGGGCCGTCGTAGTCTTTATCTTCGAGCGATGAATTTGCGTTCTTTGGACTCCAGAACACTGCACTCTCCACGGTCGCAGCCAGGTCGGGATAGTTCGCTAGATTGCATACTAATTGACGCAATTGTGCGATGTTGCACTCGCGACCAACTCGTATGACCACCCTCTTGTATAGCAATGCGTCAGTCCGCTCATGGAGCCTACGCGATGTCAGAGTGAGAGAGTGTACATTCGGTACGTGTGCAAGGATTTGATACAAAAGCTCGTTTGGAAGGCCTTCGAGGGATGCGGGAATCGGGGTCAACGGTATGCGACTGGAAGCGGGGGGATTTGGGGGGTTCCAGGGAGACGGGCCCCAGGGTAGGGAATCGGAGGAGGCTTGGGCGGTTGTTGATGCGGCGAGCTGTCGTTCAAACAGGAGAGTATCCAGAACGTCTCGCAGGTGGCCGGAAGGAGGCTGACGCGCCATGCCTTGCCCCTTCCCTGGCCGGCTAGGCATGTCGAGTCGATTAATTACGGATTTGGCAGTAGGCGGCAAGTGGTGGGTATTGGTGGTAGGTGTTTGGTGTCGGTGTTGTGGTGGGCGGAGTTTGATGGATTGCGGAGGAGACGCGGCGGGGAGGACGACTCTAGGTTTGGCTTATTTATGCCACTACCCAGCGGTGAATCGACAGATATTGAACGAACACAGCCACCTTCGCAGATACAATGCCGTGAATGCGTGGCGCCGCACGCGGACTTCAGCGGCGGCGGGGGTTTGGTCAACGTGGACCTGCTGGACGGGTTGGCGCGGGTTTCGCGGATAACGTCTTCATATCTGGCTATGGTAGAAGTTAGCCCAAGAAGTGATAAAGAGGGGAGATGTTTACTACCATGTCTTGTAAAGTTATAGGTTGATGGTACATGAGGATGAAGTTCAGGATTATTGAAGCACCCGGCGTGATGACTATTGAGAGAACAACTTGGGCCTTGGCTTTCGGCCTCTCCGCCGTTCTGTAGACATTGGTGAAGAAGATGATGTGGCGAGAATGGCGGCCACGCCGAGCACCAGGCCGACCATTGAGTATGAGATGGAGTGGACCCGGGCCTTCCGGAGTCTTTCTGGCGGCAGATGGTGTAGCCGAAGATGATGACTTTCGTTATGCCGGGGAGGTTCTTGCGGAGGAGGGCTTCAACATCGGCGTAGTAGCTTGTCAGGGAGTAGCGGTAAGGGCTACGGCAGGCGCACAGCACCTCTTATATATAGCCTTATCTTCCTCTATATCTCTCTCTCTTCTCTATTATTATCATCCAATACATCACGTACACGGCATACAGCTCCTTGTTCCGTGACATAGCTGCTGCGTTATAAGCAGCAATCTGGATAATGGGCTCATGATTCGGAGACGAGGAACGTACTTTGAATTGACTGCGACGTTTTCATTGAGATACAATATTCGCACGGGTAGAGATTCAATGAGAATGTAATCGGGGTCAAGGGCTGTCGCCAGCTAGTCCTTGAATCGTATCACGCAAGGAAAAGAGCAATTCCGTATAAAGTTCCGTCATAATTCTGTGCACAGTTTCTTGGGCCTGCTGATAGGCATCTCCAAGATTTTAGAGGAATTCTATCGTTATGAACAGGCTTAACCTCACCGGCGAAATCAGACATCGATATCCAAATACTTACAGCCCCTGATACTTACAATATTCTCGAGACACATTGAGGCCTACAGTGAGTCGCAAGGAAGCGCCCAAATCCATCACGCGGTGCTGAAACCATTGTTCTATAACGGGGAAAAGAAGGCGGGGAAAGAGAAGGCCACTGTGTAAAGAGGCCCCAAAAAGAAAATTTTACTACTCCTTGTTTTCTCGGTGGATAGATGCTTTGTTTAGCTCTAGCTCATTATCGGCTACCAGCATTACGTATAGTAAAGGCTCTAAGTTGAGGCATCCGCAGACACCACTGTTCGGGTGCCACTATTGCTTGCAAGATAGCACCGTCCAGAGCAGCACTGCATTCAAGTATCCGGCCAATCAAGAGGCATTTTCGAGCAACTCACCTAGTCTCCGATGCATCAAACTTTACCTTGCATCGGAGTTCTGAAAGCCCCCAGGAGCACCCCAAGCGGTGACAAACGAGAGCACTGTGTCTTAGCACGGCAAGATAACTCACATACGAAGTATCCAGTCCTTGAAGGAGGCACGTTCCTTAGAGCAGTGAGGGTATCTACCTATTCTATCGTACGTTCCAAGGTATAATATAGCGAGGGCAAGCCATAGAGTCGCTGAAGCGGCGAGGCGCGACATGGCAGTGGCAGTGCGGTAGGCAGCAATCCACCAGGCGTAAATATGAGGGCCTTCAGGCTTTATTTATGCAAGAAAGGCGCAGTGCAGGGCGGCCTCGTTCAAAGGGCGGGGCGGGCTGGGCGACGAGGTTGGAGTCTGCAAGGCTGACGGCGAGGGCGGCGCTGGTTGGCCAGAGCGACCCGCCGGGGCCACATCCAGCAGATGCTAGAACCTTCCTCAAGGCACACATCGCAACTATTTCAGCTTCACCACCAAACCCTTCTTCCTTTCTTCTTCCTCACTCGCCCTCCAACCCAAACCAACCTCCACGCCCTCTACTGCGCGCCCGCTGCTTCCGTCCAGCTTCCACGCACTCGCAAAGCATCGCTTGCCTCTCAATCGTGAGTCTTTTTCTTCCATACTACTGCAGCCTCGTCTTTGTCCAGGCACACTGCATCCCACACCGTACGCGAAGTTCACTCAGCCGTCTGAGTGCAACTCCAGTTCTTCAACGCCTTCAGCTCAGGGACCTCGAATTTGAAGCTGACAAAGCCTTTCCAGACACCCTCGACATCGCCCCTCCCACAATCATGCCTGCTGAAACTTTCGAGTTCCAGGCCGAGATCTCTCAGCTCCTCGGCCTGATCATCAACACCGTCTACTCAAACAAGGAGATCTTCCTGCGGGAACTGATTTCCAACTGCTCCGATGCCCTTGATAAGATCCGATATGAGGCCCTCTCTGACCCCAGCAAGCTGGACAGTGGCAAGGACCTCCGCATCGACATCATCCCCGACAAGGAGAACAAGACAATCACAATCCGGGACACCGGTATCGGCATGACCAAGGCTGTAAGTGAACACAACTCGTACTACTCAACATAATTGCTAACAACGCCTGCAGGATTTGGTGAACAATCTCGGCACCATCGCCCGTTCGGGCACCAAGCAGTTCATGGAGGCCCTCACCGCCGGTGCCGACGTGTCCATGATTGGCCAGTTTGGTGTCGGTTTCTACTCCGCCTACCTCGTCGCCGACCGAGTTACTGTTGTCTCCAAGCACAACGATGACGAGCAATACATCTGGGAGTCGAGTGCCGGTGGCAGCTTCACCATCGCACAAGACACCGATGGCGAGCCGCTAGGCCGCGGTTCTAAGATCATCCTCCACCTCAAGGATGAGCAGATGGACTACCTCAACGAGAGCAAGATCAAGGAGGTTGTCAAGAAGCACTCCGAGTTTATCTCGTACCCGATCTACCTACACGTTCTCAAGGAGACCGAGAAGGAGGTCGAGGACGACGAGGCTGAGGAGAAGGAAGAGGATGAGGACAAGAAGGCCAAGATCGAGGAGGTCGATGACGAGGAAGAAGAAAAGAAGGAGAAGAAGACCAAGAAGGTCAAGGAATCCAAGATCGAGGAGGAGGAACTCAACAAGACCAAGCCAATCTGGACCCGAAACCCCCAGGACATCACCCAGGAGGAGTACGCCTCTTTCTACAAGTCCCTCTCCAACGACTGGGAAGACCATCTTGCCGTCAAGCACTTCTCCGTTGAGGGTCAGCTCGAGTTCCGCGCCATTCTTTTCGTTCCCAAGCGGGCACCCTTCGACCTTTTCGAGACTAAGAAGACCAAGAACAACATCAAGTTGTACGTCCGCCGTGTCTTCATTACTGATGATGCTACGGATCTCATTCCCGAGTGGCTCAGCTTCGTCAAGGGCGTTGTTGACTCCGAGGATCTGCCGCTGAACCTGTCTCGTGAGACTCTTCAGCAGAACAAGATCATGAAGGTCATCCGCAAGAACGTTGTCAAGAAGACCCTAGAGCTGTTCAACGAGATCGCCGAAGACCGTGAGCAGTTCGACAAGTTCTACACTGCTTTCAGCAAGAACATCAAGCTCGGTATTCACGAGGACTCCCAGAACCGTCAAGCCCTGGCCAAGCTCCTCCGATTCAACTCGACCAAGTCTGGCGACGAGATCACCTCGCTTGCTGACTACATCACCCGCATGCCTGAGCACCAGAAGAACATGTACTACATCACTGGCGAGTCGCTCAAGGCCGTGCAGAAGTCTCCTTTCCTGGACTCCCTCAAGGAGAAGGGATTCGAGGTCCTGTTCCTTGTCGACCCGATCGACGAGTACGCCATGACCCAGCTCAAGGAGTTCGATGGCAAGAAGCTGGTCGACATCACCAAGGACTTCGAGCTTGAGGAGACCGAAGAGGAGAAGGCTGCCCGTGAGGCCGAGGAGAAGGAATACGAAGGCCTTGCCAAGAGCCTGAAGAACGTCCTCGGCGAGCGCGTCGAGAAAGTCATCATCAGCCACAAGCTGATCGGCTCCCCGTGTGCCATCCGTACCGGCCAATTCGGTTGGTCTGCCAACATGGAGCGTATCATGAAGGCGCAGGCTCTCCGTGATACTTCAATGAGCTCGTACATGTCGTCGAAGAAGACTTTCGAAATCTCTCCCAAGTCTCCCATCATTAAGGAGTTGAAGCGCAAGGTTGAGGCCGACGGCGAGGAGGACCGCACTGTCAAGTCCATCACCCTCCTTCTGTTCGAGACCTCACTTCTCGTTTCCGGCTTCACCATCGACGAGCCCGTCCAGTATGCTGAGCGCATTCACAAGCTCGTCTCTCTCGGCCTGAACGTGGACGAGGAGGTTGAGACTACGGATGAGGCGAAGGCGGACGACGCTGCTCCTGCTGAGGCTGCCGGCGAGAGCGCAATGGAGGAGGTTGACTAGACGCATCGATCGGTACAAAAGTTGGTTTGGCGCTATGATTCCCCCTCCACAGCTCCTCATGTGTTATGTCTCCCTTTTTCTCATGCCCTTCATCCCTTTCATTTCTGAACTAGTAATGATGCGATAGATGCGGCGGATGCATCTTTTGGTCTGGATCAGAAGGCGTCTCATTGCTGACCTGGGGATGATTGGAGGGTTTCAAATCTGTGTACTCTATGAGTCCTTTACCTGCCATTAGATGGGTTATCCTTCGGTAGTTTCTGGAAAATGAAAAAAACATGAATTCATATTTAATTTTCGTTGAAAAGTGGTATACACGTCTTTTTAGGAAGGCTTAAGGGTGTTATACTTGTTTTGCTTGCCTTTGTACCGTTTGTTAACCTTCAGGGAATGATCCAGCCAGCCAAGGAATCCTTCGCGATCTCACTAGATCGCTCGGTGCCTATCTATCCTTGCCCGTACTTCCGACTTCCCTGCACACCATCGTCATCTCAAGTTCGCCGTCGCGTCTGCCTAGCTCCCCTCGATCATATAAGTGCTGCTCTCATACTTCACTCATCAAAATATCTCGTAAAATGGGTAGTTGGGATTATTACTGCGCCTGTTGTGGAGGCGGTTTCACACTACGGCATCACCTTCCACCCCCCGAAGAATGGGCGCGCATTCGAAAACTGCTCGAGAAGGGAGGTAAGCATGAGGTACCAGATGATTTAGATGAAGGATGGCTGGATTCCATCATTTGTTCGCATGAGAGTACGGACTGGATGAAGCATTTGAGGCTGCTGGGGCATAACCCGCACGAGAAGGTGGGCAGAGGGTGAGTTTAACTTCTACCTGGTGGTACCCTCTCTACATTTAGGATCTTTCTAACGCGGTCATTATTCGCAGGGTCTTCCTCACTGGCCTCGGTAGTGCAGAGGATTATGGCGGAGCTGAAGTGGAGTTCGGTGATCATCCGAATGTCTTGACAGCGGACGGGCCGGACGTTCAGAACTATTACTCGGCTTGGAATTGGAAGTTGCAGCTTTCGGTGTAAGTTTTTCTTGTTAAATCTTGAAATTTGTTTTCTGCTTGCAACCGGTGATCTCCCATTGACCAATTTCATATCACAAAGTCACGATGCGGCGCTTCTGACAGTAATAGATACACAAACGTGATCTCAACCGGTGACGAATTGATCGACTTTCCATTGCCTTTCCACGACCGATGTCTCCAGATGATCCGGCGCGTCGTTTCCGGGGAGCCTGATGGAGAGATCGGTATTGCTACTCTGTATGATGCATTGGGCACCAAACGAGGTGGCCTCGACACCGAAAGAGACCCTAGGGAGTACAACAACTCGAGTCTGTTCCTAGACTATTATCAATTCGCGGGGGCTGTGCGAGAGCAGTTCTGGGGCACGAGTAGAGGGTATGAGGTAAGTTTTAGTTCGACATCACAACACTTTTCTCAAGTATCCTAGTATACGCCTTTAGCCTCTCTTATCATCGTCCATGTTTTACTAAGCATCTATACATTTTCTCATCTGAAATATATGTTCTCTCGATATTTGTGTTCGTCGATTTCCCCTGGGCTGTCTCTATACGTGCCAAAGTAAGGTACCTCTAGGGATCATCATAGATAATAACTCCAAACAGCCCTGGTACATTGACCCAATCGACATTCCCGCAATTCCAAAGTTTTTGAACAACATGCCTCGCGCCGCACCTCCACGAAAGGAGAAAGCTAGCGACCCAACCAAAGACCCCTTCGCTCAAATCCCACTGGAACTCCTCGTCGAAATCATTATGCAACTCCCTCAAGAATCCCTGCTGCCCTTCTTCCTCTCATCACGCGCGGCCCGACTCGCAAGCCAGTCACAGTGGGTCTGGAAGAAGCGTATCCTTGTCGATATGCCATGGATATGGGAGCTTGACGAGAAAAAAGACTACCCGGAGGAGGTGGACTGGCATGTTGTGTATGGGAAATTGGATTACTTGAGCTTTCCTAAGGAATGGAGTGGTCTTGAAGTTGGCAGCGGGCATGTTACTCTTCCCTTTGCATTCGTGTAACTTCTTGTGGTAACTGACTTTTGATAGGGGCATCACGCCTGAGCGGAAACTCGACTTGGACCTTTCTGGGCTAGCAAGCAGGGCTAGGATCTGGAGGTGCTGCGAACAAGTCCGGGAGCTGTATGAAGAGCAGCCAAGGGACTTGGGAAGGAATCCGGGGAGACGTAAAGCTAAGACTCCAATGATCGAAGATTAGGCGCATATATCCTATGCAATGCAGTCAGCAAGCCCAGTAAGACATCGAACCCCCCACACGCTAGTCTAAATTAACTCACGATCTATCTTCCTGTTCCCGTCCAGCCTCATCTAAAATTCCAAATAGCTTCAAAATTCCATGTACCTTTGCAGTGGTCTTCACACATGCCGCTCCCAGGTCCCATAATTCGGCCCTGCTCTGGTTCCACAAAGCTAGCCACTAGCCTTTGCGGGGGTGAATTAATGACGTGTTTGTGAACACAGCATATCTATTTCTTCCATCCGTCCCGAGAACAACCAAAAATCCCACTTCCCACCAATGTACCACTCACACATCACCTCTAAACTCCAACCACCACTCCAAACCCCTCCAAAAACCCCAAAATGCCCCCAATAACCCTCTGGTTCCTCCAAGCCTCCCGCTCCATCCGCACCGCCTGGCTCCTCGAAGAGCTGCAGCTCCCCTACACCGTCAAATTCTTCGACCGCACCCCAGAAGGCAAAGCGCCGCAATCCCTCAAAGAAGCCGCCGGGAGCCCCCTCGGCAAAGCGCCCACGATCCAAGACGGCGACCTCACAATCTACGAAAGCGGCGCGATCACCGAGTACGCAAACTCCCTCCTACCCCAGCCCCCCACCCCCAAAACTATACGAAGAAACACTAACATTCTCGGGGCGACAAGATACCTATGCGAGAAATACGATAAAGAGAATAGGCTGATCCCGTCGAGCGTCAACGAGCCCGCCCGCGTAAAAGTCCAGCAATGGATCCACGCCTCCGAAGCGACGTTCGCGCTGCACGGCATCGCGGTGCTCTATGCACGGTGGACGCTGCCCGAGGCGGTGAAGGCGGATGGCAGGACGCTGGAGGCGATGGAGGCGCAGATGGCGGGGAACGTGCAGAATGATATCGATTGGCTGGAGGCGGAATTGAAGGCGAGTAAGGGGAGGTTTTTGCTGGGGGACGAGGTAACGGCGGCGGATATTATGATGCATTTTTCGCTGAGCTTTATCCTGGCGCGGCAGCTGGGGACTAAGGGGAGGAGCTGGCCGGCGGTGGAGAAGTGGTTGGGGGATTGTGAAGGGACGGAGGGGTTTAGGCGGGCGGTGGGGAAGACAGGGCATAAGATGTAGGGGGGTGTTGGGGGTTGCTGATATAGGAGGAGGGTTGATGCTAGAGCTGAGGATTGTCTGGATCGATAGGGCTACTCATAAACAGTATGGAACTGAAAGAATATAAAACATGTGGCCACTCGAAAGAAGCAAAAACTTGAAAAGCTGACTTTAATCATCATGCATCTTACACACTACCACTCTTTGGGCCCAAAAGTATCGCCAGGTGCAACCTTTGCCTGAACAGCGGTATTCGCTACATCCATGGTAGTGTGGATGACGGTATTGCCCCTACAATTCACACTTCCGGTCAGCCCAATTCCCATATCTAACCACGAAGAGGCAAGTATCCGGAAATCCACTTACCACCAACGCGGCGCATCAATCCGATTGAGCGTGAAAATAACAAAAATCGTCAGCGTACTCAAGGCCAACCCAGTCCCCAGCGCCGTCGCCGTAATATAGTTCAGGCGTGACCACCACCTCAAATGCCTCGTGCGGATATACCACTGAAACACGAAGCCAACCATGCCCCACGTCAAGTAGTTCATCGGCGACGCGGGCGGAATGTTGGTGCCGCCTCCGAGGATCACCGGCGCCATGGCGTACTTGAGCGGGGATTTCGGCAGGCGTTTTGCTGCAAAGTGGAGGATGAGTGATAGGGCGACGCCGAAGGGGAAGAACCAGAGCAGCGCGGAGTAGGTTTGGCCAGGGCTAAACATCCGCTGGGGACCGAGCAGGCCCCAGATCACGGAGGCAGAGAAGAAAACGCGGCCGCCGGGACAGGTGAAGCGCTGCTTCTGTTCGATGGTGCAGATGCCTTCGATGTTGTTTAAGGCAAAGTTCAGGGTGTAGACTTGGACGATGCAGGCTAGGGTTGTGGCAACGACTTGGGCTGTGAACATTGTCCGTGGAGGTATCTTCATGTAGTGTCCACTAAATAGTAATCAGCTTTATTCAATCAGGCGGAATTTGGACGGGATTACGAAGGTGGCCTACAGTTTCAAGTCACCTGTGAAATGAAGGGCTTGGGTTACGGTGATGTATCCGTAGGTCTTGAACATCATCAAGGCTATCGGCTTCCCGGGCTGCATATATCCCATGATGAACTCGGTGATAACATTGAGAGAGATGTTCTGGGCCGTGATTGCTTGGATGATGCCGCAAGGCAATGCCATGACAGTCGCGAAGATGATGCAAAATAGGAATGCCCACCAGGCGAACTCGGTCGGATAGGCAAGCACCACAACGAGCGACAGTGCCAGCATGAGCGCGAATAGAACGATGTACCACCACACAGGCGCTTCTGGATACTTCAGTATCATCTTCATATGAACGTCGGGCTTCTCTTCCTTTGAGCTTTGGAATTGTCTCGTGATTTCATGGCGATGATTCAGCCATACGTAAACCACCAGAGATGAGATCGTGGCAAAAGACAGCCCGTAAGTGAGAGCAAATGTTGTCGACAGGAACAGTGGCGAATAAGTTTTATACGCAGCTTCGTCCAATGTAAGTTGAGATGTTGTGACCTTCGAAACATTGTAGCGGACTCCGGTATTATCGTAGGTTGAAGAGTCGCTGATGGGTAGAAACTTCGCATACCAGGCACCGCCAAAGTGCAAGCCAGCAGTGCCAATTATATAAAAGCTCACTACCCCAATCAAGGTGTTGGCAATTGCATGCCATGGCGGGATCAGAGGGCTGCCGGTAAAGCCAGTAATGGTGGTCCAATCGAACGTAACAGGAAGAAGTCCAAGGCCGGTCGTGCCTCCGAACAACTGATTTGTGACAGGGTTTTTTGGGTATATCCAGGTCATGAAGGTGCATATGCTAAGGAATTGGGCCAGAAACCCGGGAATCCAATAATATCTGAAGTGGGACTTGTTAACAATTCATCGAGACATCAACGTCATCTTTGGGGGCTCTTACAGATACGACACGATGGTAATAATACCAAACCACTTGAATCTCGACATATTCCCACCAAACACCGTCGGGTCCAACTCTTCATTGTCGTCGTGCATAGCATGCATGAGGCTAACGCCGACTAGGGCCTGTGGCCACAACATGGCTGCTGGGTAAACTAAGAATTTCCGGAAGAGACCCGCAATACCGTACCCGATACTTTGAGTAGTAATGACGAGCAGAATTTGAAACGCCATTCCGAAGTCTTGCTTGTAAAAAACAACTTGGGCAAGAATGATGTCTGTCGCGTAAGCGGTCGAAAAGGATACCCCGGCCATAACACCAATGATGGTGTGCTCCTTGACATTGAATGGGCCAGGATTAAGGTTCCACTTGACACCAAACGTGTTGTGCTCTCTAGAAGGAACAAACCGAGCCCACGCCTTGCCTAGCACGTATGCAACCAACTGAGCTGTCATGACTCCAATGCTGATATGAGGTTGTCTCAACCCAAACACAGTGTTAACCGCTGCGCCAAGCACAGAGAGGAGGATGCCTAGAAACCATGCGCGAATGGTATTTGCGGGCAGTTCCTTATCATAATTAGGGACCACTGCCCTGACCTCTGGGTATGGCGAGTTTTCTTCCTCCTCATCTTGAATCTGCTCAATATTTGACTCTACATGGTGCGATCTTTCACCACCTGAGTCTTCCGATCCGAGTTTGTCTTTGTCTTCGGGTAAATTGAGGTCCCATGAGTTCAATTGAGTTCGAGGAATAGGCTTGAGAGAAAGATTATCAGATGACTGGGGCTGTACACCGGTGGCTTTGATGGCCGCAGATTCGACATCCATTCTCCCACCACCGATGAGAATAGAAGAAATTCAAGAAAGAAAGGCCTACGACCTGGAAATAGCAGAGAAGGAATGCAATATGAAGTTTTCATTGACGGGGAACATTTATGATAAAGGACGATTATGGCACCTCCAATTTGTCTATCGCCATCGAAACTCCGTCTACACACTGCTGCGTCACTGATACTAGAAAATTTGTGTTAGAGGTAGTGACGGGAGATCACACTCTACTAGCACCTCATCTCAGTTATTTCCCTTTCAGGAATGAGTCCATAATGCTGGGCATTTCAAATCGCTCGAGGCCGAAAGGCTTGTTGCATATCGCAATGAAGACATTGGTGGGATTGATGGTGGAGGAAATCCGTGGACGTGGGTCGCCTATAACATTGTCTTTAAATATCAAGGTCGAGACTGAGCCGCTTCTCAGGACTATGGTTGTGGTGATAATGAACCATGGCTTCTAATAGATATGACGCCGGCGACTAGACGCGATCGATACTCTTAATATAGGAATACTCGGGATACCATCCACATGTATCCACATCTCAAGGCAATCGGCACAATCTAGCCAACAAGTTCGGCGGGGATTGTGGGGGACGAAGTGGAGATAATTGCCGGTGAACCTTGGGAGAAGCCCCACCAGAGGCCTGAGGCCTTCAGAAACTTCTTTTTCTGGAATTCGTAGTGCTTTCCATTCAAAGAGTCTTGCGCGCGATGCCGTGCGATGGAGGCCCGTGGAGAGTGGAAGGGGGAAGGACGTGTGAAGTGTGAAGGGAGTCAACTGCTCGGACATGACTCGGACATGAGACCCAGAACTGTGAGACCTCTGTACTTCGTACGCTCACCTTCGACACAAGCACGGCCATCTCGCATCAATGCTTCTTAGATGACTTTGACCGACGTTGATGATCCAGCACGGCATATATCCTGAACTCGAAGCTTCAAGCCTTCCTCATCTTTCCCAGGGCTGATTTGCCTCAGGTTGTATGGCCGGACTCGCTAGAAGAGGCTGAAGAACTCAGCTTCCTGCGGTGTCTATACGAGTTGATGACCGGTGCGCCCCATTGGCTTGTGGGATCGGACCCGAGATCACCGTTTGGTGTGCAATTTGGGCCCTTCACACTCTGTCATAGGGTTATACGGTCGGAATCACGACTACTTCGGCGTCGTACTAGAATACAGGTACTTGCTCTAAGGTAGCTTTATAAGGTAAGTAATCGAGCAAATCTTATAAATGCAAGCCTCGATCACGCTTTCACGGAAATCACATTTTGTTCGGAAGAACCTCAGACAAGGGCAAGCGATCGTCAAACTGTGATGATGAAAGCTATTAATCCTCCGTATCCCTTTCCGTGCCCCAAAGCCTGCCTGATTTTGCGCTCAATACCGGGTTCTCCTCGTAGAAACCCAACAGCAATCAGCACCCGACATCCTGCTTCCGTTATGAAAAGGCCGCCGGCTTCAAGTCAACCCTCGGTCCTGTCCCATTTGCACACCTAGAGGTACCATCTGCGAATCTCCACCACAAGCGAAAGGCAGGCCAATACTACGGCTGCAGCGAGAACAATCACTAATTGTCTGGTGATTGGATCGGGTAGGTGACGCCCCTGGACAAGAATTTGGGCCGTGCCGAGCAGTATGCTGAGAGATGTCCAGGCGAGTACGAAGCAGCGAAAGAAGCGGTCCCAGTTGCTCCTTTGATCCCATTTATCTGTTGGCGCCGCAACCATCATCCCAAGTATGAAGGCCCAACAAATTGTGGTGATGGCAGAAGCCACAAAGACGAGCGTTTGTGATGAGTTCGAGGCCGAGCTGAGCAGACGCTTCCAGGTGCGGGAGCCCCTAGTTGGCATGTTTGGGGCCGGCTGCGTCGTAGGAGGCGGCGGCATGGTTGAATATGGACAAAGGGCTGGAGACGGCTGCATGGTTGGAGGCTCGTAGGATTGGGTTGATTTGGCCATAGCATCCCAATCGATAAAAACTCGATCGGAGGGTTTCGGCTCGGGGGATGTGAGCTCGGTCGGATTCTCGTCTGCAAAGGAGCTGAGGGCTTCATCCGCAAAGGAGACGTGTGACTTTTCTCCAGACATGGCGGCGAAGTTATCCGGATTTGGCACGGCGGGGTGGTCTTCGACGAGTTTGCTGGCTGTGTAAAAGATAAGAACGAGGTATGCAATTTGGGTTGCTGCAGAAGAAACGATGAGATTTGAGGCAAGGCGAATGGATGCTGGACTGATGGATGGATCTGTTGACGACACCAAAAGCTGTGTTGGTAATGATGTAAAGAAGAAAGCGAAATGAGAGAGAATTTTCCTTATAAAAAAGCATGGAGCGTTCCTGCCAGTGAGGAAGTCACGCTGATGGCAGGTAGGTTTGAGGTGAGGAGGAAAGTTCGTGTGATGCGAGTAGAAATCGAAAGGCAGGCAGCATCACGAGATATGACCCTGCACACATCTCTAAGAGTTGCCCTACAAATGATAAGCTAGAATTATCATAGCGTTTGATGGATGGCTCATATAGGGAAGACTGAGGAGCGCCCTTTATTGCTGTGGCTTTGTAGCCGTTGACACTTACTTGACGCCGTTTGGGGTGCTCCAGTGATGTTAGCAGTGGCCAAAGTGATGAGCTGGAGAGGACCAATCGTGCCTTGATTCCAACATGTAAACCCCGTGACGCCACTAATTAAAATACAAATCCAATCGCTACAGAAGTTTAATATCAAGTCGTGTAGAAGTGTGGTTTGGGGGTATAGACACCGATGAAAGATACCCCTAGGGAGTGGAGAATTGAAAAGCGAACGTAAATATTTGGAGGGAGCAAACCAGACCTCGAGAATGTGATTAGGGGTGTAAATAGCTGCGGGAGACATCGCCAGGGATGGGATGATCTGAAAATGTGAATGTAAAGGTGGGCACATTTGAATTCAAACGTCAAACATGTCACTTGCTAAACTTTCTCTCGAATCAAGGTACTGGCGCCAGCACTTCATTTCACTACATCGACTTGCGAAAGAGACTGAATGTCAGTCATGCCGCTTAGCAATTTCACAGTTCAGGGGTCCCTTGACGCTATTTCTGAAGTGCTAAAACTCGTACAATTGTAATGATACTCTATACAATTTTCATCCCTTTTTCCACTCCACCTAAACCCCTAAACAGGTTCAGCACCCGCCAACGGCCGCTTTCCCTTCCCACTCACACTCTTCTCCGCATCCTCACTTCCCCTCTCCTCCGGCTCCCCTATCGTCTTACTCTGCACCATAATGGCCTCCTCCTCGACCTCCTCCCCAATACTCAGATTCAGCAAAATAGCAAGCAGTGCCGTGACCGCAAAGCCCGTCTCCATCACCAACACAATCGCGTCATAAAAGCCCCGCAGACTCTTGTTGCCACCGTGATACGTGAATACCTTGCTGAACCACGTTGGCACAAGCGTCGCGCCATAGCCCACTGATAGTGCGGCGGTGAGGATGAACCGATTCCGCCGCGAGAACGGCACACGTGCTACGATGGCCATACCGGACACCGCGACGGCGCAGAAGAGGAACGTCGTCATGCCACCCAGTACCGGCGCGGGGATAGCGACAAGGCTAGCGGCGAATTTTGCGAAGACGCCCATGATGATGAGGAAGAGGCAGCAGCAGTATCCCGCCTTGCGGTTCGCGCACCGGGTAAGCGCAATAACGCCGTTGTTTTGCGCGAAAGTTGACATGGGGGTGATGGTGCAGAGGGCAGCGAGGAGGCCGTTGAGGCCGTCGGCGAGGATGCCACCCTGAATGCGGGAGTCGAAAACGTCGCCGTCGACTTCGAGCTGGGACACGTCGCAGGTGGCGGTGATGTCGCCGATGGCTTCGCAGGCGCAGATAATGTAGATCGTTATCATAGGCAGAACGAGCGGGCCATAGACGGAGAGCGGGAAAGTGTGGACCCAGATGAAGGAAACGGCGGGGGCCTGAGAGTGGTTCGTTAGTGAGGGGTTGAGTATAAGGAAGTAAAGGACGTACGGAGTCGATGCCTGAGCGATCGAAGTAGCCGCATGCGGCTGCAATGATGCAGCCGACTAGGAGGCCCATGATGACGGAGGCGGATTTCATGATTGGGGATCCAAAGCGTTCCATTATGAGAATTGTTACGAATACGGAAAAACCAAGGCCTTTTGAGTTATTAGCCTTGAATGCTCAATCGAGGTTTCAAGAATGACATACCAATATATTCCGCAGATCCCCAGGCCAATGCATGTGGTGCTCCAATATTTGGACATAGAGCAAAGAAATCAACGGCAGTAGCAGGAACCGAACAAGGTCCGCTTCCGCCAGCCCATCCCTCAAACCCAGTACCGATCAGTGACACACCAATCAGCATGACGGTGGGACCGGTGACAATAGGAGGGAAGATCTTTTGCAGAGTCTTGGGAGGAGCGAATGATAGCAAGATTTCAACTAAGGCGCAGACTGCGGCAGTACCAAGAAGGGCACCGTAAGCCTCCGGGCAAGGCAATTTAGAACCGTCTGCTGCCAGTTTGCAGTATCCGTTGGCATACATTTGCGAAAATCCCCCTGAGGCGACAGGAATGATGGCAAAGGAGGTTCCGACGACGGAGATGAGACCAGTACCGATGTGGTACTGTCAGTGGTTAGATAGTGCTTTATATATCTTACCAAAGCCCCCTTTTCATCATTTTGCTTTTTCATACAACTCAATTCACTGTAAGTTGAGATTGAAACTCACTGGTGTCTTCATTATATGAAATCTCGTTATCTGAATGGAGGATAGAATTCCACAGACGATCAGTGCTGTGGAGACGAGATATTGCTGCTGCTCCGGTGCGAGGTTGACGCCTGCAGGGCCTCCGAGGATGAGTGACGGTGTGATTACGCCCGCTAGCATCGCGAGTGAATGTTGAAGTCCCAGAAGAAGAGCCAAGAAGACCGGCATGCGGTCGTTCAAGCCAAAGAATGGAGGAGTGACAGTTTTCCTACCCATAAAGGGAATATTGGGCATAAAGAGATAGGCATAGTCATAGTTCCCGAGGAGGCCTTCTCTCGTCAAGAAGGTCCTCTTCAAGATCCTGGTGTAGTATCCAAAGTTCTTCTTGGGGCTATGGTCAGGGCCAATGGTGTTTGGTCCCTCGTCTGACATTGTGAGTGGTGGGGTTGGGGCGAGGAGGAAGGGAGGCAAGTGTCAATGTGAAACTGATAAACAGTGATGTCTATGCTTCTACTCTATCCCCTATGGAATCATGCTGGGCCTTATACATGTCTGCGCGAGCTCCAGAGCTTCAAAGCTCTGCTGCAGCATCGTCGGCGACGGCCGCCACTGTGGTTCGGTTGTCGTGAGACTCCGGTGAGCTGGGAGCGAGCTGGCCAGTGCAGGCGGGAGGCGTTCTGTTCGCGTGGGTGAGAGGCGTTCGTATCGCAATCCCACGCGCCCGCCCGGGCTTCTAGATTGTGGGAGCTGGTGTGCTCACGTGGTGTTGGGTGTTTTGGGTTGGGTGATGGAGAAGATAAGAAACGGTGTTGACTCGGGCAAGGCCTGGAACTGCTTCCAAACCACGAATCAAGATGCCGGCTTCCTTTGCTTCGTACGCAAAGGACACTCACGGGCCAATGCGACATGTCGGCCGCTCCCGACGCGATGGCTACTTGCTGGGCTCAACATCGCGAAGACTTCGTCAAGACCTGCTCGTAGCTGCGGCAGTCTAGATGCCAGCGTTGAAAAAGACCCCGACGAGGCGTCACAGCGAGCAAATCGCTCTTATTGCTTTGAAGCCTTCTTGCGTGTCATGGGCTTGAATGGGGAGGGAAAACTCATCAAATGCGAACGCGTCGCGGACCTCCTGTGGGTAAGCGGAGGTGCCCGCCATCCCGCCGAAGAGAAGTATTCTGGCTGTAGGGTTCTGATCTTCGAATATCATCTCGTCGAACCTTGTCATTAGATGCAAAGAATCGCTATCTAGACATCTCCGTTAGAAATTGGTTATTCTCTTTACCTTACAAGACAATACAGCAATTCATTCTCTTCATCACTGCGCTATCATCCTTCAAGAATGCTGTACATCAACGCGACCGTCGTCACGGTCAATTCGAACCGTGATGTATTTTTGAATGGTGCCATTTTCGTCTCTGGCAATCTGATCAAAGACGTCGGTAGGACGGCCGACTTGTTGAAGAAGTATCCAGGGGAGCAGAAGCATGATCTCGATGGTCATATCGTGATACCCGGCCTGATCTCAACGCATATGCATACAGCTCAGACTCTTCTAAGAGGTACATAGTGCCCTCCTTGATCGCACAATCGAGACAGAGCTGATGGAAAGTATAGGCGCCGCCGACGACCTCGAACTCGTCTCCTGGCTCTGCGAACGCATCTGGGTCCTCCAAGGCAACTTCACCCCTGAAGATGGGTACGCCGCCGCACGCATCAGCATCGCCGAGATGCTCAAAACCGGCACCACCTGCTTCCTCGAGAGCATGTTCGCCAACCGCTACGGCTTCGACGGCCTCTGCAAAGCCGTCACCGAGTCCGGCATCCGCGGCTGCCTAGGCAAAATCGTCATGGACATCGGCACCTACGCCAAAGACCCCAAATGGGCCATGCACCCGGGCCTCGTCGAAGACCGCGAGATGTCCCTTCTTGGTGCTCTTAAAATGCATGAGACGTGGGACAAAGCCGCCAACGACCGTATTCGCGTGTGGTTCGGTGCTCGAACCCCCGGCGGCGTGTCGGAGGCACTGTATAAAGAGATGACAGCGCTCTCCCGCGAGAGGAAAATCCCGATTACCATGCACTGCGCGGAAGTGAAAGCGGACCGGGAGTTCTTCGCCTCGCTGAGCCCACCGCAGACGCCCATGTCGTTTTGCGAGAACGTGGGACTGCTGGGCCCGAGTACGGTGCTGGTGCATATGGTGCACTTGGAAGACTCAGATATTAAGAAGTTGGCGGAAACGAACACGCATGTGGCGCATTGTCCGACATCGAACGCGAAGTTGGCGTCGGGGATCTGTCGTGTGCCTGATCTGCTGGATGCGGGCGTGAATGTGGGCTTAGGGACGGATGGGGCGCCTTGCAATAATACGAATGATTTGATGCAAGAGATGAAGTTGGCGGGGATCATTCATAAGGCCAAGTCATATGATCCGACGTTGGTGCCAGCCGAGACTGTTTTGGAGATGGCGACGATCAATGGTGCGAAGGCTCTTGGGCTTGAAGACTCGATTGGAAGCATTGAGGTTGGGAAGAAGGCGGATTTTGTGGCAGTCGACATGAGGAAGGTTCATTTACAGCCGTACTACAGCCCTGTCAGCGCGATTGTGTATTCGGCGACAGGAGGCGATGTCAAACTGGTCGTTGTAGATGGTCAGGTGGTAGTTGAGGATGGGAATCTGAAGACAATGGACGAAGAGGAGATTTGGCGGGAAGGCGAGAAGCGTGGCCACGAGATTGCGGCGAGAGCTGGATTGGCTGATAAGGTGAAGGGAAGATGGCCGCTGATTTCATGAGCCCCTTTCCGATAATTTTGTTCTTTATTTTCCTCTATTTCGCCATTTAAGATACCCATCAGCGCATGGCTACGGAGGCAGTACCCCGACCAATTCACATTATTTTGACAAGAAACATTCGATCTTATCTTGTCTTGACGTCTATGGCATCATCACTAATCTTTTCGTCTATTAATGCAACATCCAAGCTCCTGAAGGGCCTTCTACCTCAATCATGTTTGACAGTAGGATCCCTGTCCCTCGTAATCGCACTCCCCATCTCCTTCGGCTTACCTCTACCCTCTCCTTTCTCCTCCAATGCTCTATTTTCAACCTCCTCAAACCCCTTCAGCGCCTCTCCATACTTCTCCCAAACTCCCTCACGATACCCGTCAGCAATCTTCTTGACGAATCCCTCCTCGTTCCACCTCTCCTCAACAAATGCCTCGAAATCCTCCCCCTTTCTTGCCAACCCGGTCCACGCAGCCTTATACGCCGAGCCCAGTGCACAAGCATTACCACCGATATCGAGCTTGAATACACCTTCAGCCCCTCCCAGCACCTCACCAGCAAGCTGCGCGATGGCAGGGTTCGCAGCACCACCGCCGACCAGGTAGATACGGCGAGGCTGCGGCGGGAGCTTTCCTTGTTTATGAACCAGATTCTGGCTTCGAAGCCGTAGAGAGAGGAATTGAGACTCTAGAATGGCACGGGCGTCTGCTTCGGGAATAGGCCAGGAAGAGTCCTCGGTCTTCGTTCGGGCTTCCTGTGGTGGGACGGCAGTGAGGGAATCCGATTTCGCGTCGTAGAGGTAGCGCCATGTGCCTTCTTTGACGTTGGGGACGATCTCCGGACGGGGAAAGAAGAGGCCGAGTCGCATGGGAGAGGATGAGGATGTTTGGCCGAGTACAGGGGTACTGGTGGCGGTCTGGTTGAAGTTGTCCCAGGTCTTAGAGTTCGAGTCGGATGACTGGGAGTTCAGAGCGTCCCGGATGTGCTCACGTGCTAAGCCACCGTTCTTGTAGCAGAGCATGAACATATAGAGGCCTGCTGTTGCCGGGTGGTTCATGAAATGATATGCCGGATCTGGCTTGTATTGCGGTGTGGACATAAGAAACGTGGTAGAAGTGCCCAGCGATACTATGGCGTCAGAGGCTCGGAGAGGGAGGGCTAGGATGGTAGAGGGGTTGTCGCCAGTAAAAGGAACGATTGAGGTCGACGGGGAGAAATTGTAACGCCTGACGAAGTATGGGGATATGCTTCCGAAACTCGCTCCGCCGTCTTCTGGGACTTGGCCCAGCTTGGCCTTAAGCTCTGCAACCCCTTTGTCTCCAGCTGCGAGAGCTATAAGGTCCTCATGCCAGCCCCCTTTCTTGATGTCCCAGAGGTTCATGCCGCACACATCCCCAATGTCGATTGGTGCGACCTTTCCAAGGAATATCGAGGCTAGGAATGAAGACACGAGAGAGATTCTAGCCGTAGCTGCATAAGACTCGGGGTGCTTCTGGCGAAATCGCATGATCTGAGGACCACTGAATCGCTATAACTTATCAGCTTAGTCCTATATCCAGGAGCATATTTACTTACGTGGTGCGCCTTACTCCCCGTGACCTCCGCCAACCTCTCCTGGCTCCCTAATCTCCCATCAAAAGCATCACACTGCTCCTGTGTACTCGCATCCTGCCAATTCGGGCTGTACGGATGACTGAACGCGCTCTTCTTGCCCTCCAACTGCTCCAACAACGTCTTGCCCGCATCAAGACCCTCGAGCAACGTCTCCCCATCTTTGCTCCAGAATACAGTGCCGTGCTGCATGCCCGCCCCAGATATGCCCTTGACCTTCGAGAACTCGAGTCCCTGCTCTTTTAGCCGCTGAAGCACGAGGTCAATCGCGTCGAGCCACATGGCGACCGGCGCGAAGATCTCGCCCTCGGCCGGGTTCGTGAGGACGCCCTTTTTGATGCCATACTTGGAGAGGTCGGCGTCGAAGTCGACTTTGGCCTCGTAGGCGAGTTTGAGGTCGGCTTTCACTGCTATGCCTGAACGACGCTGTATGGTTAGTACTTTGTACGATAGTGGGGTAGCTTGGAGCTCGGGGCGGGGCACCTTTCAATTGCTGGGTGCTGAGGTCGAAGCCCAGGTAGTATTCAGCCATAATCGGAGATGTGGAGGAGACAGGTCTGAGCTGGAAAGAGGAGGTCGAGGGATGTCATGGGTAGCTTGGACGGATAATTTATCACGCTATGAAGCTCCAGAAAAAAACATCGTGAGTGTGACGTTCCACTAGTTACGTAGCGTTTTTATCCGGTAATGCGTCGCCGACGTCAATTTATCCGCCAGTCGGGAACAGCGTGGGATGCTCAGTCCCCGGTTTAATCCTGAGTGGTACCCTGATCTCACATCGATTCAATTATTGTTAGCTACTTTTGTATCTGGAAAGCTAATCGACTGGAACACTCCTGAATTGAAGTTCTTGCGAGTCTAGTAGTTCTCTATACAACATCCACATCGGCACTGCCCTATTTCTGTACACGATGAATAGAGCGATATGCCTACCATTTGGAGGAATTAGAAAAGTACGCCATCCAACCAAGCACAAGCTCCAGAGAATGTGCAAATCGCCAATGCAAATCACCGTTTCCAACCTTCCATACCCAAAACTCCCAGACGTTGGAGATGCGAGACGGGACAAGTACATATAATACAGTTCTACTTCCTCTTGACCACTTTGCCATTGCCGTTTGTATGCTCATGTTCATGCTCATGGTCATGACCATGGCTGTGATCGTGATCGTGATCGTGATCGTGATCGTGATCGTGGTCGTGGTCGTAGCTATCCTCCGGGCTCGACTGAGCACTGATATCAGGCCCGATGAACTCGTCCATGAAGTCTTGCGTGTCGGCTTTCGTCACGAAGCGCACCCTGACCCTCTTCACGCCGCGTACTTTGGCGCCTAATCGTTCCCGGACCAATTGTTCCACGCCCTGTGTCTGCTCAACTGTCCAGCTCGCGGGCACTGCTACTATAAGATCCATAAGGTAGTTCTGGCCGGCCTTTACGCCCTGCACGGAACGGAGTTCGACGTTGTTTGCAGCTGAGCTGGTGTTTAGTGTGTCTAATGCCTTTGTAGCTGACTTCCTAACGTTCTCTCGCATTTCATCGTCGATGCCGACATCAGCCAGCTCGAAGAAAGCGGCCTTGGTGTTGCCCCAGCCTGCTTGTATAACCATAAGTGAGATGACTAGACCGCCGACTGGGTCTAGCCAAGACGCGTTGTTCAGGACGTTCGAACCGGCAATCAGGAGAAGGGCAACGAATGCAGTGAGAGAGTCGACGCGATGGTGGTATGCGTTGGATGCGAGGACAGAGGACTTGCGCTCTTTGGCGACCTTGAGAGCTGGAAGGGGCTGTTAGCGCGGCCCAAAATTATGGCAATAGACATTCTTACTCGCGCGATACAGCCACTCCTTGATCATAATCGAACCACCCGCTAGCCATGCGGCATTGATGTTCGGTCCTAGGTCCGAATGGCTGTGACTGTGTCCATGATGATCATGTCCTATCAGCCCCCAATGGGCAGCCTCATGCGCGATCTCGGGGAAGAACTGCTGGAGGAGGGCAACAATTGCGGCCTTGCCCATCAGCACTCCTCCTAACAGCAGCAACCCGCTTACACCGATCGATCCCAAGCTCTCAAACTTGCCGTATCCACTGGGGAAGCGCTTCGAGGGCGGCTTCAGGGACAGCGAGACGGTAGCCAGCGTCATGACATCGCTGACCATATCGGTGAGACTGTGGATGGCGTCCGCAGATAGTGCTGGTGGTGTTTAGCTCTGCCCTGAGGTGGCGAGTATGTGGCCTATTCACCTTGGCTGTTGAAGACATAGCCCCCGACTCCTTTGCTTATAGCCATCCCAAGGTTGACATAGAGCCCGATGCGCGTAATCCGCACACCGGGGTCATTCTTGTTCTTGGAAACGAGATAGGTGTTGTCATGCGCATGGTGGTGGTGGCCGGCGTGGCCGCGAGACTGGGTTGTGGAGGTCATCGCGGGAGGGGATATGTGTCGCATGCGATGGGCTGTCGAGGACCAATTGAGGAGCGTGGTCGGGTCTGTTGCGAGGTGGTGCTGGCCTTTTGTAGACGTCCTGAGGATTCGAGACTGCAGGGCGTGGAGGGAAGGGGGGGTTGTCGCGGCGTAGGCGTGTGCTGGTGAAGGCAGTGAACGGGGCCCGTAATATGGCTGGCGGCCAGGAACCACGCGTCCGAAATAGCTAAAGAGGTGCACGCCATTGCTGTTGCGCAGTGACATGAAGAAACGTCGAGCAGGGCGCTGGGGAGGAGGCCTGCGTCGTCTGAGGGCGGGCTTGGGCGAATCTCTCAATCTTGAAGTCTGATATAAAATGTAGAAAGCCGTGGGCCTTTCACGGGATCTTCGTCAAGAACCGGCGGCACCACTACCACTACCACTCCACTCCACCAAGCTCCAGCACCGCAAGCCGGCGTTTCCTCGCTACTTTGCAACCATGGTCCTGCTGTCCAATCACGACCGTGCTATTACGATACTGCTACGATGCTGCTACGAAGCTGTATTTATGCTTGTATTTACACGTGTGCCCGAGTTTATCTTGACTTTCTCCACGTATATGGATATGATGCTATTGGCAGTAAGGTATTCGTTAGAAGCAAGGGCAGTGAGGTCTGGATAAAACTGCCTAGGACCTTGATAGTGGATGTTTCTAATATCTGTGACGGCCCCAAATAGAGGAACAAATCAAGCATTCTCTTTTAATCCAGTTAGAGTTGACAGTAAAAATGAATTCTGTAGGCCCAATGGACTCTTGATTCATGGTAAATTAGGGCTATTTAAACTTAGAAAAGGACCTGCCGTTCTTGAAGTGTTCACTTTAGATAACTCTGCGCTTGTTGAATATGACTCCTTACACTTGCTCCCCAGGTCAAGTCCAAAGTTGACCTAATAGAGCTCCCATTCATCACTCGGTTTCATCTGAAAACTTCACACAATGCTAGAATTCAACCCCAACGCCCATTCTCGTTCGGGTTTCATATGATTACATGCGAGATTGCTACTATGCTAGTTTAGACACTGTTGACATTCACAATGCCAGTTAAAGCTTCGGCTTAGCAGCTTCTTCGACTGGCTTGTCTATGCGTGCCAGTATCCAATTGCCGACATCGTTGATATAGTTCTCACCATCGGGCTTGGGTTCATCATGCACTGCATAACCTCTGATCAGTATGTGCTAGAAAAGTGCGCGGATTGAACTTACGCCTGTGATAGTAGCCTTCGTATGGCTTGAATTCCTTGTCCTTGGCTTCTAATTGGCTCGCAAGGTGTTTTGTTGCCGCAAAGCTGCAAATCCCATCCGCAGTTCCATGGGCTATCGAAATCCTCGTCACTCCGCCCTCACCAGCCGCCTTTCCCACTCTAATCTTTCCAGACGATAGTGCTCCGGTACGATCGAGCAGTCCGGCAAGGCCCTCCAGCGTTCCGGTGTCGTGGCACAGCGGGTCGTCCCTAATCCTCATTCCCACCGCCTGGTCTCGGGATACTAGCTTCCAGTCTAGGGCGTTGACCATCTGCCTCTTCGGCATCAGCTTACCTACCAATCGCCCCAGCACTACGGTAATGGACGATGGCTTGCTCTTTGGGTCGAAGTCTACGAAAGGACTTTCGAGTAGGTAGCCCCTGATATGCTCGCGGGTTTCCGCGGGGCCGTTGGCGGCGAAGCAGAGGACTTCCCCACCGCCCATCGAGTGGCCCATGAGAAAGAGGGGAACCGGCGACGGAAGGACTGATTTTATGAAGCCGTCAATGTCTGCAAGAACACGAGAAGTCGGACCGGTGTCGCCCTTTTCTGCGGGCTTGTGAACAGATCGTCCCCATCCTCTATGCCAGAGGTTAGCCTGGCGGTCCGTGGCGGTAGGCTGGGGAAGTGGCAAGTCTACCTCTGATCAAATGAATAGACATCAATTCCACGTGAAGCTAAAGTGGGGAAGAAACCTCCATACGTGTTGCCTATAGTCATAAGTATTATGGTCGCTATGTCTGACAGTGTCACATGTCAATCACTTACAATGATCACTGAAACCATGTATGAATACGAGTCTTGCTACGGCTGGGCCTGCTGTCTAATAGATGCGTTATAAGATGATCAGGGAGAGCTGAATAAGGCAATCGACGGGCGTACACACTTTCCAAGTCTTTGTGTACAGCTTGAAGCCGTCATCGGTGGTGAAGGAACCTTCTTCAGTTGTCATGTTGACAGAGTATGAAATTGATTATTGTTCTTGTAGCACAGGTTTGCAGACTAGAGTCATGTATGTACGATTTGAATATAGGATATAAGGAAGAAAGTTGAAGTTGTCGAGAAAGAGTTCAGCTTGAGACGGCGGAGGTCAAAGCTCCACTTCAGCTTGGCGCTAGAAAATGCGGGCCTAGTTACTTCGTATCGAGGTATATTTGCGGTCATCACCAATCACCATAGCTATTTTCGACATGTAAAATGTTTATGCGGGCTCGAGCAACTGCGTTTGTTTCCCTGAGATCGCACCAAACACTCAAGCCCCGCCCAATTCGCATCAACATGGCTCAAACCCGGTCCACAACAGGATACCTGAGCCATGAGGAACGGACAGCAGCTGAGGTCCGAGACCCAGATCTTCATTCTGTCATTCTAGACAGCATTGAACCTGTGAACGAAAGGATTCGATTGCTAAAACTAAGAGTCAAAGACCAGCAGCGCGGTATTAAGGTACATAGCCTTCCCACACCTCATTCACAAGTACTGATCGTTGCATTGTCTAGTGCAGTTTCTCCCTGGACAATGGCTGGATGTTCATGTACCCGGTTTGAAGAAGGCCGGTGGCTTCACAATTACTTCGACTCCAAAAACCGCTCGGTCTTATCCACCGGAATCCCCTATCGACGGATCCCGCTTTCCCTACCTTGAACTCGCGATACAAGACAGCCCCTCGAATCCTCCCGCGGCGTGGCTTTGGCGAGCACCAGATGAGATATTAGGCAAAGAACTGGAGGTGCGCGCTGGAGGCAGCTTTGTCTGGCCGCCGCCTGGAGTCGATCTAGACCAAGTCAAACGCGTAGTCTTCATTGCCGGAGGTGTCGGGATAAAGTGAGAACAAACACATTGACCTGGAGTGACCCTGGCTGATTATTCGGCGATTTAGTCCACTGGTATCTATTCTGTCGCACATTCGCGAAACCAATGTACAACTCGACCACCGCTTTATTTATGCGACCAAGATATCAAAGCAAAGCCTAAAAGCATCGGAGATACTTTTTCTACCAAGATTGTTGGATATCTTCAAATCATCCCTTACCGTAGATGATGACATACAAAAGGAGCGCCTTGACCTGTTCTTCACAGGCCATCCCGGGGACATGAAATTTGCCAAAGATATTCCACATCAAACTCACTTTCGGCGACTCAGCGATCGCGATATTGAGGAAGCTGCTGGAACGATACAGGAGAGGCAATCTTCGCTCTTCTATGTATGTGGCCCTCCGACCATGACAGACCATGTTGTCGACTTTCTGAAGAAGCAGGACTCCGTGCGCCCTGACCACGTGCTATGTGAGAAGTGGTGGTGATATTTAGCGCAATATCCTAGGTAACAAAAGTATATATAGCAATTTGCCAGGCCCGAATGGAACAGATGCGACACACAGCATGGTCGGCAGATAAAGTATGCCGTATGTCAGCTTACAGGCGCATCATGTAGCCCTTCGCGATGCATTGTCTGCCGTCATGTTGGAAGTACGATGGAGATGTTTCCGGTACATCCGATACCGCAGTGACCGAGAGAGCGAATCGCCGATGATCTTAGGAATTCAGCTCTCAGGAAATAAGCTCATCCCTGAGAAGGATTCAGTACCAACAAATTTAGAGCATTGTCTCCACCTCCCCGCTCGTTTAGCTCCGTACTCCTCGTCTAAATACCTCATGAGGAAAAGACCATTTAGCAACACACAGCTTGGAATGGGATTTCGTCATAGAACAGCCCATATAAGCCTCAAAGGGATACTTCAAGGTTATGAGCTTTGGCTATATCTTCACGCCATCCAGAACGGCATCACCGGAGGATTATGCTTCCTTCGTGATACAGTGACGTTATAGAACCCACCCGGGTATGAGTCGGTCTGACGAGGGTCGTCTAAATGCTGATTGATGTAGAGTCTGTGGGTTCTATTTAACACTGCTCATTCAACTTTCACATCTGTTCTTGGCCGCACCAGCTCAATACTTACAGCCTAACGCCAGAAGCCCGTTCATTCCACAAATTTTACAACCCTCAGGAACTCTCAAGGACGAAGCTTCTAACGCCTGGAGTCCCCCCAATTCTAATGGCTCGGATCATGTCTGCCTTAGGGCATTGGCGTTTGAATCTAGTGCTGTTGCTGCTTAGTAGTCTTCTCGTTCCAGCAGACATTATCATACCAAAGCCCGCGGGCCAATACAAAACTTACCTGAACACCATGGAGCTGGTTGATACATCACGGAAGGACCCTTATGCGACCGATGGATCTAACAGAGCCATTATGGTCTCTATATTCTATCCTATTGACCCTCAAGGCTGCCCCAAGACGTCTCTCGTGGACTACATGCCTCCAAAGACCGCGGCATTTGAAGACACCGACTTTGGCCTCCCGAACGGAACCTTCGAGTCTATGAAATTGCAAACTTGCACCCCAGACCACCGCAACGCAATCCACGATCCTCGCTACTACCCGCTCGTTATATTTTCGCCTGGTTTGGGATCACCGCGCTTCCTGGGCAACGCAATTGCACAATCTATCGCGAGCACAGGCTACGCCGTTGTCTCTATCGATCACCCCTACGATACGAATATCGTTGAGTTCCCCGACGGCCGAGTCATCTTCGGAGCTAGCATCAGGAACGACTCGTCGAATCCAGAGAAAGCAGTCGCAACACGTGTAGCCGATGCGAGATTCGTGTTAGACCAACTCAGCGATGCTTCGGTGGTGAGGCAACTCCTCCCCGGAGCACGCTGCGCCTTTAATACGGAGAAAGCTGCCGCATTCGGCCATTCCATCGGCGGTGCTACCGCTGTTGCTGCTCTCCAATTCGAGAGAAGATTACTGGGAGCCATTGATATGGATGGCGCGCTGTATTCCATCAACAGCACCACCCAAAGGCCTGTACTGCTCCTTGGACGCGGAGACCACAACAGGTCAACGGATACTACGTGGCAGGACGCTTGGGGGCGCTTTGAAGGCTGGAGGGAGGAGCTGGATATCGCCAATTCAGGACACTTCACATACTCTGACGCGCCGTTACTACTGGAGTTAGGTGGACTGAGTCTTCCGCCGGACCTGGAACCGAATGTCGGAAAGATTGAGGGGCACCGGGCTTTAGAGATTGTGACCACATATGTGGAGGCTTTCTTGGGGTTTGTGCTAAGAAGGGAGGAGAAGAAGATACTGGAGGGGCCGAGCGACAAGTATCCAGAGGTTCGGTTTTACGAGTAGGTGCCCCGGGAATGCATGCTGGTCGTTCATGTCACGCGAAATAGGCTATTCACCATCACTGCCGACTTGCGATCGATGTTGACTCGCTCATAAGTTCGGACCTCTTTCTGTACACGATGCACACCTAGAATATATATATATATAACATTGCGTTGACGCGGTAGCTTTGAGACGGGTACTAACATTTCTATTGCTCTCCATGCTTTAAACATCCATGAACACAGAAAAACACCGTAATTTTTCTAGCGACGAAAGCGTCGGTTGACTCGTCTGAGTACACCAAAGGCTAAGAGAAGTATCCAATATGATGTTGAGCATTTCCATGGTGCTTCGTTCTGCGAAAGACTCTTGATCTTTGTCACTGATCATACTGACTACTCCACCAATGATCATCAACTTCAACCAATCCGGCTCGGCCTCGATATTGAGGGCGCAAGGGCCGCCCTCTGCGGAGATGTCACAAAGCTCGGCCCTTGACTAACTAACCATTGTCGGCATGGCGTGCAATGGATCACATCTGGCTCCCGCATAACTCGATGTGTAGAAGTGTTCTAATTGGCGGGCGGCTGCCACATCACATCTTTCCCCTGCGGACCAGGACCCAGTCAGCGGCTGTCTGCCACCTCTCTGCCTCTCACAGAATGCGCAGAACCGCTGCCCCCAGGCCTGTGAATGGGCTCGTTCGACGGCTCGCCTGACCTGCAGCGGCGGGCGCCATCCGCGAAGACCTCTTAACGGCCGCTTTCTCACCCTTCCTCGCCTGTCCATCAAGCTTCATCGCAGCTCCCATCGCGACCCCTCCGCCTCTGCTGTCCGGTAGCTCTGTGACGACGCCCTGTGCAGCTGTACGCCCCTCCAGGCCGAACGCCGATATCATCGCCGATATCATAGCCGTGCGATAGCGATCACGGGTCTATCTTCCGCAGAAATCCCGCACCATATCAGTTCCTCACCAACGACGCAACCACCATGGCGAGATTCTTCATCCCTAGACATTGGCGCATGCACAAGATCATCTGGGCGCTTTTGATCCTCGAGTTTCCCTTTACTGTCGCCGTTCTAGCTCTGACCGGTATAGCATCACCGAATCTGTACCGCACCAAGCTCTGGCAAGAAGGCGGGGACCTTGGGTTCAACAGCGACCCGACGACGATTCTATACGCCTATGCCAATTACCGACCCGTCCACATCCCGCTCGTATGGAGTTCATTGTAAGCCTCCTATGACTGGTCGTCGTTGAGCGGGTCGCTAACATGTCCCAGTATTACTCAATTCAACCTCGTTGTTGGCGTATTGAGCATGTTCATACACCTGACCAAGTTCACCATGTTCATCCTACATGTCTTCTGGCCTATCATTTCTATGCTTGTCCACTTCCTGCTCATAGGTCTGTGGTCGTACAGCATTTACGCGCAGACCTCTCCGGACACAATCGACCCCAATCGCCAGAATCACGGTGCTCCGTGGTATATCACGAAAAACTGCAACATCGCGTCAACCCACTCGCTCAAAGGATACTGCATGCAAGCGAAGTCGACTTTCGCTGTTAGCGTTGTGATGCTGTTGGTACCCCGCTCTTATGCTTCTACCATCGCCCCATTCTTCCAACATCAGAGCTAATTTCTTCATAGTACGATGTTCGTTATTCACGCCCTCGTCAGCATCTGGTCCATGATCCCCTCTAAGGAACAGAAACTCGCGCACGCTGAGAAGGAAGCCGAGAAGAAGGCCGAGAAGGAGAAGTGGTCGCCTGTCGAAGAGGGTATGACCGCTGAACAGCAGTGGCAGCATATGTGGGAGCTGCAGCAGTTGCCGCGGACGCCCGGAACAGCCGGCGGAATGAAGAGCCCGATGACGCCTCGGACACAAGCGTTCAACAGCCTCGGCGGGGGCCTACCTCTGAGGGAGCATGAATATCAGCCGTTTCCGCGGTAATGAGCAGTTCAATTTAAGACCGGCGTAAATTTTGGGATGACTTCGGATGATATCAGGGACGGAAGCAGGCGCAACTTTGGGCGTTGGCTGGCAATTGCAGTCTTCAATATCTGTTTGAAAGAAATGAGTTTCGAAACTTTCCTATCATGAGTGGGTGAACATAGCTGTAGGGCTAATTTATGCTTTTGATTGGATTTGATATCAAAACCCCTGGAAAGCAGCGTGCGGTGAAGGTGCTAGAACTTGTTGTCCCTTAACCTAACATCACTCCAATATACACTGTGCCGATACAGCTTTCAAGACTCGAATTAAGCTCGGGAGTTCTGAACAATCTGGTTATGTCATCTATGGGTTAAGCAGTGAATGGTGGGCCCGTGCGGGTTGTTGCCAAGGCGCGTAACTGTTGGTAAACAGTTGACCTCCAGCTCTTCAACACCTCACTTTCACAACGTCTCTTCTTAATAATGTGTAATTGCCTACATATTTGAGAGGTTTGAAGCTCTCGCATTACCTAGCCCCTCATTGACCCGCCATGTCCACAGCGAAAGTTTCGGCGCGTACCCTAGCCGACAGCATCAGAACTGCAGTTGCTTCCATCTCAACTTGCACTTCTACAACCACCAACAGCTTACAAGAGCTCTTGAATCCTCTACCGACCACAGAAGACCAGAAGGAGAATGTCAGACTCAAGAGCTCGCGATCGGTCACGGTCACCGCTACTGCACGAACAAAAATACCGCCGAGAACGAAGGCCAAGGCCAAGGTAGCAGTGGTTGAAGTCGTCGAAGAACTAGAACAACCCCTATTACCAAAGGAGAAATTCGTTCTGGCTACCGATGTAGTCAACAGTACCCTGAAGTCTCTTAGCGATGCCCTCAAACCTCAGTCAAAATCCCTTAGACGGGTCGATTCTGCGAAAAGCCATGCTTCAACAACAGCTGCTCACGCGCGCAACCCTTCTTCGACTTCGCAAGCACATGCGCCGCTATCACGAAGCTCCTCATACTCTCAGAAGCCCCTCCAGGAACGAAGTGTCACCGATCTGACGAATTCACCACGAAAGAAATCATCCCTTCGACGGTCATCCTCATACTCTTCATATTCAAGGTCAGGGCCTGCCCCTGGTATCATAGCGGTTGGAGAGTGTGCGAGAATAGCATTCCAATATTTGAGGACTTCTGAGGCAGCGAAACTTGCAGGAAAAGGAATGCCAGCGTTGCAGTTGGAAAGTGGAATGTTGGCTTTGATTGGGAAGTTGCTTGCACATGGGCTGGATGGCGCGGCAATTAAAGAACTGCGCATTCTGAAGAGACGGTTAGAGACATACATGGGCAGTAATGAGGAGGAGACGGGTACAAAAAGTTTGAAGCGCAAACCTGCGACCAAGACGCCCACCCCCCAGCCAGAGGAGACGCTGGCCACATTGTTGCATTTTGCCAATGTCGACACAAGTAGCCTCGCACTACCTATAGTCGTGAGCTATCAAACACATGTATTGCGAGCAATTGCGGCATCAAAGCGACCGAATGTCATCAATGCGGCTCTTGGATACCTCGCATTCTCTCAACAGTCCTCTCCAGCAAACCTGATATCGCACCTTGCGAAATCAATCGAATCCGTCAGCAAGTTGGCTAGGCAGCTTGAGTCCCTAGCCCAGGCTATCCTCTCGTTGTGCCCCAGCGTATCTAGCTCTGAAGATACGTTGGCGTGCAATGAACAGCTCAGGCCAAGTCCCGATGTAACATTCCAGCTGCAATCACTAGCTTTCCAAATCCGTCAAAGATGGTGGAGACTTGCGAAACATGAGGGCGACCTTGGAAAGGAACTTTTGGAGCCATTTGCGAAGTGCCTCTCTACTTTTGCGCGGCGATCTTCAAGTCTAGCATCAGAAAAGTATGATCTGGCTAGAAAGGAGTTCCAGGAAATCCAGGACGGGGCCTCGATATATAGCCATAGCTCATCTGCGTTCGCCGCGATTACCCGCACTTTGAGCTCGCTCGCTCAGGCGGCATCTTTGACCGACGAAGCTCTTCAATGGGCGGAATCTCCCTCCCCTCAAAAAGCCGCATCTAGTTCTGCGTCAAGATCAGCTGCACGACTTGTCCGCTGTGCAGCGTTGTCCTTAGAGTCGAAGCTTCTGCAGGGCCAGGATATCGATATCGAAGAACCGATTGGAGAGGCACTAGCTTCACTAGGCGGTAGCCTGTCAGGCGGTTCTAATGATTTGGATACGCTTTTCACGGAGGTGGTTGGACTTCGGCGCATAGCCACCAGAGTGTTATCTGCAACCACGTTATTGAATCGATCCACAGCGCCTTCACCATCGACTTCCCTTCAACTTCTCTTTTCCCTCGTATCTGCTTGCACTCGATTTGTGGCTCGGTATGTCGGAAAGGTGCCTGATATCGCGGACGCCAAGGCCCTAATCCGACATGGCGAGCGGATCAATATGGCCTTGAAAGTCATTAAAGGAATCACCGAGTCCGTCACCTTGGCCTCCAAACTATCAGTCTCATCACAGACGGTTTCGTGGGATGAGCTCGACACCATCCTCCAAAGCTATACCTCTGTTCTTCTTGAGCTCCAAGGAGGGCCCGACACTAACGATATCAATGCATTGAAGTTACATCACGATTTGCAGTATCCACTTGTGCGAGTTTCAAATATCTACTGGGCCTACCACATACAACGCAAGAAAAACGGAGACGAGACGAAAGTCTGGCTGAATGCAATGGTACGATCGGTACAGATTTTAGACGCAAGATCAAAGGAAGAGAAGGATGCTGGGCTGCTCGGAATGAAATTGGAGAAGATTGGCGAGGTTTTCGAAACTGGAAATCGACCGGAGGACGCCGTGACATACTTCTTGCGGGCCATTGAACACCACATCCAATCCGGGGTGCTTACAACTGCAGCTGGTTTAATATCAACAACGTCAGTTCAACGAGTTCTGGAGCTCTCCGATGGGGCCAGCATTATTGGAAGGCTCTTAAGGTCATTGCACTTATCGTTCATCAGGCATGGGGTAAGGGGAAAAGATCAAGTCGCCTATTTTGACAATGTAAACCTTACGGACGCAGAAAGAGGGTTTCTTCTGGAACTGCAGCTAGTACTGTTCAGCAAACACGCCTTGAAGACTCAACATTGGGATCCTGCACTCACGCCTTCTTTCTTAGAAATGAGCAATACGCTGCTCGAGTTATACTCGGCCCGCAACTTTCCAGTCCGGCGGCAGAGGGTAGTAATACTGCTCATTCGACTTGCTGTGGAAAAACCCGAAATTTCGCCCTTGTCAAGGTTGGACCCTCTGGATCAATTCAAGGTTACGGCCAATGGAGACCTGGGAGAAGACTCAAACCTGGCAAAGTTTCAGGATCACATTCACGAAACGCTTAGCGTTCAACTGAACTTGTGTGAACCTTCTCCATCGATTCCGAAGTTGAAAGGATCACTTCTTACCTGGCAAACGATCCTTGATTCCGCAGACTCCTGGTTCTCTTTGCTCGATAAGGTCGACGACACCACTAAATGGATAACTCAGCTCGAGATGATCTCCGATTATCTAGCGATAAAAGGTGAGGAGTATCTTCGTATTCCGGTTTTGAATATGATCGTAAGGATCTTGGAGCTTCGGGACGACAGCGACTCGACGCAATCCGTATTAGCCTTGTCTAAACTTGCACTACAACTTCTCGAACTTGGATATTCGGGAAAAGCTGGCCTGAATCTAGCGAAGGCTCAATCTATCTTATCAAACACAGAAGCAACAGCAGAGGCTCGGTTGCATTGGCATGTCGCTTATGCATTGTATCTACTCCGGATTGGCAACACGGATAAGTGGTAAGTAAGCCTATAACGAGCTATAGTGAATTGCGCTGATGATTAAATAGCGAAAATACCCTTGCTGCTGCGGAACGAATTGTGCTGGAAGGTGAACAGTTTGCAAATCTCGTCAAATCGTCCAACACCATATCTGGACGCGTTCGGTTCAATAGACTACTTGCGGATGCATCATACGTCTATTCGCTCTTTGCTATGGAAATTGGTAGGCACGATGACGCACTTCGGTATGCCAAACACTGTGTCACCCTCAATAGACGGTGCTGGGGAACAATTGAGAACAAATCCAACGCGAAGAGAGCGCCTTTCACGGGAAGCACCGATGCCGAGATGGACGGCCTGACCGAGGGCGTCGCAAATCTTTCGACTTCCGAGAGAGACGTACCTCAGGCCTGGTCAATGACCCACGAGTCACTTAGCGGCACTGCACTTTGGCCTCATGTGCCCTCTATATACCGCGGACTAACTCATCAATCGCAAGTATACGCCCACCAGGGTATGTTTCAAGAGGCCGTCTTTTTCGCCGACCAAGCCGAAAAGGTTGCATCAGCCGTTGGAGCCGGATCCCTATTACTGGATAATATAACGAAACGCGTGCAGTACTGGGCGAATGGCGGAAGAGCCGATAAGGCACAAGACGTTATGGCATTGGCAGAGCCTTCCTTCTCCCAGAAGCACCTAGGGTTGGCATCATTCCACCTTTCTTCTGCTGCAATCTATCGAGCAACTGGGGAGATTGATGAGGAGGTCGAGGCATACAAGAACTGCGAGTCGCTGCTCCAGGTTCTTAGCCAGGACCCTTTCATTCATCAGCTAGACCGAATCGTCAATGCGGAAGATTTCCTAGCGGATCAGCTGTCAGGAATGCACCTAGATGTGCCAGAAAAGAAATCAGTCAAGCCAGCAAGACAGCCTCGAGGGCGGAGACTAGCCGCGAAGCCTCCAGCGCGAACTGCACGGAAGACACCTGTAGCCAGATCACCAACGCCGCAACCAAGCACCTGTGAGGAGTGTACACCATTATCCCAGCTCCATGGGGACATACTTCGACGAAAGGCAACGGCAATGCTGATCCAAAACAAATTTACCCTCGCAGTTGAGCTTCTCGAAAAGGCAGAGGCTATGCAGATTGGACAGCATAGTGCTCTACAGCATCACCTGGCTAGTTTCAAAAGACTTGTTGCGCAAAGCATGAAGGATATTTCGACTGATTTCACGTTCAACACCCTGCCGGAGTCCACAATATCTTTCCCGGCCCTTGGTAGAGCGGATCGCAAGCTGTCCGAAGGTGCTCGTTCGTCTCTTCTATCCCCTGCAGCTCGAAGGACGTCGGTGTTGGCTGCGTCCGTGCGGGGAAAAGGCGCCGCAAAGGAGTATTTCGGTGTGACGCTACAAAAGGCTCGTGATTGCCTTTCAGAAATCCACAATATGGCCTATCAGATTGGCGCAAACTCGATCGTGAATCAAGTTGGTCGTGCGCTGAGCTCTGTCACTGTACTGCTTTCGGCGGCACATTGTGGGATCATCAAGGGCTCCCTGCACCCACTTTATGTTGCTTACTGGTCTGAGCTACCTAAACAGCACACCCTTTTACTCGAACAGTCAGCCATCAAGGCAGATAAAGATAATCCGACTCGCGAGGAGCTGCTGAGCTGGCCGCAATTCAAGTCAAAAGACAATCCCGCTTACGCATCTGCCGGCCAGTTTCAGAGAGAGTATATTGACATAATTCCGGACTCTTGGACCGCAGTTTCCCTGTCGTTAAACGAAGACCAGGATGAGTTGTATATTACCCGATATCATGCTGGACAGTCTCCCTTCATTCTTCGGCTCCCCATGGCAAGACATAACTCTCGAGATATGGATGAGGAAGTTTTCGGCTTCGAAGATGGAAAAAGAGACCTTGCGGAGATCATCGACCTGTCCGACTTCAGCACTCATAGTGGTCGAGACATGGAAGCGAAGGGCGCCAAGGTGGAGTGGTGGACCGAGCGAGAGGCCTTGGACGCTCGCCTTCGCGACCTGCTTGTCAACATTGAAAATATCTGGCTTGGCGGTTTCCGAGGCATTTTCTCGCAACATCTCCGCCAACCAAGCCTGTTAGCTCGCTTTCAAAAGTCTTTCCAAAACATTCTCAACCGACATCTGCCCTCGAGACAGGGACGAGGCCAGCAGAAGAAGCTCAATTTTGACCCAAGAATTTTGGAGTTGTTCATTGGCCTTGGAGATGCGACTAACGAAGAAATCGATCTCGATGAACCACTAATGGATCTGGTATACTTCGTGGTGGATATTCTCCAGTTTAACGGCGAGCGAAATGCGTACGATGAAATCGACTTCGACGCCATGGTAATCGAAACGCTAGATGCTCTTCGCGCTTACCATTCGGCTTCCCACAAGGCACCTACCGAACAGACGCACACGATTCTCATACTCGACAAGAATCTCCACGCTTTCCCATGGGAGTCGCTCCCGTCGCTCCAAGCGTTGTCCATCTCGAGACTCCCATCCTTGGCTGCTCTTCGCGAACGGTTGCTCACAGCTAGGGCAAGCGCTTCGAGTTCTGATAAAGAACCCAACCCGGGGCATCATATCTGCTCTAGTGCTGGAGGAGCCAGCATCCTCAACCCATCCGGTGACCTAACGCACACCCAGAAAACCATTCGCCCGCATCTAGATGGCATGGAAGGGACCTGGAACCACATCATTGGCCGCGCTCCAGAGGAAAAGGAGTTCGAAGCCGCGCTTGGCCAGAAAGACCTCCTACTCTACTTCGGCCATGGGAGCGGTGCTCAGTACATTCGCTCACGAACCGTCAAGAAGCTCTACAACGGCCAAGGCTCTGCCAATATTTTCCCAACCCCTCCTTCGACAAACTCACAAAACAACGAGAATGCGAACGGAAAGGCCGGCTGTGCTACCGCTCTGCTCTTCGGTTGTTCAAGCGCATTGGTCGACGAACACGGCATCTATGAACCCTCTGGCATGCTCTCCGCCTACATGTCTGCCGGCGCCCCTGCTGTGCTGGGAATGCTGTGGGATGTTACGGATAAGGACTGTGACCGTTTTGCCGTTAGGACAGGCGAGATTTGGGGGCTGTGGCCTGAGCTTTCCTCCGCAGCATCTCCTTCTAGAGAAACGGGGAGGAAAGAGAAATCTGGAATCGCAGGCAAGGTCCGCAAGCTTGTCAAGGATGTTGAGAAGGCGAGGGGTGCGGGCTTTGGGCGTGGAAAGGGGAAGAAGGCGGACGTGAGCACGGGAGAGGAGGAGGGGGCCGAGGTGGTCAGGAGGAGGGGCGTGGGATTAGATGAGGCGGTCAGAGGGGGGAGGGAGGCGTGTGTGTTGAGGTATCTGAATGGAGCTGCGGCCGTCGTTTATGGGATTCCGGTATTCTTGGAATAGGATAGGATGATAGGAGCGGGTGGTCATACTTAGTCCGAAATGAAAAAAATCGAATATCAAGTCACTGTCAGAAATACGGACATCTTCCTTAGGACCGCTCACAATTGCTAATGGTCTGCGGAAGGTAGATGCTTTAGATTCCTATTAACCTCGTCGCATAGGTGCTTCTAGTCTCGTTCAGTTCTATAGGATCACAAAGTTTCCTTTCCTTGCGGATTCTCTGCGGGCTGCATCGCTTTGATCATCTGCACGCCGCACATGTCTCGTAGACATACTCTTCGTGTGTTGTAGTCCACTATAGCACTTGTGTCTTCTACCTATCAGTCTCATAGCCCATTTCGGCTGTCCGTCCGCGAAGCCGCCATTTGTCGCCTCGGTTACTCTCTTCTACTCGCATCGAATACCCCCTCTCCGTCTCTGGAACACTCTCACTATCTTGCACAAGACTGTGATGAGCGCCACGTATGCCTATTTCTCCTAGTCACATTCAGGTGTGAAGATACAAGATTTCGGTACTGCCAATGGCCCTGAATAAATCTTCTTCGACTTGGAGTGCGTGACTTCTCTCGTGGAGATGCGTGGGTGGATTTGACTGGTCTCAGTAGAATCACGACCCATACTTGCGCACAAGCTGATACATCTTAGGCTCCAGGTCTGCGACGCGGAACGGCTTCGAAATGGCGTCATCCTGTATAAGTTAGCAGCATACCCTCCGTATAGCCAGAACACGATATGCTCACCATCCCAGCCGACGCTGCTATCTCACTCTGCTCGCTCCTCGCGTTCGCCGTGACTGAGATTATCGGCACGTGCCCTTTCGAGAGTCCTTGACTCTCAGCCTCTCTGATCCGTCTCGCGCACGTCAAGCCATCCATCACCGGCATTTCCGTGTCCATCAGAATGATATCGAGGGGCTCGCCACTGTTCTTGTTCTCTGTCCAGTATATTGACTTCTCCAGGAAATCAAGAGCCTCTTTACCATGGTTCGCCGCATTGACGATATGGCCCAAATATCGAAGCTGCTTGCACAGCACCCTTTGGTTCACAAGATTGTCTTCGACTACTAAGATGGCAAGCTTGCGTTGGATTGGCGTTTTTTCCACTGGGAAAGTCATCTGTGAGGGTAGTTCGCTGGGTGAAACTGCTTCAAGAACAGGCGGAGACGGCCGAGGATTGCTGAGCATGTGAATCAACCGGTGTTTAGGAAGCGCGAGCTTTCGCAGGGACGCCGTGTTTTGCGCGATACCTTTCGCGGTATCGAGGTTTGATACGGGTGGATCCCGTCGTTGGACAAGTACGTAGAAAGCAAAGGTACTACCGCACCCGGGCTCTGATGCGAGACCGATGCCACCACCCTGGAGCTCGCTGAGTTTCTTGGAGATGAATAGGCCGAGACCGCTGCCTCCGTATTCGACTTCTGTTTTGGGAGAAGCTATACGTCATTAGCATTCTGCGAATTAAGATCTAACTTTTTCGAGAGCATTACCTTGCCCGAAACGTTTGAATAGCCGCTCTCTTTCGGCAGGATTCAAACCTGGGCCAGTGTCGTGCACCGCAATTCTCATGAAACACATGCGGCTTCCCGTACTGGATCCTTCCATGAATGCATTTGGAATAATAGTTTCAGGCGGGTGAACATATTCGATACCGCTCTTGGTATCGTCCGGAATCTGTAGTGAGCCGCCCACTCTAATGGTGACTCTTTTTTTCTGCGACGACTCGGGTAAACTTGATCGCGTTGCCTAAAATGTTTATAAGGACTTGTGTGAGGCGGCTTGGGTCGAGTCGGACGTTTTGAAGGCCTAATTGGTGGAATGACGGTTCGAGGTCTACCTCAACGGCGATCCCTTCTTTCATGGACTCTGTCTCAAACATTCTAATTGCGCTGTTGATAATTTGAAGGGGCTCAACGTCCACTGGTGTAACGAGGAGCATGTCAGAGTCCATCTTGGAAAGCGTGAGTATGTCGTCTACGACCCTCTTCTGATGTTGGGCACAAAGAGTTATGGTGTCGGCCGCGTCAAGACTATCTTCTAGAAGCTCTCTTGATATTGTGACGATTCTGCCATCCTGAGAGGCGCTAGAGGAAATCCAGGTTGTCAGAGTGGTACTTATAGAGTCGGCGCTTTGTATGATGGCAGAGAGTGGATTGCGAATCTCGTGAGAAGTCATGTCTACGAATGCTTCCTGTTGGCGTTTCATTTCCTGGCGATGTCAGCATCTCCACCATGATCCTAGGCAAGCAACAAACCATAGCCTCTTCCACTCTTCGCTTCTGATGCTCTTCAGCCCATTTCTGCTGAGAAATATCTGTTATCATCGCTAGGGACCCTTTCACAGAGCCGTCAGCATTCTCTTCCACGAATGCAGATACGAGAACCCAGGTGGGTCCTTTTAGTAGCTGGCCTGACCCGATGACCTTCGTCCATGGCTTCTTGAGTGGGTATTCTAGTGCTATGGACTCGCGGTTCTCATGAAGTTGCTCCCAAGCAGCTTTAAGGGATGAAACGAAGTCGTCCCGAAACAATTCGACCCAGGATTGCATTGTCTTGTCCGATTGATCGTGATTAGTGATGTCGTGGAAGGCCTGGTTAGCGTACATAATGTTTCCCATCGGATCCGCAGACAATATGCCCACCAACGAATTATCGGCCATACGTTGGAATCTGGTTTCGCTTCTCATGAGCTCTGTTGCTGTCAATTGAAGTTCCTGTGCGACACGTTCTCTATGCCGGACCTCATCTTCAAAAAGCATCACGGCTGCTACGGCTGATCATGGGAATGTGCGGTTAGAATAAGGCGTCCTTTCAATCGATAGTTTGTAGAACTCACAGGTTGCAATTTGCCTGCTCATGATATCGAGGAAGCCCCTAAAATTTTCGTCTACGCCCAGGTGCGGGTTGAGACCCATGATAAGGAAGCCAACTGTGTCCCTAGGACAAATTGGCCACACAACGACCGTGTTTACAGGCGCAGTGATTCCTCGGCGATCGATACCTTGTACAAACGCTGCGGGAAGAGTGCCATCCTCAATAGTCAGGAACACAGTCTGTCCTTCTAATGCTTGGTTCATCGCAGGCCCATATCCCGCGGAGTCGGCAGCAGACAGGTTTAAGTCGGTCACGTATGTCGTGTGGTCTTCCGGAATTCCCAGTTGCCCCTCTAACGAGCAGTATCTTCCAGTATCTGATATATCAGAGGAACTGGCGTCTGAGCCACTAGCGAGAGATGTGTGTTGCACATCCTGTAAGGTGTACAGCATAGCGAATGGCAACACTTCGCTCGTGTCGAAAGCCTCGATTAATAGCTTCCAAAAGTCTGACATGTCCTTTGCAACAGACGAGCAGGAGCTGATTTGGAGTAGAAGAGACATCCTGCGGGCAGCGTGATTCTGCCTGGTGACATCCACGAATCCCTCATAAATTCCAAGGACAGAGCCCTTTTCATCGGCGATGGGCTGATATTGGAAGGAAAAGAAGCATTCGTCCATGCGTCCGTGTCTCTGGAGTAACATAGGAACATCTTCTACCCGGACAGCCTTTCCAGTCTTCTGTACCTTGCGTATAAGTATGGAGATCTGATCCCATACCTCAGGATATACCTCCTGGAGCGGCAGTCCTATGCATCTTGGATGTCTGTCAAGGAGGACCGAAATGGCCGCTTCGTTGTAGAGGACTATTAGTTCTGAGCCCCAAAGGACGTATGCTGGCGTGGGATCATTCATAAGAAAGTTACACATCTGATGTAACTGCAAAGGCCACTCGTCGATGGGCCCCAGAATGGTCGAGCCCCAATCCACGGAACGGAAAAACTTCACGAAGGGCGAGAAACGTTTCTCTGGGACTGAAAGGTCGGTACAGCCAAAAGCGTGGCGTTCAGTGGAGGTGATGGAAGCGCTATCTTCATCGTCATAATCCTCTTCTCTCGATAGGCCATTGGAAGCAGACCGCTCCGACTTGGAGCTGTCTTGTGGTAGCCCTAGCTTATCTTCTTCTTGGAAGATGGTGCCCGGATCCTCAGGGAGTGCTTTGTCTTCGGGTTGCCCACTGATGATGCGGAATCTCGACCTCACTGTGTAGGCGATCCACGAGATGCCAGCGAACGAGCGTCGGGGCTGGGCTGACCAGTGGTTCTTGTGCTCTTGCTGGTCCACTGCCCAGTCTCTGAAGCCAATGTAGTCGAGGTCCGTATGGCCGATGGCTCTTCCGGAGATGAGTTCATTGAGCGCGAACTGACCATGTAAAGCAGGATTGCGATATACAATGGGCGATGGCTGCGATGCTTGCCGTGACGAGGCAATGTCCAATATAAAAGTCGGACGCGGATCCTGAGCGAGCAACTCGAGGCTCCCAAGTGTGGCCAATCCGTTGCCGCCATCAATGCCCCTCCGATGGCCAACTCCTCGTGCATACACCGACGGTGTCATGACGAGGGCAAGTAGCTATGCCACAGCCACGTCTCGAGTCACAACCGCACGAGTGTGGACAAGGTGCGTTAGGTTTGGGCGATCAGGCGGCTCTGAGCATCCATGGTGAAAAAGTGCAGTACTTCGTAGAACGAGAGCGGCGGCTCGACGTTGGCAGCTAGCTGCTAGCGTTAGAGCAGTGCCGCTAATCCGGCGCGTCGTTTAGGCGTTTATCCGTAGCGAAGGGGTGACGTCTAGAGTGACACTAACGGAACCGGCCAACCTTGCTTTAAGTGTGATGCTTGTCTAGTGGTCGTGATCTATACTTACACGTGACTGTCAAGCTTACACCTTTTCTTGTGGGAGATATGGACGGCTGCTTGAGGAATTGGATGTGACATTGGTTGAGGGGAGCTGTGCCGGGTGAAGTGAAGGAGGAAGCTACGTAGATATATACATACTTGAAATCACGTGATATATGACTCTGCTCTTGAGGCACGCAACTAAACAATCTAGAACGGCATCCTCTGGAATCTCATTGTGAAGCTTGCACAGTAGTCCCTCACGTCGGCAACTACGGCTGTTGCAGTTCAAGACGGCTTTGATCAGGTACATCTTTCACAGCTGATGTTGATCCCGTCTACACTAGCGAAAGCTCATATTCTTAGAACACCCCTAAAGAGGACGTATAGTTCTCAAGCGCTTAAGACTTCATCGACATTGCCAACTTCGACGTTAGCTTAGATATGAATCGGGAGATAGATGCTATCGTCGTTGTTGCACGTATTTCAAGGAACAGCCTCGGCCGAGTTTAAGATGGGTAAGTAGAATAGATGGGAAGTTCCTTTGATGAATCAGATCTCGGAGATCGAACTGTGTATTGGTCGTTGTGGATAGCATACCCACACAAGGGAGGTGGTATGGGGCGCCGCAAGAGGGGTTGAGAATAGAATCCCGATGGAGCGGTAATACGAGGGCGCACCCAGCCACAGCCATAGGCAAAGACGGGAGCACTGATGTGTGGCTGTGTGCATGGCATTAAGAAGGCGGCCGTTCTAGATGCAAATGTCGTGATTTGCACGCGTTGGTGATTCTTGTGGTACTACAGTAAGTTGACGGCGCAGTCCTCCCCTAGGCGTCACTGGCATTTGGAATCAGAGAAAAGGTCTAAATCGCTGAGCTACACATGACACATAGAAATAGCAGAGCTGTGCTGATGAGGGAAGGTAACGGAGATGGAAGACTGAACGAAGCATCTGTTGTGGATGCCAGAGTCGGTCCATGGGTTCCACGGGTTCCACTATTCTTTTAGTGGCGGTCAAAAGCAGCCTAGCCACATCATACGCAAGCTCAAGCCTTGCAATCACCATCTCTCAACATCCTCATCCATCGTCCATCCCCAACATCACCTACGCCCTGTCTGCAGAGCTAGACAACAAGGCCGAGCACGCTGAACGCGTCGTCATCGGAGTATCTCCCGGTGCAGAAGTCTGGTGCGTCAAGACCACACTGTGGTAGATTAGTGCGCCGCGATCTCGAGCAGAGGCGGAAACTAAGCAGCAACGAGAAGGTGGCAATTCCCCTCCATCCACTCCGCGCCCGCCAGTTCGTTCCGATCAGATCGACGCCACAGTCGTATAGACCTGTCCTTTCCTAGCAACGGCTATCCATACCACTAGGAGCTGTTTGCTGCTACCATTCGACGTTCTGGTATCTATCGCCGGCAGACCAAAAGTTTGCCATTTACCTCCTCCGTTACCTGCCTCACTCGTATCCAGCCCGATCTATACTTTCCTCTAGCCCGTCACGGTCTCAATATTGATTGACAAGGACACTTCAAAAGAGAACTATTGTAGGCGGTTGCATTCTACCTCGAAAGATGGACGGCCCCGAGCCTCCACCTTTCCTCGCTCTTCCCGCAGAACTGATCCATCATGTGCTCTCGTTTCTTGCTCCATCCCAGCTTCTGAGGGTGTCTCAGGTCTGCCGACTGTTGTATGAGCATTCCCGAGCTGATCAGTTATGGCTTCCCTTTGTCCAAGCAAACGTCCCTGGGCATACACTCAGAACCCCAGCCCCTTCGTCGTCCTGGCGAGAACTATATGTAGCTTTCCATCCATACTGGTTCCTCTCCAAGCATAAAATCTGGTTCTCGGATTCCGCGAATACGGGACATCTCATTGTAGCTCGATATGACCCTCGAATCGGCGCGATAGAAGCGTACGCACTGAGTGCCGAGAGGAGGAAGCCGACAATCGCCCACTGGGAATCGTACCCCGAGGCAATCATACACACTTTCTCTCCTCTGATTCGGCTCAACCTCGATCTCCCTACGTTGCACATCGATGCCTCCTCCATCGCACAGGCTATTGGTGATGGACCCCGTCTCAGTAAGGAAGTGCCAATGGACATTTATGGAGGTAGCAACGCATCTGCCGCCATCTTCTCCCGCCTCATCCTATCACGAAAACTGCCACCCGCTGCCATCACGCCAATGACTCAAGTGTGGCCACCGCACATTCTCCCAGCTTCTGAACGTACGCGAAACGACAGTGGTAACCAGTACATGAGTCTTGGACATCGCCCTTCAAAACTCTCGGAGATCAGCGAGAATACTTTCAGGCTGCGGCAATGGATGGAATTTAGTAGCCGGCCGCACGGTATGAGTTTACGGGTGGCCGAGGAAGTCAGAACCTTCGCGACGCTTCCAGCAGAGGTTTACACGCCGACTAAAGAGAAACCATGGCAGGGCATATGGTGCGGCGACTATGCGGGCCACGGTTGCGAGTTTCTTGTCGTCATGCAACCAGACGATCCTGCGCCGCTGCCTGAGGCGGCCGAGAGGACATTGTCAGCGATGAGAACTCCTAGTGTTTCAAGTGGGGGAAGCTGGGTTACTGCACCAATGTCGAGCGATATGGATGCGACCGAAGGCGGAGAATCCTCACAGCCAGACCCTGCTCCGGAAGATGTGCCAGAGAAACAGGACGAGAAGTTGGAAGCAGAGGACGAGCACCTATATCACGGCCGAATCGAAGCCATCAAATTAACTGGAGATCCAAACATCCCTCGTGGTGAATACACCTTCATCGCTCCTGACATTGGTCGCGATGGCTTTATACAGAGTGCTCGAGATGATATGTTCAAGGGAGCTAGGATAGTTCGCAGTGTGGGACACATCGCAGCGAGAGGGTTCCGCGATGGTACGTGAAACAACTAGACTCACCTCCAATCTACGTTCCTTTGACGATTCAGGCGTTATATGCCCTTGGATATATGGCTAACTTGTGAACCAGACGACTTCATTGCTTCACAGCTTATTCTCATTTCGCATGATAGGATGGCTCAGTATTGGGAGACGTTTGGCCATGTTTCATTCTACGAGAGGGTCGATGTTGATCAGCTCATCAAAATACCCTAGGTGGGTGAGATTTCCTTCTTCGCGGTCCTCTATTCGTGTCTGTCTTGTGAGGGGATCTTGTCATTGGCGCTATGGCGATGGCTTTGGCAATGTCACTCGTTGCGGGTTGGGATATGTCATCGGGGAGCACTATTTCTTGGGGATGTTCGATTACTCTGGCTCGATAAATTGATCTCTCGAAACGTGACTCCCAGTAGTCTACCATTTGATGAAAAGGGGGTATTCGCAAGGTCAGCTGCCTCGGCAATGCTCCCTAGAGGTCGCACCTGGCTTTGGGTGATCAAAGCTATTGTCCCTGTCTCGACATCCCTGTTGCAAAAACGTTATAGGGGTGCGGGGGCATACCTTTGTATATGTGGACATAGGGAGCAGCTTCTGTGTGAGATGGGCGAGCTCAATCGACGTGCACCATTAATGGAACGAGGTTCGCATGTGAATCTGATCTATGTAGTACGCCCCTTCATCATCATGAGGGCAGTTGTGCTGGGTCGCGTAAAACTGCCGCCGCGGGAAGCAGGGACCGTGGGGTGCACAAAACTCCGATGACGTGGTGTACAACTGTATTTCCTCGTGCACAACTACAGTACGAAGTACTTCGCCCTCGAACTTTCTGATATTGACGGCCGCCTTCCTCGACTATCAATAACACAGTCTCCTATATAAGGATACGCAGCCAAAAGACGCGTCCTTGGCACAGAAAACGCGTCGACGTAGCTGCGGCAAGGCAGGCAGGGGACTCCCCGTGTTGTTTTCACTTGTGGTGCGGGCACAGGCATCCATTCGCTGTGAATTCACCGCTTGGACCGTGTGACGCCGACACTCAAAAGCACTTGACCAGCCTCCTCGACTACATCATCCGCGTCTTCCACCGTCATCTACCACCACCTCCAGCTTTGCCTCGGCAACATTTTGGTTCCGTCCACCTTCTATCCTCGCCTGTCTTGGTTCGTTCCCACACCGCTATAGACTTTTCTAGACTCTTTTTTGGCAGCTACTCACCACGGCATGGCCCGAATCCGGAGCCACCACCAAGGGCCCGGAGACCCTCCATCTCGAAGCAGTGGGCGGAAGCGCCGCGCTTCTTCCCTGGCCTCGACCGAACCGTCACAGCAATCCATAGAGTCCTCTCATGGGGCTACTACTGCCAACGAAGGGCGTTCCACCTCTCCAAATAGCCGCGACGAGACTCACCAGAGTCCAAAGAAGCGAGTCAAGCGTGCTATTGTAGACGACCACGATCAGCTCGCTCAGGAGCTGCAAGATGCCGTCAGCAATACGGAGAAATCCATCGACTCCCCAACCCGAAACAACGTCCGAGTTATCATCAACTCGAAGCCCCAGAAGCGGACTCGCTTCTCAGAGCCGCCCCCATTCACTGAGAACGAGACTACGACGCCCTCTGTTACGCCCCCGCAACTCTCAAGCCAACCACCGATTGGCCTAACACCGCATCTCGAGCGCATTGGCGCGTTCCCACCCACAAAATCCGGCCGCCATGCCCGATTCTCGCTACCGGCTACATTGGACAGTGGAGACATTGGGACGACAAATGGGTCTGGCGATGTGCGTGAGGTACAATTCACCCCACTGAGAGCAGTTCTCGATAACCGCATGAAGCGTCGACTCCGTCGCAGCCACCTCAGTGAGGAGGTTAACGAAATCGAGGAGCACCTAAAGGACGACGCGAAGGACAAAAAGGAGCTAAGGGAACTTCGCCGCCAAGTTAAGCAGAAAGACGAGCGCGAGAAGGAATTGATGCTGGAATTGGAACTGCAGCGCCAGATGGGCATCAATATTCATGACGACGAAAAAATAACGGAGCTAGAAGCAGAGCTTAGTGAGGTCAGACAGGAGCTAACTGATCTGAAAGCCCAGAGCATATTCTCCGGTAGCGAGCGGGCTGGCAGCGAGGACCGCGACATGGATTTCGACATCGGCCATGGCATCGATTCAGACGATGAGAACGAAGATGAACTTGTCGACCCTGTTGATCTCAACGTCTCACAAGAAGATATGCAGCCAGAACCCCACGTCAATGGGTTCTACTCATCACAGTCATCGTTCTCTTTGTCCCGAATCACGAATTCGCAATCTATTTCGGAGCAGGCCTCACAGGTCAAGCTTCCTAATCCTGCCCATGAAGCAGATCTCCGCAACTTCGAAGAGGCGTTGGGCAACGCGAGGCGAGAGCTTTCAGAAATTCGAAGCGCTCTGGACATGTTCACGATGCAGCTGCAAGGTCTCGGGTTTGCAGACGACCATGCAGCCGTAGATGTAATCCTCCAAACAATACGTACTTCCTTTCGCGAGGCTCGCGTTGAGCTTGAGGTCCTACTTCCGGGAAGCGCTCCCCCGGATCTTAAGAATGGCGCTTTGCTCAACGCTCTGACCAGCCAGATTTACGGCTTGATGAAGGAACTTAACGACAAGACGGTATTAGCCGATAACCACAATCGGATGGAGCGAATGCTTCGAGCGCAGAACAATGGTCTACTCGACAAACTCGCGGAGTTCGAATCACGACATATCACTCTGCAACAGGAACGGGCCGATTTAGCTACCCAGAAGGAGAACACGATTTCTGAGCTGGAGGATCAGTTACAGACCGCACACTCTGCACTGGACCAGCGCGAAAAGGAAGTTTCAAATCATGAAATCAAGATCAACGGTCTTGAAGATGAAGTCGCGGATCAGACCACTTCCATCCAGCGTCTTCAGAGGGCATTGGATGGATATCGTGAAGAAGTCTATAAACTTGAGGCGCTTGTCAGCAGCACGGAGGAAGACTATAAAGCAAGGGTTGAGCAACTTAAACTGGACCACGCGGACGTTGTGGAAGACCTAAATTCACAGCTCGCGGATGAGACCAAAGCTCGCGAGGAGGCTGAGGCTGAGTCAGACCAGAAGAGCGCCTTCATCGACAATCTGGAAGACAAGATAGACTATGCGGAAACACACCTGGATAGCCTTCGCGCAGAGGTCGCTCGTGTGCAAGCCTCATCTGACGCAGAGAAGGCGGGCCGTGAGGCCGCTGAAGCTAAGGTCGAGGAACAGACTACCTTCATCGCTAATCTCGAGGACACAATCGGGCAGGCCGAAGAGTCGCTCAAGCAGCTCAACTCAGAGCTTGAGCAACTTCGCACACTCGCTGACGCCGAGCGCAACCAGCGTGAGACCGCCGAGCAGGACTTGGATGACCGGACCACTCGTATCGCTGAGCTCGAGACCAAGCTTCGGGATGAGGGCATCCAGGCCAACGAGCTTCGGTCCAAGCTATTCCAGGTTCAGAACAACAAGGCAATTGAAGTTGCCAAGCTAAAGGATGAAATGAACGAACGAGAAGAGTATAACAGATGTGTGATACAGACCGAGAAAGATCGCGCAAACGTCGCGGAAAGCGAATCCGCTCGCCGAAACGTTCTGATTGCCGAGATGGAGTTGGAGATCGCGAAAAAGGAAGAGGCCGCGGAGTTGATGAAGGCGGAGCACGATGGACTAGTGAACGCTCGGGACGAAACAATCGCTCGCCTAGAAGAGAACCTCACGTCGCTCGAGGAAGATTATACGAGTTTGAAAGAGTCTACTGACCTTCAAATCGCTACCCTTCAGGCCAACATCAATAGCCTTACTGACACCATCAAGGAGCGCGACAGCACCATTGCCATCCTCCAAGACGAGGCCATCGAAAGTGCCGAACAGCATCAATTCATGATCGAGCAGCAAAATGACAAGATCGGCACGCTCACCACCGACCTCACATCGGCGCGGTCAGATATCGACCACCTTAACGATATTAAGGCCTCTCTTGAGAAACGTGTCCATGAAACCGCCTCCGAACTCCTTCGAATTACCAACGTCCACGCCGACGAGATCGAAGCTCTCGAGAAGACTGTAAAGTCCCGCAACGCGGAAATCGCGGACCTCACCACTACCAACCAGCAGCGCGTCGCGGAGTTCGAGACTACCCTGCAGGAGAAGACGGCTGAGCTCGAAGCCATGCACCAAGTCGCGGATGTGCGCGCGGTGGATATCACGAAGCTGGTCGCTCAGATGGACGAGTTCAAGGAGGCGTTCCGCAAGCAGCAGGAGGACGGCGAGGCGACGATCAAGGCGCTGCAGGAGGGGATGCAGACGGCGGTGCAGCGGGCGGATACGCTGTCTTCGGCATATTGCGACCGCGCTGCCGAGGCGGGAAAGGTTGTCGATGCTTTCAAGTTCGAGGGCGTGAAAGTGACGGGCCCGAAGCTGGATCTGCAGCGCGTCATTGAGGGACGGGTGGGCAAGGTCAAGGAGAAGGTGCGCGTAACCAAGAAGGGGCGCAAGAATAGGCGGGTCTTTGATTCGGGGATTGGAGTCGAGGACGATGATGAAGAAGAGGCTGTTACCGGAGCTGAAAACGGACAGGCTGTGAACGGGTTCTAGGGGATGCTGGCGAGTACGTGTGTGTGTGTTGCTTTTGTTGGCTCAAATTTGGCGGCACGCGGGACGGGATAGCTGGCTACAATGGTATGCTTGGCTATACGGGTCTTGGATACGCATGATGTTGCGACGATTACGACCATGTCTACTGACAGGGGAGGGTTGATCTTCTTCGTCTTTTTGGTACAGTATTGTGCTTGTATCGAGGCAGTGGCATTGTTGGGTTGCATCAGCGTAATCTGGGGTGCACTCATTTTCATTCCTTGGGTAGTATAGCGGGATTGGGAAAATAATACTATGGGTTCATCTTGCTTCTTCGGTTCTTGGATGTGACGGAGTGCTCCGGTGAGTTGTGGGGAAGCTGACTATGGATATGAGAATTGGGAGCGTGGGTACCAGAGTTTAAGTTCTCATGTGTGTCGTAGGGGGTTGGAACACCCCTGGGGCTATTAGTAAGTGAATGATTTGAATGGTCATTTCTCAACGCTGGAGATCAGGTCGCTGTTCTGAGGCTGTGACACCTTGTCGGGTACCTATTCCGTACAGTGACCATGTTGGCCCCTTTTATTGCAAATACTTCCCAGTCGAGCCGCATAACACTATTCCCCTCGGCCGCGGCGTGATACACCGTGTTTGATCGCAAGTCTATACTTCCCAGCCTACCCACGGGCACGCTACCCTCAGCGTGATTCCGAGACCTATCACGTGCTTTCGTCACTTTCGTCGCTTTCGTCGCTTTCGTCGCTTTCGTCGCAAACTCTTCCCCCGTCTAACCACAGAGATCCATTCCTTCTACACGCTGGATACCACGCTACGTTAACAACGTGTGGGGTACGAGGAGCCTCATTTTGGGGACTTTAAGTGCAAGTTCTTCCCGATCGAACAGTAGAGATACTTACTTCGCAGACACGGGTGCTATAGCGGACACGAGGTGTAGCTGCACAGCGAGGCGAATGCGCGGCTGGGCGTGAAGCAGCTTGCTGATAGATACTTTCAGGGCGATCGTTTCTTATGTTTGCTAGAGGGCCGCGTCCTTGCATGGAGTGGGCGGGTTTTGGTGGCAAGAGCTGCGGATTAGGCTGCAGACACAAGGTTTTTTGGTAGATGCTGGGTGCCACGCCACGCTGCGTCGACGGCCTCCCGGGGGTGGGGGGGCGCGTTTACGAGGAGGGTCGATTTGGGGGATTTTAGTGCAAGTTCTCACGAGTCGAACCGTGTAGACGGGTTTTTTGTGGGAGGCTGGGTACAACGCTGCTTGAACGGCGCGTGGGTCCTAGGAGGGTTGATTTAGGGACTTTTAGTGCAAGTACTTACGAGTTGGACCGTAGAGGAGAGTTTTTAATTAGATGCTGGGTACCACGCTGCGTCGACGCTGCGGGGGTACGAGAAGGGTCGATTTGGCGACTCTTAGTGCAAGTCTTTACGAGTTGAACCGTAAACATGATTCTTTACTAGACGCCGGGTACTACGCTTCGTTAACGATGTGTGGATACTGTGAGGGTTAATTTAAGGATTCTTAGTGGAAGTACTCACCAGTCGAACTGAAGAAACAACTCTTTAACTGGGCGTCGCGGGGGTACGAGGAGGGTTGATTTAGGGAGTTTTGTTGCAAATACTCACGAATCGAACCGTAGGGATGACCTTTCTATTACACGCGTTGTACCACATTGCGTGTGCAGCGCATAATTAGTCTTGGAAATCCTTATAACACCATGGCACCTACCACATGAGTGGTACATGCGGGCAGTTTCCCAGTCGACTCAAAAACAATTCACCATATTCGACCCGATCACGTGCTCACTTCTACAGCTGATTTGGCGACTTCTTGTGAGGCGATGGTACCTCCGCATGAGCGGAGTTATGTTCAGCGCTCCAGCTCGGAGATTTCTAGTCAAGGGTAATGGATTCACCATCTTCTATCGGGTCATGTAACGTGTTTCTCGATTAGGTAAGCTAAATTTTGAGATTTTAAGATCTACCTGAAACCTTTACTTACATATCTTGCTCACGATGTAAGGCCCACGCTTTAGATAGTTGGGAAATATAAATGTTGAACGAGGCGGGCTAGCTCGAAGCATGGTCTTTCGAGCTTTGGCTCGGCCTATACTTAGTGACTTACATATGCGAAGAAACGCATATACTCTAGACGGTTTCAAAAAGTTTCAGAATGATGAAATCGAGGGGAACTCATGCGTAGACTTCTTAAGCTCTACATGAGTCGTTCGTTTCTAATTGAAGAATGGGGAAGATTTCTGAGCATGCAGCAAGCCCCACAGACGACGAAGGTATTGAATATCCCGAGAGTAGTGTCTGAAGGTGTTTTCGGGAAACAATGACGGAACACCAGATTATAGGATTAAGAATCAAAACTCAACTACGATATACTGAATCTAATCTCGTGCTCTATGCCTACTCTATCAAACATCATCAACCTATGATATCGTGACCTACCCATTTATGATCTTGGCTGATGAGTTGGCCATAATGGATCAAGCTCCTGTAGGAGCTTGTCCCCAAGTACAGTATACGGAGGAGGATCGGCTATTTCATGACGTTGGGTTTAAGGATCGGCAGTATCACATGATTGCAGATCGAGCCCTGCATTCGCGTACTCGGCTGTAGGAGAAAGATCTCCAGCCGCAGCCTCATGCCAACCGTGTGGAGAATAGTGAGACACCCAAGGTCGCTGCCCCTCAATAGCGGTGAGACCTGCCGTGAGAGTTGGCAACGTTCTTGTACCCAACGCGAGGGGCTTTTGCTGCAGCGGCGGCATGTGCATATACGATAGGCGGTGTTGTCATGCAGGGAAATGGTCTAGATGCTAGTCCGTGGTGGGCAAAGGAGGGAATCTGCGAGAAGTGTGACACGGACTTCCGAACTTGGGCAGAATGAAGTAAGTCGCGGAGGGCGATGATGCGGGATTGCAGCAGCGCCGGGGTTGGTGATGGTGTTGAACGGTGGACGGATGGTGAGTGGTGAAGGGCGAGCCGGGACGTGCAGCACTCGGGCGGTCGGCTACTCACCGCCCAAGGAAGAGGCGCTTCGCGTGCATCGGCGCTGGCCAGAGAGGGAAAGTGGGGTGGATCTGATATGTGAGCACGGCCTTTGGTGTTGCAGAGATGTGGGCATCACCGGGCGCGAATCCTATGGCGCCGGATCGCGAGTCTGCTGTCGTCGACAGCCGTGCGGATTGGCACTCTGGGAGACTGGCGCTATGTTCGGACGAGTCTGTACCTACTTCCCTTGCGGCATCGTGATACGAAGTCGGCCTCAAGAGCGGTGGGCGCAGATGCTGTGCCCGGCATGCGCAAAAAGGTGATTTTTGCCGAGTGAGCCACACCCTCTGCGTGGAAGTGCATTCGGATGTCACAAGGAATTCCAACCATCGGCGTCCCAATTAATGTGTAGTCGAAATTGATGGAGCAGTGCGGTCTGATCGGGTGCTGGTGGTGTTTGATCTTCTGCCAGTGATCCAGCACTCACGCCAGTCGATGTCATTGTGCAGCACACGCCGGAGCCGTAGCAAATAAAGTCCTGGGGATGAGCGCGAGGCGGGACCCGCAACGAGGTGTGCGGAATGCCAGCCATAGCGCCCAAGGGTCCAGCGCGAGGCCGCGATAGCCGCATGAGTCGACGACGAGGTCATGCGGGGCACGAGGGCGAGGATGGCGGGGCAGACATGACTGTGGCACAGTGGGAGACTCTGTGGGGACAGCGCCCAGACGGTCGTTGCGCTGCAGGGTCGAATAAGAGGATGCGGGCAGACGTTTGGATCTCTTATGCTGAGGGATCGCTCACGGACGTGCAGCAAAGAGTGAATGGAAACCCTGACCGCACGGGGGCCCCGGCAAGCGCGCTTCAGGGTCCAGTCCATGTTGCACTGCTCGACACCACCTGACGATGTTGCCGTGCGACGTGATGAGTCCGTCGGCGAGGTGTCGTGAGGCGTGCAGCTGGGGAAGCTCGCAGATGCGCTTCTTCGCTCCGTCTTTAACACCGCAGGAGCCCGCGAACAGCTCCAGTAGCGCGGCAGATGGCAGACGCTGCGTCTCTGCCATGGAGGGGCGTCAAGACAAGCCCATGGGCTCGAGGCCGGCTTCGGGGAGCGACCCTTGGTGGCTCGACAATCGAGGCTCCACCCGGCCTAGCGCGCTCGCTGCCAAGGGCCGTCGCGGACAGGGAACCACGCCCGCATTCGGCGTGCTGAGGGCGCCGAGGGCCTGCTGCTGGCCTGCTCAGCGCGATCCGTGGTGTTGAGGGCTCCGTCGCCGGCTGGCGGTGAGCACCCGGGCGTCTGGCATCCTCTCTCGTGACGGCCTGGACTTGGGGACATGGCTGCGTGAGCGCAGGGAGCGCGGAGGAGGCGTCGTGAATGCAATCGCATGCGCCCAGCTGCAGGCCGAGTGGTTTTGCGCCGGGGTGGTGGTGTGCTCTGCCGGCCTGATTGGCCCTGCTGACCTGGACGTCTATCACGACGAGGCGCCCTTTTGCCTCTCTCCCGCGCCCATTCGGCTGCTTCCGAATTCTGCAATCTTGCCTGCGCGTGCCCTCCTCCGGGCCTCGTCGACTGATCCTGGAGTCGCGTTGGATTCTCGTGCAGTCGCCGTCGAGTCTGCGCTGTTGTTTGGGCTCCAGTGCCCCGCCAGCTCCCGCGGCGAACATCTAATTTCGCACCCGCTGTCTCCACCGCGCAAGCAACCAAGACGGGACCTACAATAGGACGCCGCCGCTATCTCTGCATTCATCGTGCCGTGTGTCTGCCCTCGCCGTTCCGCCCACTTCGTCCGGCTGCGCGTGCCCTGCCTGGCCTGCCTTTGCCTTGTGGGTTTGCTGAGATAGCACTGAGGCGCGCTGCAGCAGCCTGCATTGCTCGAACCCCCCCAATTGGCCCTCCTCTGTGGCAGAATATCGCTTGGCTTGCTCCGTTTCTTTCGACTGGCGCCAGTCGGCCGACACTCCCTGCGTCTTGCTGCATATCATCTCGGCCCTCCGCCTCGATCGCTTCACTCCCAGGACCCCCTCGGGCTCTGTCGCAGACTCACTCTGTACGTCCTTCACCACCCGGCGCCTGCGAGCATCCTCTCGCGCCGTCGTCGAGACGAGCTATCCGTGTCGTTCGTGTCGTTGTGCGTGCCTTCCCCGCACTCCCCCTTTGACACTTCTGGCTGACAGTTGCGTGGCAGTGTCGTGTTCTGGTGTCATTTTTCCCACGATCCTTTCAAGCAGCACCCTCTCCGCCTCTGCCTCCTACGGCGACGTCTCCGATTTCTTCCCTCATTTCTCCTCGAGCATAATACCCCTTCCGGCACGCGAACGCCCTACATGTCCTCGCGGCCAGCGATTTTTGAACTATGGACACAGAGGATGGGCAGATATTCATAAAGGTGGGACCACCTCGAGAGCAACAATCTCTGGCGCCTCGACGATATGTTTCTGCATCCCCCAAAACGTGGCTTGTTTAGAACTGATCGTAGACAGAATCTGGCCTACTTTGTACGAACTCACGAAAAAGCACTCGCCAACGCCCTGCAGCTGCAGCGCCAATCTCCTAAAAATGCATCCACCGTAGGCGGAGGCCCTGCCTCGCCGACTTCGAATACACCCTCCAACTCTGCCTCAACCTTTGCGGCAGCCCTCTCCCTCCCCTACCTTACATTTACCTCGCAAACAATAAAGCCCGCAAAGCTGACCCTGACCCCGCACCACCTCTTCTACCTCCTCTCCCGCTTCGAGGAGATGTCGATACCTGTGGGACCGATGAATATTAGGTTGGAAAACATACACTCCGAGTCAACAAATTATGTCTCGTTCTTGAGCAAGGCACAAAGGAATAAAAGCAGGGCATCCGATCGTGACTCAATGCACTCCGTGTCCAGCATACGCAGTGTAATGTCAGGAATGTCTTCGCTATGGTCTACGCTTGGCCTTGCTTCCAACAGTGCAGCCAAGGCAGAAAAGCAGAAGGCTGCTATTCAAGAGGACCTCAAATACCTCTATTCTGCCTTTACCAAGATTCCGTGCTTACGGCTGGCGCCCGACCACAAAGCCCGCCTCATCGCAGGATACGAGGAATTCCCTTTTGATAGTGCCGTTCCTCTGTTTGCATTCAAGAACCTGAGTGCCCTTGAGATCTACGACGTAGACTTCCGCCAGTTCTATGGTTGGGACCGACTAGCCGAGCAACTACGGAGCCTCACTGTCAAAAGAGCCGGAGTGGACGACCCAACTGATTTGCTGATTAACGTTGTCCTGGACGATATGGACAAACGAAGGAAAAGGTCTGCCAAGGCTCCACCGTCACCCGTCACGCCGTGGACTACCCCTGGCACTGCTACCAAGAATGTTGATATTGCGAGGTCGCAAACACCACCGGCTTCGCCAGGCGACAGACTTGGTCTAAATAGCCCCCAAAGCGTGCCCATGGCGCGGAGTGGATCTAGTGAATCAAAGTCCAAAGCCCGCCCCCGGCAACGGAGTGCCTCACCCACGCGACCTCACAGCTCCAGGCATGGCTCGACCAATGTGTACGGCAGGAATAGTACGGGGAATATCCGACGTTCATCTGGAAGCTCGGGCTCTAGCATTCAGTCAGCGACTCCTCGCAATAGCACATCCAATCTGTTGTCCACGCCGTGGTTCCCGTCAACCAAGTGGAGATTCTTGAGGCATCTGAGTCTTGCTGACAATGCCTTGACCAACATATCAACAGCAAGTCTGGCTCCACTGGCCAATACTTTGCAGTCTTTTGATCTTTCAGCAAATCTTTTTACAGAGATACCTGACAGTTTGGCCTCATTGACATCTCTCCGTGCGCTAAATCTTTCAAACTGCATGATCGAGTCGTTGCACTCATTGGGAAGAAGTCCGCTGCCGGCTATTACTACACTGAACCTCCGTTCCAACCGTCTGATCTCGCTTGCCGGCGTAGAGCGACTGCTGTCTTTGGAGCGTGTTGACTTGCGTGATAACAAGCTAACAGATCCAACCGAAGTCGCTCGTCTGACAGGCATTCCAGAAATACAGGAGATCTACGTCGGTCGTAACCCGTTCTGCAAAACACACAGCAACTATCGTGTTACAATCTTCAACTTGTTCCGAAAAACGCCCGGGTATGCTGAGGATATTGTCATTGACACGACTGGGCCAGGCTACAGCGAACGCAAGCAGCTGGTTGATAGGGCCCCAGAACGTCCCAATGTTCCAGTCATGAAACCACCTCCAGAGGATGACGTGAGTGCACCTCCGCCTCCTCCGCCCAAGCCGCGCCCGGCCTTTGCGGATGTTCCCGGACAGGGTAATATCGAAGCCCAGACTCAATCGGCGAGATCACACCACCGTTCGAGAAGCGACTATGGGACTGGTGGAGCCGGGTCGCAAAGGCGACGCAAACCAAAGCGGCGGATAGTGGAGCTATCGCAAAGCGAGCATGCACAATCTGCAGCTTTATCAGTTCCGCCACCTGAAGATCTATACACCAGCCCGGTCAAGCCACAGCTACATACCGCTCACACAGCATCTGAAGCTTTGACTACCGTACACACCCACCCCGACCATGAGCAGCTCCCTCTCATAAACACCGCCCTAGCTACCCACCCTAAAGACTCTGCAGTGGAGTTTGACGTTAGCAGCGACCTCTACAAAAAGAAAATCGAAGCTTTGCGGCAGGACTTCGGAAGCACGTGGCTGAGTGCCCTTGGGGATGAGTCGTGGGACTCTCAAACGGTGGGCAGCTTCCCCGAGCGGGGCTTCTCACCTCCGCTCAAGCCGTCTCTGACACGGACGCCCAGCCAAGGCATCGTGTCAGGAGGGCGAACGCTCGGCTGAGGCCATATTCTTCTTCGAACACGCAGTACTCTTCATGGGCAATGAGTACCTGAGGTTCTTGTGACACCACCGACACCGCACGATTGTCGAGAATGGCCCCATTACTCCCAATAACGTGGTACAGGATCTACCTTGTCTGGCGCAAAGATCGGCCCCTTTACCTCAAGTTGTTCCTGCAGACCCTTTCCCTCATCCTCGCTTGCATTCAGTTGGAAATGGTCGAAGAAGACCCTACCAAAAGGTGGTTCAGACCTACGACCAGCCGCGTCATGTTAGTGGGCGACCTCGAAAGCGCTTTTTATCTCCCCTTTCTCTGCCAGTCTCTGCGCGGTCTGTTCTCCTCTCGTTCACGGCAATGAATTTATGCATGCATGCTTTTTGTAGATCATTATGCACGGCGTTGGGGTTCCTGTTGAGCTCGAGCGCCGAGGCTTACCGCTCGCTGTATCCTAATTTCTGTTTGCAGATGTTGATGTTTCATTCTCTGCCGGTTCTGCGCCTAGTTTTGCTCTAAAACGGTTGCATTGCTTGCATTTGCTTGGTGCTGGAGGGCTTCTTATTAGCATGTCTGCTCTGTTTGCTTGTATTCTTTCCTGGTCGATGCGGTTCGCACGGTTGTATGATATGGGTTGGGTTCTCGTATGTGTTCTGCAGCGATTCAGCAAGATGATTTCCAGACGAGCGAATGTGCGGGGGGTTTCCGTGGAGAAAGAAGCTGGCAGGCTTCTTGGAGTGCATATTTAGCTGCGCGTTCGGACTGGGACTGGGCGCCCTGGTTCCAGCTTGTGTCTGTCCGAATCGAGGAGGGGGTTCTCCCAATGTTCCACTATGCTTTTCACCGTGAAACTCTGATATGATGTCACCCGGCACGTGATCTGGTCGCAACGCCGCCCTATGAAACCGCTGTGGCCCCTCGGTGGCGAGCTCGGTGGCGAGCACGATGGCGGCGGGTTTTCCAGCGCGAATGCAGCCCAAAGCAGCCGACCGGGAGCCAGAGCCGCATAAGGCGTGTGCGTGGGCTTAATTTTAGCTACCTAGTTGATGCCTGAAGGGGTCCTCGAAGCGGATCTCGAAGCGGATCATGCGGACGAGGGTCTGGCCTTGCGCGCTGGAGCTGAGGCGACACAGCGTGGCATTCATGAGGTCCGCAGTTCCAGTGTACATGTGGATGTGTGCACGCATATGGACACAGGGGCTTTGTTCAGCACATAGCGGCGCCACGCCGCGAGCCCAGGACGCGTAAGACGAAGAGGTGCCGGCCGTGGTTTGAGCTGGCGGTGCAGCTCTTGTATAGGGCTCCTTAGCGCCAGCTCGACGGCCGTTTGTCATTGACTGGGGGGCGGGCGAGGGTCGGTCTCTTCTGGCGGCGCTGTCTGTGCCGGCTGCGATCTCTCCCATCCCTTCACAGCACCGCCGACGACTTTTCCGCTGTCCTCGCTGCCCTCCTGCTGCCCTGCCGCCCTCGACCTCGTAGCATTTTCGCCCTCCGCTGCCGCAAATTGCATCGGCGTCGGCACATTCCTCCCGGACTCGAAATCGCACACTTCCTAAACGAGAGAGGCTCGTCGTCCTCGCTCTGAAACGCAAACTCGACCTCTGCCCAACATCAGCCGCCGCCCGCCTCAACACCCACACCCAACGCCCGCTGCCCGTAACAAGCTCCGTCCGGCTCCGCTGGTCTTGCTGCTGCCCCGTCCGCTGCGATTTTCCGCACCGCAGCCTCCCGTAGCCCGCTGTAGCGGTGAAAGCGCATCCCACCCCGTGAGAACCTCGACTCTCGCTCCGGTCACAACAACGCCTCCCCACCACCACCAACGCCAGCCTGCCCGCCGCTATCCACAGGGCTGCCGCACACACACGTTCCCACAAGCTCGCTGCTAAGTCTTCCGTGCTGCACGCTTCCGCCAAGTCGCGTGGTTCCGGCACCGCCGTTTGGCGTCTTCTGAGGGGCTTCGAGCCAATTCTCTGCACTCGACGGCATCGCTGTCCACAGCCTATCTAGAGTTCTGCATATTCCAAAGCACCAGAGGTGAGTTAGAGAGAGCACGACGTGTCTTTTCATTCACTCTTCCCCGCATGTTGCCCTATCACCAGGCTCCCTCACCATCTGCGTCATCAAAAGAGCTCCCGACGCGATTGCTAACCTCTTCTCCAATCCACCAGGCGGCACACACCACACTTCCATCGCAGCGCAATCTCACCACCCCGCCTCTTGACCCCCCGCGAGGACCCCTCGTTTCCTCATACTTACCCGCAACAGCCATCAGCAAGCCCCAGCGATGGCGGAAAACGAGGTGGACTTGGACTCCATCATAGACAGGCTCCTGGAGGTGAGAGGAAGCAGACCTGGAAAGCAAGTGCAGCTCCTGGAGACCGAGATCCGATATCTGTGCACCAAGGCCCGAGAAATCTTCATCTCGCAGCCCATACTCTTGGAGCTAGAGGCCCCGATAAAGGTCAGTAGGACTTCTGCCACACGCTGTGGCGAAGGATTTGCAGTAGCACGCCATTCCCTTAACATGAAGCTGACATGCGCCTCCAATAGATCTGTGGCGATATACACGGCCAGTACTATGACCTCCTCCGTCTGTTCGAATATGGCGGGTTCCCGCCGGAAGCAAACTACCTCTTCCTTGGCGACTACGTGGATAGAGGCAAGCAGTCTCTCGAGACCATCTGCCTGCTTCTCGCGTACAAGATCAAGTACCCGGAAAATTTCTTCATCCTCCGCGGTAACCACGAATGCGCCTCGATCAACCGCATCTACGGCTTCTACGATGAGTGCAAGCGCCGATACAACATCAAGCTATGGAAGACCTTCACAGACTGCTTCAACTGCCTCCCAATCGCTGCCATCATTGATGAAAAGATCTTCACCATGCATGGAGGTCTGAGCCCAGATCTCAATTCCATGGAGCAGATTCGTCGTGTCATGAGACCCACCGATGTAAGTTTTCCCTTCCCTCCCCTATTCCTCTGGCCTGTACTTCAGGTTTGGAGGAGTATCTCCACGATCTGCTGACTCGCCTAGATCCCGGATTGCGGCTTGCTCTGTGATCTCCTCTGGTCGGATCCTGACAAGGACATTACCGGCTGGAGCGAGAACGACAGAGGTGTCTCCTTCACCTTCGGCCCCGACGTCGTCTCCCGCTTCCTTCAAAAACATGACATGGACCTTATCTGCCGTGCCCATCAAGTCGTCGAAGATGGATACGAATTCTTCTCGAAGAGGCAGCTCGTGACGCTCTTCAGCGCTCCGAACTATTGTGGCGAATTCGACAATGCGGGTGCAATGATGAGCGTGGACGAGAGTCTGCTCTGCTCCTTCCAGGTTAGTCACTCCTTTATTCAAATTCAAATACAGCCAATTGAACATACACTAACTTCCTCGCCCACAGATCCTCAAGCCCGCGGAGAAAAAACAAAAGTACGTCTACGGTGGTCTTGGTAGTAACCGACCCGTCACTCCTCCTCGAAAGCAAAAGCAGAAGAAGTAGCACACTATAGCAGATAAAACAATTACGAACTCCTCGTGCAGCAGGTTCGGGCGTCGATAGACATACCCACATCGTTATTAAGCGCCACCTCCGATCGTCGCCATAGGATGAGCTTCGAAATATCCGCGTCACCCCGCCAATATCATTCCCCACCTTCCTTCGGCAGACACTGGATTACTCGACCCTCGACCCCCGACCCTCGAGCTCGGCTGCATGTTTAACGCTCACCCATACCTTCACTGTCTGTCAAGTGCGATTTGTCATCCAAGCCCGCGAAAAGAACGGTTTCACGAACTTTACGATGACGAAGGCGAGAAAGACTCTCTTGGCTCATCTGTGTGTGTTTTGTTGCCCTCCTTTTCTTTCTCCTTTTCGACAACTTGTTTCTGTTATGAGAGATAAAGGGACGGGGAATTAACTACGAATTAACTGGTTGCTCGAATTGTCTTTTGAGGCCCCCCTCTTAGCTTTGCTTCCCGTGTTCTGAGAACTCGCCAGGCGAAGAGAAATCATGACGGGGGGGAAGTCTGTTGTGCTTTCAGTTGAAAATGGAACGATGGTTTATTAACTTCAAAGACTCTTGTTTTGCTGCTGTTTTTGTTGCCTGCCCTGCCTTGTCTGACCAGGGGCTGTGCTAGATCGAGTTCCAATTGTATATTCTATACCACAACAGCTTTTCCGACGGCAAGATGTGTGAGTGTGGCCCCCCTCATGACAGGTAGCTGGTCAGCCGAGAGGCTGCCTGATAACCAACCCCATTTGAACAAGACATTAGTACCAGGACTTTGAAAGGACCACGGGGGCACCCCTAGCAGCGGTAAGCCCAGTGTTGCACTTTCTCTCCACGAGGCGAATAGGTAAAGTGGGTATGTCTGTTATTGAATTGCCGCCCGACGCCCTTTGCGGAGGTATAGTCCCTGGACTGCACATCAAATCCGTTTCCCTCTCTTTTCTCACATTTCTGAGTCTCTTCACACTTCCCGGATTCCCCCCATGCCCTATCCCCTATTACCTCCTCTTTCCGGGGTTTATCCCCTTTATTTACATAGCTTTTCGTTTCTTCTTAGGTGGGTGGTTGGGGTGAGAAGTCTTGTACTTTCCCTTCGGCGAGCTTAGTTTGTAGGGATTTGTGGCGACGGCTACGGTGGCCGATGGAGCGGAGGTGGGTAGAGATGTTGTGTTTTTGGCACGCTTGCGCGGCGAGGCCTGGAGTGGATGGGGGTGAGGGGAAGGTAGGTAGGTAGGAGTCAGAGATTGAAAAGTGGTCATGGAGAGAGAGAGAGGGTAGGGAGGGAAGGGGGCGGCTGTGTTTATGCCGATGCTGACGGGGGATGCAGAGGCCAGAGGTGGGCTTTTGGACCGGTTGCAATGCCTTCGCATAGATATCCGCACACCTTCCTGCCACTGTCTATGGGGATTTCAACGTACTAATAGAAACTAGATACACTTTTAATCTGCGTACGCCCTGCTGACGCTGTCTGGGGTGGCCTTGTGAGTTTACTAGTCGTCCAAAATGCCGAGCTTCTCTCTTATTCGGAATGCTGAAAATACTTGTGAAGCTACTCATGCAGCGGTAAACGAGTGTGCGGATTCCTATGTCGAGGCATTGTAGAAGCTATACACCATTGTCGGGGTGCAGCTCGTTGCAAGGAAGCCGGTTAGTCAAGAGGCAGCTCAGATTCTGCTGCAGAAAAGTTGACAAGGGTGTAGAGTTTTAAAAGCCCACGGGGGTACCCCAAACAGTGGCAAACGAGTGTACACAGAGTCACAGTCTATCACGATAAAGTTGAAGCAGAGTATGAAAAGTGTGTTCCCATAAACGCTACGAATGAAAGAAAGAAAAAGGCGATCGTACCGTATCGCCAAGTTATCCCTAATTAGTCTGAAGAATGGCTCGGTATTCCTCCAGTATGTCAACTTCATCCGTCTGGCCGGTGACTCTCCTAATAGCCTTGAAATCGATTCTACTGCCCCAGTCTTTTAGAATCAGACGAAGGTCTTTCTCCATTTGAACAAACGCCTCGCTCCCTTCATACTTATCCACGAAAATCATGGTAATGGAGTTCAGATGAGGATATTTGCCGGCATCATAGCACTCCCTCGCCATCTTCATGGCCTCGCGGATATGCTTCCAAAGTGGCTGATTGTTCCGAACGTAAACCTCGACCTCGATGATGGACCTCGGAAGGGTATCTTGGAGATTCGCAGGCAAGGCCGGGCGGGAGAAGAATATTTGCATGGACAATCGCAGAGTTTGTAATTTTCCGAAGCGGACTAGCGACACGATCCCGCGATGCAAGTATTCGCGCTCGTAGATAAATGACACTTGGAGATCCAGAAAACGGAGGTTCCGCGCTTCGCTCAATCCGTCGGAGAGATTGGCCAATTGCCGGAGGTTAAATGCTATGGGATCGTTCTCATAGACCGTTACGGACTCCAGGCGGGCGATACTTTGTGCATTTGAGTCGAGATCCCGATATCGACGACCCCAACTCGTGTTAGACATTTCCATGAACTTGAGTTTGGCCATGCGGAATGGGTGGAGGTATTCCGACGACACATTCGTGCACTTCAACGTTTGGAGGGAGTCCTGTGCTGGAATGGGCAGTACATTCTGCCGGATCCATGGGATCTCGTAATGGACACCAGGGGCCGAGTAACGGAGATTAGAGCCGGCGAATTCCACTTCGAAGTGTTTGATAGACCCAAGACACGGATGGAGATGCTTGAGCTTCGGAGTGTTGGGACCATCCGCGCAAAGGAACAACTGCGTGAGGGGTCCCGCCTCGGTTAGTCGCAATCGAATATCCTTTACTTCGTACGCGACTCCCAGTACGAATCCTACCATGAAATCCCATTCAGCCCTCAGGATGCCACGCATCCATTCCATGTGGACGACAGACCCGTCAAGTGTAGACGCATGCGCGTATTCTCCAAGGCTGGACTTGAAATAGGAGTGAGAGAATTGACGCCACACCGTCTCCTTACTTGTGGGGGTGACCTCCACATCGTTGTCGATCAGGAGTAAGAACGCATCTCTCGCCGGGCGGAATAAGAACGCGATTTCCGCCGGGCGCTGATCCGTGTCTTCGAGGAGTGTGACTGTTTTGATGCGCGCTGCAAGGCGTGGATCAAACAAGAGTTTGTAAACCAGCTTGCTGAGTGCCTGGGCACTGCTCTTGTAGATATGTATCTTTTCGTTAAGTCCCATGCCGGCCCGTCCACATTGGAACTTCGACGTACACTTGAGATTCAAGCACTCCGCAGCCGTGAGGTACTCGGCAACCTCGTCGTGAAGCTCGTTGGGGAGGACATCGAAAGACATGATAGCGGTCTTTGAGACGGAATGGTGATGGCTGAGTGGCTTCAATAGGTTGGAGCGGGGGGAATGGGGATGGACTTACGATTTGGGTTGGTGGGTTGAAGGACCTCAGACGGCGGTGGGACGGTGTACGCAGATGGGCGTCCTAGTGATAGAGTGGTGATGAAGAGGGGCCCGATATTGGTAAGAACGAAAACTCACGTAACGGTAGCGAATAGACGTTGTACGTGCTGTGGCCGATGATGACGATGACGATGTAGAGGAGAAGGAGAGGTCTGGGGGAAGGCGAGGCTGCATACAAGAGGTGCTATGCGCCTCCCCTGCTCTTCCCTGACATCGAGGAAGGTAGGCTCGAGAGGTAGCAAATGCTGTTAAGACCGGAGAGTTTGGCAAGTAGGAGGTGAGGTTAAAACCTGTCGGACTCACGTCATGCTCCCAGTCAACTGCACTTCAAACGTCGAGCCAGCAGTTCATTGAGAACCTACGGTGATGATATAAACTTCCGATCTATGTACACCCCTCTACCACTATCTAGGATGGCCTAGCAAATTTATCATTCGTCCAGATGCCAGAATTTTTTCTAATTCAGAATTTTGACAATAGCATGAGGCACCACATGCAGTGGCGGGGAGGTGTAAGCACGTCTATGACGAGACATTGCAATAGTGGCTCTGAGTAGCTCTTTTACGGTAGTAACAATTTTATCTATAGTGAGTGAAATGCCCAATTCGTCCAAAATCCACGTGACCAATCCAACACGTGTAAATGCTTCAGAAGGTATTCAGCACGATATTGATAGGCAAAGGTAACGTATGAAGCCTTGGGCCTTTCAAGAGAGCATCTACTGAAACTTGAACTAGAAATTCTGTCGACTTTTCGCCTTCTTGTATCGCGATGTATCTCCGATCGAGTGCAGGCGGCGTTGCCTGACGATTCTACGCTGGCCGAATGACCTGGAAATCAACGTGAACGTCATGAAAACCTGCTGCAAGCTTTTTCTGCTTCAAACTGCCAGCAAACTCCAACTCCTGAATGTCTTCGACCAGCAGGACTTCATCGTTAGGAGGGTGGCGAATCGTGAACTTCCGGAGCACGGGAAGATGCCCTGCGCGGACGCTCTCCAAAATCTGACGAACGCGTATCTCAGCCATCTTCCAATTTGCATTGGCCCAGAGGTCTGTAACAACTAGCTCCTCGAGGCAACGCGGGAGCAGTTCCGGCAAATCCTCGACGCTGAAGTCATGTCCCCAGAGCATCGCCGTGGCAATCTCGAGGTACTTCAAGTAACGGAAGCTAGCCAAGGAGCCAATTGGTCGCTGGGTTTGGCGAATCGTACCTCCGCTCTTTTTGCGACCATCAATGACGAGGGTTTCGAGGGAGCGGTTCTGCGTCTTGAGGGCCTGGATAAAGCGCCTATTGAGTGTGCCGCTTTCCGAGATGTGTAAAGCGCAGAGTTTCTTGCAGGTTGACAGCGCCTTGCCAAACCCACGGGACATGGAAGCGTCGCCATTGTCGGATAGCCGTAAGATCTGTATTCCAGAGAGGTCAATGTCCGCATTGGATATCGCGATGGGCATATACATCTCGTCACGGCGAAACCCCGCCCGCCGGATATGCTTCACTGACGGCAGAGACATCCAGGAACTATCCGATAAGTCGTGGTTCAAGTACTGAGGTCCGAAAACATCAACCTCCTTGAGTTTCGAGAACGTTTGTCGGAGAGGCTCGCAAAGGCCCTCCGTTTCGTCGAAAACCCATGGAGTCCGCGTGGCAAGAATAGCAGCTTGAGCGAGCGCACTGGCCCACCTCGTCGACTCGTGTTGCGCGAAGTGGACCTTGAGTTTTGAGATATTCGGGACCATCGAGAGCAAAGCTGCCAGAACAGCGTCGCGGCTGCCTATGCGTATGGCCTTGATCCACGAATTAGTCTGAGAGTAGCCATAAGGACCCTTTGCCGAGCTGAAGGTCCATGTGCAGAAGACCCAATCGAAAGGTAGCTTGGCTGACATGGCTACATCGAGGAGTGCTTGTCCGATCTCAAGGCCAACCTCCTCCAAGTCTCGCCATTGATCAGGGTCGCGATTGCGTGGATGAATACTAGGGTCTTTCTGAGATCGAAGATCCATGTACGTGACTGATTTGACAAGATTGGCGAGGTCGGGATATCTGTTGAGGACATAGATGAGCTTCGCCATTCTTAGTCTATCGTCCTCAGAAGATGTGAAAGGGACATCTTGGTACAGTATTTCACTTCCGATCGTATTCATCCGCTTCGATACCATGGATAGGTTGACGAGATCGGCTCTTGGCGCACTTTCAGCTATTTGGAGAAGAAGCTCGTTTGGCAGTGACAAAAGCGGAGCGGGTGGTGATGGCTCGGCCTGTCGTATTGGCAGGATAGTTGAGGCTCTAGAGCCTTCTAGCACCTCCAGTTTCTCTAACACTTCCAGCTCCTCTGGTTCCGGCATATTGGTTTGAGGTACTGTAGGGGCTATATAAGCACCCGAAAGGAGGGTCGGTATGTGTAATAGCATGGAGCTTGACGATGCTTGAAGTTACTGTCACTGTCACGTAACAAGAGATTAGAAGACGTTGTAAGTGCTGTGTTGGATGAAGATGATGAGGATGTACAGGGAAAAGAGAAGTCTAGAGGAAGGTGAGGCTAGAAAGAGGTGCCGTGCGCCTGCCGTAGCCCTCGCCGCTCAGCCAACTTGGTGGGTGGTGGGTTAGGTAGGTCGTGTGGTGGTGACTCTCAAGCTTGTGGATCAGCAGCAGAGATCGAGAGGCTATCCATGTAGTGGGAAGCCTGTAGTGAAGCTTGGTGTAAATAAAATGTGAAGTGAAAGTATAGTACGTGGCTCTAAGAATTCACGGCCAAACCTGAGCATCGTTCTCAGGCTGCTTGATGTCCGGGCAGAATTAGAAAAGCGATAAGTTCACTTCTCCCGAATCGATCTCTCGCCCATAGTCTTTATAGGTTCTCAGCATTAGACTCTCAAGGTGTACTACAACCACTTACCCGAAGCTCCCCACCACCCACCACTAGCCACATAATACCATCAAAAAAGTCTTGTACAACCATACAGCCAGCTTGCTACCAGTTTTCGCTATCCGAACATTCTCAATGGCTTTAATGGAAGGATTACCGACGGAGTTGCAGCAAATGATCTTCGATTATCTCCCTATCATGGACTTAGCAGCAATCTCCATATCTTCGAAGAAGCTGCATTCCACTGTTGAACAAGTCCTCTACCGTTCGATAGCCTTCAGCAAATGCTCACATCCCGGCGGCGAGCGGCCTTGTATAGACTGGGAGCAGGAGACATGGAACAGACTGATGGGCTTGCTCGAGACCATGGTGAAGCAGCCTAACCTGGCTTCAAGTATCCGTATCTTTGAGCTTGAAACTCATGGAACTCTCGAAATAGATGTCTCGGATGACGGAATAAATACTGAGTGGAAGGACTACTATGACTGTACTGTTGAACGTCCGTCTTCAGAGATGATGCGGCATCTAAAGGACCTGATGCCGGGAATAATGGTCCACGAAAACCGAAATACTAACGACGAGATCATGAAGTGCTGGACTAAAGCCATCCTTGAGTTTGATTGGGATGCGGCTATCGCATTGGTCTTAGTGCTAGGCAACAACCTCCAGACCATTAAGATCGCCGAGCAATGCGAGGGGAAGTACTGGATCACAAGCCATCACCTATCGCTTCGATTTCCAAAGTATGTCCCTCTAGTAGCCGGGGCTGCAGCAATGTCGAAGCGCATGGCAGGTGAGCGGAGACTTTTGGCGAATCTCCGACAAGCTGAGGTGCCGAACTATCGTATGGTGGACCTGTGCCCCAATCCATGGATACATATTCCTTCGCTAGGTGAACTCACGATGTCGACTCTTTTCCCAGAATTCCGATACTGGGCGGGCGGCCCTTCTTTCTTGCTGGACGCGGAGGAGACGAAGCATTGCGGCTTACGAGCACTGGACCTGTCGTTTGTCAACCTCGAACATCACGACTTCGAGAGCTTTCTAAAGTCGTGTGGCGGCGGTCTTCACAATCTGAAATTGAGGACTCCTGGAAAGTACGAGAGGTCTCCTAACATCTGGGAAGCTGTGTCTGCGTATGCGCCAAACCTCGAAAAGTTGACACTCGTGGACTGCAATCTGTGGGAGGAAGCTCAAGAGCGGGACCTGAGCAAGATGCTACAGTTGAAGGCTTTCAGCTTTTCCTTCAGCTCCAGGTTCTCTCCTGATGTGGACCCCGCCAAGGATGACCCCGAATGGTACCTTTTGCTGCCTCAACGGTTGGAGGAGTTAGCAATCACAGGTTGCCCCGAGACGCCCAAGGGCTGGGATTTCTTTGATTCTGTAGACTCGCTCGTGGAGGTTACGCATTTCGGAGAATTTCCCGCCCTGCGGAGCATTCGAGTTGACTTCCACCTTCTGGAGTGTACAAACGCTATGATTGAATTTAAGCGAGGTGTCATAGGTGTGCGCTGTCTCGAAATGACAGCCATGTCAGGGCGGAAGGTGCAAGTCAGCACCAACGCTGCGGTATTAAGATGAGCATCGTCGTCATTATCGTTCAGGGCCCGTTAGGGTAATAGAGAGGTATCCTAGGTATGCCATGAAGATATGCTGATGGGTACTATTAGAGTCCAGGTTTCGATGGGGTGCTGGGTTCTGAGTTATGTATGGTCCAATGTCAGTAATATACAGGTCGGCACAGGACTATTTATTTCATAGGCGGCGATTCTGGAACTAGACGTAATTAGCGACCACTGTATCATGTACTAGTAGATACATACAAATAATTAGCGTTTGTTCCCAGGCTGGAAGTCATCTTTCGCACGTCAATTTGCTATCCAGCCTTCCAATCTCGCACCCTACAATCTTGCTAGTAGAGACAAGTGAACACCAACAGGTTCCAGTGCATCCAGGTCATTATTTCGAGAGCATGTCGAGAGCTTGATCAGTTCGAAGTGAATGTGATCAAGACAGTACTGCTCTCGGGTAAGGACTGAGATAGCAACCCTAGACCACATACTTCTGACGTCTTACTCATCAAATGTTCGAGTACACCATGATGCATTAACCATTTGAGGCAAACGTTTTCATGACAGTGGTTTTCTCGTTCATGCCAAGGATGTTAACGAAGATGATCGAGAGAGATTGAAAAGGATAGTGGGTGCTTAGCATATTGTGGGAAGCATTGCTGGTAATCTCTTCATACATTCCCGAAACTCATCCACAAGTAAGCTTTGGTAAAGAAGGAGCTTGTAGATCTCTACCTGGAGGCTGCCTTGATGGAATCCTCCACCAACTTCCGCTTGTAGATGCAGTATCATGATGAGCGGAGGACATTAGTCCCAGATGTTTCACTCTTTCACCGCCGCCGAGTGTGCCTTGATACATGTCTAGTAGAAGTTAATGTAAATAAAGACGCATCTAGCTTTGATGGATACCCTGACGATCCGAGTTGACGCATAGGCGTTGAGTAGTGTTGAGGCGTCCAGGGGCCGTAACATGAATAGAACCGAAGCTCAGACCGCAAGTGGGTAAGGCCTGTTCACAACAACCAAGAACCTTGACTCGTCACTACCGCAGCCCCATTCTGCTACAGCATCTTCATCCTCCACAATCTATCATGGCCCTCACAGCCGCATTCTAGCTGATCATTCCGTCATCTTTCTCATATATCCCCAAACGCTGACCCTAACTTTGAGATGGCTTTCAGACGCAACCCGGCAAAGTGAGTTGAAACGTTGGGAGTATTAGTTGTGGTGACAATCGGGAATGTCTTTTGGGATTCTCCACCAAGCTAAGAATACTCAGAGGCCGCAGAATGGTAGGAGTGGTGGCGTTTTCAAATAGTCTCGCTTTGTGGGGGCTCCAAAACTGATATTTCTATCAAGGGAATACTAATCAATCCTCTTTTCGTACTGCGGCATCTTTCGCATTATGTTGAAACCGTATCTGCAGTTGATCGTCCCAGCTGAAGGCTCTTGTCAGAGCCTGATCTTGAAAGAGGAAAAAGGCGCTGAACCTCGCGTTCCGCGATCTCCAATGCGCTTCAACCAACACAGCCGCGCGGAACGCCCCGAGATGCCTGATCGCTGCCATCAGCCCCAGAGGTACCAGAGCACCACACCCTTCGACGTTCCCACAGTTTTCAAGCACCTTTGTCCAAGAAAAGCCTAAAGAGGCCGTGCTAACGGTTCTCTTCGTTTCAAGATCAGGATCCTCGGCTTCGACAGCGCCAGACATCCTCATCGCATGACGAACTGTTCTAATCATATCTCTTTCATAGTGATTGTTTCTGCTGGACAAATAGCAATTCAATTGCTTTTCCCTACTGCTGGGAGTATTCTCACATAGAGCTGTCCTGGTTAAGTGGGTATGATTATGCTTCTTCCTGAGACTTCATTTTCTGGTGTCGTCTCGTAATGCGAGTGGCTTCAAGCCCTATCCGCCCCGACTTACTAGACTACGAAACAGATCAAGGATGTAAGCCCTTCGAGTCCAATGACTGATCTCTCCGAAACGTGGCTCCTTGTACCTTGCAAGCGCTCCCGGAGAACTTGATCCAAATGTAGATCCCATGCCCCGGAGTATGGCTGGTTGCGTTAGATATAAATTCCACAATTCTTTCCACTAGACACTCACTCAACCATCCCTTCGATGCCCCAATATACTCAACCATCTCTCCCACATAGTCTCTTTAGCTGTCATCATCGTTTTCCCATTAACTTAACATCGAAATGCACCTTGGCACAGTTCCGGTCTTGTTCCTTCTACTTGCCGGTTTCTCGGAGGCAGCGCCATGGAAGCACTGGCATGGTCCTGAAAAAGAATCAACGACGACACTGGTGCCTAAAACTCCAGCATGGCATAAACATCACCACAAGCCGACTGGCGGGTTCCCGTTCGTACTTCCTTTACTCGTTCTGAAAGTTCATGGAACGCTCACTTTTCTCCAGCCACCAACCACCAAACTGTGCCTCTGTGACAGCCTCAGCTCCACCACTGACATGTATAACACCACATAGAGGGTTAGTTCCAACCCACTGCAATGTCCGTCACCGACGCTAATTTTCAAGCGGCCCTCATCCCAAAGAGAAGGCTCCTCACCGCGTTACTTATCCAACAGACGGGCCTGGTGGGTGGAATAAACCATACTGCTGGTCCACGATCTCCGATCATGGACCTCATCCCACTCACCACAAATTTGACCACGGTGAATTCTTGCCTTGGCCTGAGCAAACGTAAGCCATCCCAAAGGTCTCAAGCTTTATCCTTCTCTAACATCACGGTGATTAGTATCGTTCCATGCTATCCTATAACGGGCTCCGATTCAGTCTATACCCAAGTGACAGACAGGCCAACTTGGGCCAGCTCTGGAAATTGGCCCATCCCCACGCAGCCACCTGCGTACATTCCATTTCATTGAAGATACATTCTGACGGTTTCTATCCGTATCTCCTCGACGGATTGGGGTTGCTATGTTATTCGCTTCTACTTCGAACTTCTTTACCCGTGTTTTATTTTCCCATGGCGTCTGAGGGGTTGCACTTTAACAAATCTCAAGCTGGAGTCGCAACATTTTCTGGCCATTTACGCTCGTTTAGATACATTATATACCACACCATGTATTGCGTTAGTAGATCTATCGCACAAATACCACAAAAGCTCCTTAAATCTCCACCATAGCTCCTGAACTCCTAATACAAGCCCTGACTCTACATCCTCGAACTCGCCTCTAGACACGCTTTCCCATGCTCACACGTATAAAATACCTTCCCCGCACTTCCCCCGGCCTCATCCCCTCCTTCTTCCGCCGTCGCACCCCTTATCACGCCTGTAACCACGCCCATCCGCCGCCCGAGATGTACAACTTCGCTCTCGACAACTACTTTCATGCCCTCGGCCGCCGGACGTAAGTATGTGCAGTTCAGCGTCCGCGAAACGTGTCCGCTATCCCAGAACCCTTCTTTCGCGCAGATGGAGATTGTGACGGAGGTGCAGATGTCGAAGATGAGAGCAACCGCTCCGCCGTGAAGGCTTCCTGACATATTACATAAGGTATAAGGTACTGTGAGGAGGAACTTGGTTCGGGCGAGATGGGGATGGGCGGGGGTGGGTGCGAAGGTGGCTTCTAGGAGGGAGAGGTGGTGGGGGAGGGAGGCGTCGTGGCCCTGGGGTTGAATTAGCTAGAGGTTTTTGAAAGCTTGGTAGAGACGTTGAAAGGGTAGTTGAAAGGCGAATAGGAACGTGCTTAAGAATTGGGACTGTGATTGAAGCGGTGTTGGTAAGGAATTGAATGCGCATACATCGTAGCCTTCCACGCTTGCGAGTTCGAAGAAGCGGTTCGCACGCTCCAAGGGCGAATCACCCAGAATTACAGAGCTCCCACGGCTACCACCACGGCCGGAACTTCTGTCTACGCGCTTGCTCATAGTGAAAGTATAGAGATTGTGGAAGCTTGGGATTGCGGGGTGAAGCGTGAGGAGATCGAGGTGCAGCGATCAGGGTGGAATGGCGAAGGCAGAACGGCAAATTGTCATTGCTTGTATAGGAATGTGATCATTTAGTATGTATAAAGTACAGAAAATGGAATCTACACTAGAATTGATGGATGCCATCGCATATTGTTGCCGACATGGCATTGAATCATGAATCAACCTCGGCTTGGATTCCAGAGGTAGAGTTTGTCTGACTAAGCTGGGATATTTCCTCCCGAGCAGGCTCTCTTCCTTTCCCCATTTCTTTCCCATCTTATGCCATCTCATAAGACGGTCAACCGTTCGGACGAAGCAAATTATAGCCTTCTGGAGATTGGAAGGTGCGGAGCACCTATGATCGCTGTCTTCACCTTGAGGACATTGGGAAATAGGTGGTAGTATAGATCCTTCGCAACTATGTATTTCACTTCCATTTCTTTCCGCGTATAAAGCTTCATCAACGGAACTTTTTCAGTAATAATCTCAAGTATTTTCAGGAGTTTGATAGGTGATTGTCATGTCGTGCTGAATCTCTTGCTTGTTCGTTTATTGTGCAAAACGTCTCCATCATCTCACATGACAACGGGTGGATTGCCAGTAAAAGGAAGGATGCTTTATGGTTGTTCGACAGTATTCAGTTAAGATGGGCCAACAGCGGCGTGATTTTGGCCTTGGGCTCCATCGAAAATGCTCGCTGGAAAGTGGGGACGTCCGCAGTTCTCCTGTTTATCACGGTATACCTCGTCGCCGTTGAGATGCTGCGGCATGTGCTTCACCACCGTCAAGGCATTCGTATCTGACTTGGTGCGTATCTCGTCCCTTCTTCTCGTTCTTCTGCTGACGCTTTCGGGGTAACCCCATGAGATTTCAAGAGTGTAGCGGAGATCAAAAACGATGTGCCTGTACTTGTGTCTTGCTGCTGTACAAAATATAAAACTTCACGGTCATAAGAGATGGTACATTGCGAGGAACAGATGAAATTATGCTATCACGTTGCCTACCAAGAAATAACGATGTGTCAAGCTAGAAGAGCAAGGAAAAAAAGAAGACAACACCTTCGCCGTCATGTCACCTGCGGTATCTGGTTTCAGTGATCACCAAGCATTCTCAGGCGTCACTGTCCAATACGATAAGTCTAAGCAGCATTCTCTGCCTCGCGTCTCGCGTACGGGAACGGACTGGGGTTCGCACCTTTCTTCTTAGGCTCATCTTTCTGGGCTGGCTGAGGAGTAACCTTGGGCTCCTTTGGAGGCTTAGGAGCCTTAGTACGCTTTTTCCTCGCACTCGGCTTCCGTTTCTCCTGCTTCTTCTCACCCGGAGGCGTTGCGTGGAACCACTGCCTCGTCTCTTTCGGCTCATACTCTGGCCCCTTAGACTCCTTACGGGCACGGCGCGGTCGACTAGGCCGGTCGCGAGTGAAAGGGTCACGATTGAAGTACTCCCGGCTGAAAGTGTCGCCCTGGCCAGAAGCTCTTCCTCTTCTCCTTGCGTCGTACTTTGCTCTCTTCTCGTCGTTGCTCAAGACCTCGTAGGCTTCTTGGACCGCGCGGAACATGGCTACGGCGGCCGCTTTCTGCATCTCGGGTAGGTCTGCTCGAAGCTTGTCTGGGTGGTAGATTAGTACTAGACGGCGATATGCTTGACGGATCGCCTCTTTGGAGGCGTCGTTGCGGACTCCGAGCGCGGCGTAGTGCGTTTTGAATATTGTGTTGGAGCTCATGGTTGTGTGAGCTTGTGAGTTTTTGGGGACGGTTTGTGGTTGCTTCTGCGAAACGGGATCGGAGGATGTGTGTGACTGCTTTGGTGAAGTTGCATCTAATGGACCTTGATTTGAAACCTGAAGCGGTTATATAGACTAAAGGAATGAACTTTGTACATTGTGTGAGGCATCAGTCTCTTTGATGCTTCACACTTTGAGCATGACGTGTCCATCTGATAGGTTGAGAAAACAGGATCGAAATTCTTCACAATGTCGACGACGGAGAGCTAGTCACGTGCTTCGCTGGTCTTTGATATTGTTCGGGTGGTCAAAGTTCAAACCTACCTGGGATTAGATCTCAGTAAAACAAGGATGGCTCAAGACAAAGGGAGGTTACTTTTGACTTTTGAGCTGCTTCACGAATTGTGTAGAATATTTGGATGAGTGCGAGAGCGCGAGGAAAAGCTTGATCGAAATAGGCAAAGCAGATCTGTCAAGGAGAATCTAGAATCTCTCTTACCTCAATCGACGAGTCACCGAGGCTGTAGATAATAATTTCGTCGGTGACCCTCACTTTATTGGTGAAGATATATTGTCACAGGAGAGTCGGTATATTCCCACCATTCAAACAGCAAGCTCCCGAAAATTGAAGCTCTATGCGGCATGCCGGGACGCCACTTCGGACCATCGGATTACTTTTGTATCAGCCCATGCGGGAGTATTGCATACCCGGGTCGATCAAAGCTTGAGGACCAGAGCGAACTGTGCTTGGACGACGAGGGCGCGAAGTGGGACGTCATATTTATTTCTTCAAGAGCTCCAACCCCACCTTCAAACCCCTCTTCGCCCTAAGTTTCTACCTACCCACCGGCCGCCAGCTAATCAAGGCCAAGTGTTGCACTGCGGAGCGTCTCCATTGCGTATGGTTAATTAGCACTGCTTGGGGTTTGCAGCTTTCGAATTGGACGCCCGATTACCAACTTTTCTTGAACCACCACTTTAAGATGCGGCCCTTCATCTCGTCCGTAACAGCAGCCGTAGGAAAACCGTTGTTCAGGTCGCAGTTCCAGTCGTCCAGATTACCTACATTAGTCAAAAGAACCTACGCAATGGGTCACAATGTGCCACAAGTATGTAGACACTTGCGTTTCTCTCTCCCCCATTCTTACCACCCGAACGCGCAAAGGAGCTAGCAACGTGGGCTAACACACAATCACCAGCTGAACGACAAGTCGCTGCTAAAATCGCAGACGTATGTGAACGGAGAATGGATAAACGCAAAGTCAGGGAAGACCTTCGAGGTCACAGGTACGTCCAGCCCCTCACGCGTCAAATGATACCAAAGCTCACAATTCGTCCAGATCCCTCGAGCGGCGAAGTCATCGGGACGATGCCTGAGATGGACAAATCCGATACCGAAGCCGCAATTGCAGCAGCTGCAGCAGCCCTCCCTTCCTTCCGCAAAACGACTGGACGCGAACGCGCGAAGATGCTGCGGAAGTGGTACCAATTGATGGTGGACAATGCGGATGATCTGGCGAAGCTTATTACATGGGAGAATGGCAAGCCGTTTGCAGATGCGAAGGGAGAGGTGACTTATGCCGCCAATTTCTTCGAGTGGTTCTCGGAAGAAGCACCGAGAGTGTATGGAGACACGATACCCGCGAGCATACCCGGAAACCGCGTTTTCACAATCAAGGAGCCAGTCGGCGTATGTGGGCTGATCACACCGTATGCGAAGCCCCGATCAATCTCCAAATTCCAGCATTGTGCTATCCGGAGCTATAATACTAACATGCTCCAGATGGAACTTCCCCGCTGCAATGATAACCCGCAAAATCGGCCCAGCCCTCGCTGCCGGCTGCACCATTGTCGCCAAATCCCCCGGCGAGACGCCCCTCACAGCCGCCGCACTGGCTGAGCTGGGCCACCGCGCCGGTATCCCCAAAGGCGTGATCAACTTTGTGACCGCCCTCGCCAACACCCCCGAAGTCGGCGCCGCCATCACAGCCTCCGAAACTGTCCGCAAGGTCTCCTTCACCGGCTCCACAGGCGTCGGCAAGCTCCTCATGAAACAGTCCGCCGACACCCTCAAGAAGCTCTCCTTCGAGCTCGGCGGCAACGCGCCCTTCATCGTCTTCGAGGACGCAGATCTCGAGGTCGCGGTCAACGGCGCTGTCGCCTCGAAGTTCCGCTCCAGTGGCCAAACATGCGTCTGCGCAAACCGCATCTATGTGCAAGCCGGCATCTACGACTCCTTCGCGACCAAGCTGGCGGAGAAGGTGAAGAGCTTCAAGGTCGGCGGCGGGTACGGAGAGGGCATCACCCACGGCCCTCTAATCCACGAGCGCGCAGTCGGCAAGGTCGAGCAGCACGTCCAGGATGCCGTCAGCCACGGCGGAAAGGTGCTCGTCGGCGGGCAAAAGATTCCCGAGCTCGGCCCCAACTTCTTCCAGCCAACGGTCATCCGCGACATGACGTCTGACATGAAGCTCGCGTCTGAGGAGACGTTTGGGCCTGTAGCTGGGCTGTTCAAGTTCGAGACTGAGGCGGATGTGGTTAGGCTTGCCAACGAGGCGGATGTTGGGCTTGCGGGGTACTTCTTCAGCAAGGATGTTCAGAGGGTTTATCGCGTTGCTGAGGCGTTGGAGGTTGGGATGGTGGGCGTGAATACGGGGTTGATCTCGGATCCGGCGTCGCCGTTTGGAGGCGTGAAGTTCTCTGGGTTCGGACGCGAGGGGAGTAGGGTTGGAATTGAGGAGTATATGATTACGAAGATGGTGACGTTGGGGGGTATGGGAGAGCCTCTACAAGGCTGAGAGATTTCTCTCAATCGTAAGGAGGGGAAAGCGACCCAAACGGATTACGAAAATATTGATTGTATATATGGCGAATACGTTCAGTGTATATCAAAAAGCGGCGAGGTATGCAAACTACCGGAAGGAACGATAATGAGACTCTATATCATGTCCCATACTCTCTCTGCATGGGGAAGACAGCGACCTGGACTGCTCCCATATTTGGCTAAATTAACGTGGAATCGATAAAGAAGTATCCAGAATCTCAGCCATATTCACTTGTCACATTATAGCTGGCCTGACGCACAGTCTACGGCGTTGATGGAGAGTGTACTGCTGTGTCAAGGCACAGACATGCAAGAAACAGAGGACTTGTGCTGTCTTTTCGACTGCATGAGAAGAGTAGGGAATACGAAGTCAAGAAGGAACGACGAAACGAAAACGAAACCTCGGCAGCAGATACATTGAGTTTGAAGAAGAAGAAGAAGATGGCTGCCGGCAAGACATCCATGTATGCCCTCTACTTTAAATGGGTTCAATGAGCACATCAGCAGTACAACAGCAGAAAACCCCAAGAACATAATAGAGCAACAAGAAGTGGTCAATGCTCTTACTAATATCCATCCCAAGCCCAGATCCGTGCAATCCCGGCTCTGCAAGACATTAATATAAGCAACATGGCACATGGCCTCCAGAGCGGGGTATGCGGGGTGGGTTCATGACTGCCGTTACACAAACCAGCTCTCTCTATCGCTTAGCCAAGTGGACGGGTTCCATCCGTGGCTGGATGAGGTTGTAGAGGGGAGAGGAGGGGAGGGTGGGATGGTTGTGTAGGGTAGGTAGGCGTGGTAGGGGAGCTAACATGAAGCGAGACTGATAACAGCGTTGCGGAGGCTGTTTTAGCGCATGTGACGTCGCGTCGGTCACGCATAATCGACAGCGACTGAGTTCACCTCATCTTAAATGTACTCTTGGATGTCACGGTAAGTGTCAGGGAAGATGTGGGGACGGGTTCTGAGGTATCAAAAAAGCTCCTATCAATTATGTGGGTATGTGCAGTGCCATGCCTCCAGACTAACTCAATCAAATGCTTCAGCGCCCAGTACGCCCGTATCTCATCCAGTGTGCAAATTTATTTACAGGAGAAACCAAAGTGAGCTAAGAAGCTCAAGCCGCCGCCGCCTCCAGATCGGGGATGGCGGTCTGGTTTTGGTAGAAGTCGCAAGCATGCGGGTGCTGTAGGCAGTACTTGGGCATCAAAGGAGCTGCGCCAATGCCGTTTGCAACGAGGTATTCGCGGAAGTTCAGGATGCGCTGGGTGAGCTCAGTCGTCCGCTTCTTGCCGGCAGCATCCTTGTTTCCGGACCAGGTCAGCTCGGCGAGTGCGGCGGCACGAGGCCACATCTTGGACGAGATGACCGTGTCGTCGACTTGCTCCGACCAGAGTGGTGCAGCGGCGCCAATGACATGCTTGGCTTCTTCTGCAGTGAGACCCTCGGTGAAATCGTAGTCGTAGATGCGCTGCCATGTCTTGTAGGGAGCGCACCAGGATCCTCCGCCGCCACCGTAGTTGAAGTTGAGGATGGTGGTGTCGTTGGCATTGGGATTCACCTCGACATCGTAGCGAGGATCATTGCCAATCCAGCCGCCGAAGCCGCAGTCGAGGTACATGAAGTCTGCAGAGGAAACAATGACATCGTAGCCGTCGCGGGTAAGGTTTTTGATGTTTCCAATCCCGTTGTTCCAGCTCTGGAGAATGATGTCCTTGGGAACGTTCTTAGCACCCTCGGCCGAGTTGTAGATATCTTCCCACATGACCAGAGTCTTATTGGCCTGTTTGTTGTACACGGGAACGGCATGATCGACCCAGTACTGCACCAGATCGTTGTAGGTCCTTGAAGCATCTTCGGCAAACCAGTCGGTAACAAGCGTGCTGAAGTTGTAGCAGCCACGTTGGATCTCATCACCGCCAACATGGAAGAAAGAGTCAGGGAAGATGCCAGCAAGCTCCTTGTAGACCTTCCCAATGACCTCGTAAGTCTTGTTGTTGAGCGGGTCGAGCTGACCGGGGTTCGGCTCCACAGCGGTGTGCAGGGGCCAAACATCGTTGCTCCACCAGGAGTCAGTGCAAGCCAGAATAGAGGGATCAACCTGCTTCCAGCCAGAAGAGGCGTGGCCAGGCATGTCGATTTCGGGCATCACGCGCACGCCACGAGCGTTGGCGTAAGCGATAACATCTTTGATGATTCCGTGAGTGTAGATTTCGCGAGGCGAGTACGCATCCTTCGTCATGTCCGGGTAGGTGGTCATCTGGACAGGCCACGACTGCGCATCAGCAAGATGCCAGTGGAGGATGTTCATCTTCGACAAGGCCAGGCCATCAATCTGCTCCTTGATCTTGGAAGGACTGATATAGTTGCGTCCAGTATCAACCATGACACCGCGGTAGGGATACAGCGGAGAGTCCTTGATCGAAACGGGCTGTTCCACTAGGAGTCCACCTCTGCCATTAGAAATGACAATCTGCTGCAGGGTGGTGAAAGCATGGAGGGCACCCCATACAGTCTTGGAGGTAATTTCGATGATTTGGGAGGTCTCTGTGATGTCTAGGGTGTAAGACTCATCAACCCCGTGGGTCAATTCGGCCTTGGGATCAGAAATCTTGACATTGACGTCGGTGAGAATAGGCGAAGTGCCACGCTTAGCGGCCGCAGTAGGAAATGGTTCGAATGAGGAGATGGGTGCTTCTGTAGCAGCAGGGATCCATTTGAGAGTATTGAAAGTATCAGAGGCGCGGTTCCAGGCATCGCGAACAAGCTGGTCCTGGCCCGGAGTGGCCTTGAAGACGAGATAGCCATCGACCTGTTTCGCCCCGGAACTGCCCCAGGTGATCGACTGTGGCTTGGGTAGCGGGTTGACGGCGACGGCCTCGGCCCGGCTGGCGAAGATGCAGGCCGCGGTGGCTGCAAGGGAGGTGAGGGCGTTGAGCCGCATGGTCAAGGTACTGGAAAACAAGCGGAGGCAGAAGTGCAGTGGTGACAGAATGAGGAAGAGGTGCGGTAGAGGTTATAAACGGCACCGCGCCGCGAGCTGGGTCACCCGTGGGTCGCGCACTGTCGTTGCGCGCTCTAAGATTGAGGATCCTACCTGGGGCCTCAGCCCTGCTACGCTGAGGTAACCTGAACATCCCAGCCGCCTGGCTACCACTCTCTGCGAGCCTGCGCGCGTGCGAAGTGGGTTAGGAGTGGCATGTAAGACGCCAGAGACATCAGCTACGCCGTGGCTAGGCTGACTGCCGTATGGATTGGCGGCCCAGAGCTGCCACCCTGCAACACAACATCACCGCTCTGGACGACTCGCTCTTGTTCCCCGCGTCCGGACATCGTGGCCGCAAGTCGGACCGCGCCGACGGGCATCGTGGAACATGGTACAGTACCGTGAGCACGTACCTAGGGCAACGAGCATAAGGATCAGGAGCAGCGGCATCCCCACGGCTCTGGAGCTCTAGTCCGGCCCGATGCCCCACAGCCCGCAGCGGTTTCGAAACAAACTCTTGTTCGTCGGTGCCTGGGTAATTTCGTGAGCTTGGCTCCTGTCACTTCGAGGATTCAGGGCCGATCCCCAATAATCTAGCACGGGTAGCCTTAACGTTCATGCGCCGCTTCAGGGCCCATCCAAGACATAGTGGTCAATGCATTTCTCCTATTGAACCCTGCGCCTTCAATAACCTCAGCCCCTCGAGTCGGCGAAGTATTTACGGCGTCTGCTGTTACGCTAACAGAGCACTGTTGTGTTACGCGCCATCTACAGGACCTAGACGCATCCGGTGATTACACGGTAGTGTACAGGTGGCTTTTCTTGGAAATACGGGACCGGAGCTGCATGAGACGAGCTCATTGGATCAAAGTAGCCTTTCCCAGAGATCAAAAATAATTGTAACAGCGTAACCACTTGCGACGCTAAGCACAAGATGCGTCTAGAGGTTGTACATACATTCAACCCACAGCTTTGTGGAGTTATTTTGAAAGCCCTCGTCGCTAAGATCACGTGGCATAAATCACGTGTAAACTATAAATAGCTCGGTCCTCTTTGCACCCCCAATTACCGTCCTAATTCGAGTAGAAAGACCTTTAGATTTAGGGCTCTTTCTTATCATGTACCTTCCTCGCAGGACCACCGTTCTCCCAACCTTTTTCTCCATTCTGATGTGCGACGAACGATTCTGGCAATCCAGCGAGATTGGCCCGAGAATCACTCTTCTCTAACCCTTCGGTTCGATTGTGCGTCTGACGGCCCTTGTTGGAAGGACTGAAAGACACGAGAATCAAATTCTTCGTGTCTTTGAATAACAGGTGGCGCTTCGGTACTGCTTCTGGGCTGTTTCGCCTCGTTCACGCTCAGGAGGATCAAGATCCTGACTCGTCCGCTAGACTTCCTCCGAGCGTATGGCATCTGCTCAATAGTGCAGGCCATAATAGGTGATTACGTGAGGGAAGCACCCAGACTTCAAGGAACGCTAGTAATAGATCAGTATACCTTTGTGTAGCGTAGAGCAACTATATGGCCTTACTGCTCCGGCTGAGAATAAACGTCGACCAAAGTACTCAGCTCAGGAAACTTGCGACGGAAGGCGTCGCCAACAGTCCAATTCTTTAGTTGGCGGATATGCTCTTCGTAAATTGGGTTGATCAGGATACCACCACCTTCGGCTGCGGAGGTAGTGATGATGACATGGTTTGGGTCATAGTCCCACCGGATGAAAAATGAGGCAGAGTAGGCGCCAGCGAAGTCGTCAAAGGCGATGCCTGGGCGCTCGATGAGGTATTGTCGGACATTGGGCCTTCGAGGATATGTCAATGAGGTAGGGGCAAGTGTATCGAAGCCTCGAATACTCACCATGCTATGCGATCAATCCAAGAAGGATGAGCAACTTGTATTTGACATTCAAGTGGTCGCAACCATTCTGGCATCTGGTCATAGGATGCTTTGTTACGCAGGACTTGCCACTTTTGCATGCGTTAGTCTGGTCTATGAAGCTGCCATGTTTTGGTAATTCTTTTCAATCACGACGCAGGTTGGAACGGCTCACTTTCATCAAGGTGGACATAACATAGTGTACCGCTACCTGCTTGGGTAGCGTATCGATCTCCTTATAACTTCGTACGATGTCACCGACAACCCCGCTGGTTTCGTCGATAATTCTGTTCGGTCTGCCATCGAACAAGGCGCTGAGGTCAGGCTTCTCGGGATACGCTTCTACCCGCGCATGACTCGGGAACGCATACGCCTCCCACCTCGCCTCAGCAAAAGTCTGCAGAATCTGGTCGCTCATCGTAGTTGGGGCCGTGTTCAGCGGAATTGCTTCATGCGGCGCCAATGCCGCTGGCGACGTTCCATCTGGCGACTCTGGCTTGGAAGTGCTCGCGCCGTTCCCTAACAGGCGTAGCTGCAGCGCTGCCTTTTGGACGCGGAGGTGATCTAGTTCTTCGCTGACGGCGAGAAAGCGGCTCATGAGGTCTTCTTTCTCCCGCGTCTCGTTTTGCAGAGCCTGGGTCAGTGCGGTGACCTGATCTGTCAGACATTGCATGCTCCATTTCGCCCGTTCGCGCATCGCCCGCTGCGACTTGCGATCCCGGGCACGCTTGCGAGCAAGATCTTCTGCATCTAGCAAGCGACCTTTCGAGGATATCGTGCCTGGAGAAGTGGTATCTGATGGAGATGTTGAGGACACGGTTGGCGGGGTTCGTGGGTTGTTGTCCGCATTATGGCTAGCTGGATTCATCGGTCGGAAGACACGGATGCTCTGAGCGATGAACCTGGGATGGTAAATGGATAGTAAGACCCTAGTTCGGTTGCACAATCAGGAGAAAGAAATTTGGAGTGTTGAAGTGAAGTTGGGTGACGCGCAGCTTGGAGGATGTTTTCCGCAGGTAGGCGTCAAGCTTCCCCGCGTTTTATCGTTGAGCCAGCTCTATATTGGTTTAGTGGGCATTGCGAATCCCTGTGAGTTCGCTCCATGAGTCTATATCTGGTCTAGATCGCTCATGCGAACTAATGCTCGCGTGATTCGTGACAAACTACGTTGTGCCTCTGATAATTTCACAGCCAAGGTTCCTAGAAGAAAAAGTAGCAGTCTATAAAGCTATGATGTTATTCTAAAACTTCCGAACTTTTCACTCTGAGGATATGTACATACACTTGCCTGACACCGCGCAAGTGCTGATGGGCGTCTATTTCGCTCGTACTTTCTCTTATATTTAAGCTCCTGTTTTTTAGCAACCTCAAAAAGTCCTTCATCACTTCAGAAGCATGCGTACAAGGAGCCCGGATTAGGGTATTAGTTTCGCTTGTGAAAGGTTCAAAGAATTCAATGACTTCAAGAACGATGTGAAATAGTTAGGCTTGGATTTTTTTTCTTATACCTACTTTATTACATCGTGTCTCATGCATCTATACAAGCTGGAAACAAAACTTTTCATGCGCATTTGCAGAAGAACCGAAAGTTTCGGATATTTTACGGCATCATGTACCCATCACCCGACGACACACTGCTGCCGCGAAGATCGGTATAAAGATCGAGAGGGTAATCGTGCACGCTTCCGGCTCTCTTCTTCAGCGTTGACCCTGTGCTCCTTCTCCTGTATCCACCTGTAGAGTTCCCAAGGTTACCAGCGATACACTTGCTGTCTCCGCCCCACGCGCTGTCTGCTACTGCTTTCCAGATATCCGTCACGTCGACAGTCATGCCCGGGGTGTACAGAATGCGGCAATCTGCTGCCTCGTAGATGAACTGTAGCGGGATCTGCTCCTCTGAGGTGTCACCCTTCCTGAGGCCGTCTCGGAAGTTGACGTTGTATGAGGTGCCCGGAGCGGCGCGCTCAAATACTAGATTGGAAAAGTAATCGCCCAGTTCGGTAGTGTTGTAGTAAGCTTGTTCTTCAGGGGTAGCGTAGGCATAAGCCACTTGGACTAGGTATTGGATGTAGTCCATGGGTAGGTCGTTTGTGCCTTTGACGCCACCCACGGCTTGAATGATGCCAGGCTTAGCACGTCCACCAAGAGCAATAGTCTTGATACCAGCTTGTTGGCGCATCAATTCCGAGAATATGGTGCAGGTGGAGGCGCAATATCCGTCAGTGACAATAATGACGTCTTCAGCAGCGAAAGGCTGCGTGACGTTTGTCAGGTTTCCGTAGCCAGTAATGTAGATTCCGCCACTGTTTAACGGAGTGAGAACGTCCGAGAGGTTCCAACGGAACAGACTGGTGAAATTATCGCCATAATGCTCATGAGGCCCAAACTTTGCTGGCCAGCTCGGGAATTGTTTGCCCTCGAGGTCCTTATCGGTGAGGTAATTGAATGGAGTTGAGGCAATGTCGTACTCAATATTGAGCAGTGTCTCATTAGTCGTGTCCAAAGTACGCGGCACCTTCTCAGAGATCTCAGAGTACTTCTGGCCAATGAGGTTGGTACTCTCGAGCGCCCTGAAGCGTTGTGCGCCATAAGGGTCTATCGTTGGGAAAAGCTGTTTAAATAGGTCGTAGCCCTGGAGGATTGTGCCTCCACCATTGGCGCTAAGATCGATTACTAGCTTCGTCTTGCCAGCTGCCTTGGCCTTCGCGATGAACTCCTTGCTGGTTGCCTGGAAGGAAACCTCTGCACTATCAAGTGACACAAAAGATGGCACGCTGAGGACAGCAACATCGGTGTAGTCCTCATCGTCAATGTAATATCCGCCGATCAAGTTGTTGATTTGTCGGACAACTGGCGGCGGATAACCAGGGGCGGGAGTGCTAGTGGCTACAATCGATGTGGTCGCGGGAATAGTAGATATAGCTGCGGCTGTGGTTGTTGGGGCGGCAGAGGTCGTCTCCTTTGGGGTGAACCACAGATCGTACAAACTTTGGCCATCCGTGACTCCGTCGAAAGGTATAAGCACCCTAGCGAAGTTGTCGAAGGCCAAACTAGTGCCGTTCTCGAAAGTAATCTCCGTAGTTGGGCCTGGGTAAACCCACCTTCCGCGGCCTGAGGTTCAAAGTGTTAGTACATATACTAGTATGTGTACTGGAACCGTACTAACCTCCGCCCGCAAAAGTACCCATACTGGCACCAGATCCACCCAGAGCAATGGCTGCAAGCTCGTAGAAGACATTATTGTATAGTGCATCTATATTGATAGTGTTAGACAAAGGGGCGGTTATGTGAATCCGATAGAGCCTTACCCCGATCTTGCAGAGATCCGTATTGGCTCCAGTTTTCTAGATATGATGCGGCATCTTGCCCATTAATAGTCTTGATGGCCGAAGCTTTATAAGAGGCATTTCCGAAAGAGTTGGCTAAGATGTCGGGATAGGCGTAGGGTTTAGGTAGTAAGATCCTGGCAGCTGGCGTAGGAAGGGCAAAGGATCAGTGAGGAAAGCATGAGTTGTATTGAGGTGCTAATGAGTGGCTATATAGTGAAGAGAGACCAGG
>NW_022985439.1:1271549-1278581 GCF_010093595.1 Mytilinidion resinicola
GCTTTTCCTTGCTGAATAGCGTTCTGGTCGCGATCGTTCCGTAGGGCACCGTGCAGCTGTTCGACGGTTGGCAGCGGTTTGCCTTTGACTAGTGCATTCTGCACCTTTTGTTTCCAGTACGTCGTAAATTCGGGTTGTAGTGTTGAGATCACGTGCAGGAAGTTGTGCACTGCTCGATCGCCTGCAACATCAGGTAGGTTCTCTTCCTTCGCAGCATTGTATGCTAGGAGGAAGTTGGCCATCCAAATGTCAACGTTCTGGTTTCTTGGTGGCGATAGTAGCCGGTTGTAGTTGGCGGCAATTCGTAGCTTGCTGTTCTGGTCTGATGGTGCTATGGCTGCTTTGAGGATAGCTAGCCACTCGGATACGGGCTTGCCCACGTAGTAGTGCTGCAGTGCTACTACTACAGATTCGCTGATTCGCGTTTGCACAGAGAACAGGGCCGTTACGTGTTTTTCGTAGGCCTTTTCCTCCATGGCGTACTTCTTGACCAGCCTGTCGTACTTCTTGTATTGCTCATCGCTGAGCTCGGTGATGTCTGGTTCATTTCCCGTGGCGCTAGCATTTGTCATGGCCATTCGAATAGTAGGCTCAATAGGTGCGGCCTTTGCAGGAAGACGAGTGGTAGCATCAGGGTCGATATACTGCCAGACACGTAAGCTTTCGGCGTGTGTTTTGATCTGATTTATCCACAATTTCCAGTCTGGTCCTGATGCCAGGATGACTTTTGTTGTGGATAGCAGCTTGATGTTTGATGAATCCATACTAGTCAGGTTCGAAAGAACGGTAACTAATATACTGATAATGCTTTTGTGGATGCTTGTTGCAGCAAATAGCGCGTGTACGGCAGATAGCGCGTGCAGCAGCTGATAGGGGCAACGTAGCGAGGCACGTGACTTCCTAGCCAGGTGATGTAGGAGGAGAATACAACGATGGATTGTAGCGTTAGGCCGGGCTCATAACTGGCAGCTGGCGTAGGAAGGGCAAAGGATCAGTGAGGAAAGCATGAGTTGTATTGAGGTGCTAATGAGTGGCTATATAGTGAAGAGAGACCAGGGGTTGCAGGCAGCAACGGTGACAAAACAACAGGTGAACCCTGTCCAGCTGAGAAGTGAACCCTGTACAGCTGAGACGCGTAGACAGACGTGCGTAGGAGCATTCTAACTGGCTGCCAGATCCCGTCTTCGGAGACTGACACGAGAGGAAGCGGGCGGGCCCAATTGAAGACAGTTCCGACAACATCAGGAACAAAGACGAAGTGGCCGTCATGAGTGGACTGCATGAGGACATAGAGAGCGAAACCAAACTAGTACAACAATTTCAGCATCGCTACAGTACCAGTTCATCAGTTTAGGCACCCAGCTATACCGCTGCACGAGTTCGACTCTCGATCGCTCGACACCACTGTGAGGAATAGCCCAGCTAGTAGATGTGTAGCTAGCCCTAAGGTGGCCTAATTTCCACTGAGTCGACCTCTACATCGTATTTGAAGTTTAAACGGCCCATCAGGGCACCCCAAGCAGTGACAAGAGAGGGTGCAAAACAGCACGAGACGTACAAAGATTATACTGAAACCATTCTCACCTCAAATTCTTGTATATATGCTCCACTAGAGACCTTGCTCTCAATTTCATCCAGACCACCGAAGATATCCACTGGACCTTGAATCTTCTCCGCGTACCTTTAAGGCCGCAGTATACATGTTAGTGGGTTTTCATAAAGAAGAGGTGTTGAAGACATATTAAGACCTTACGTACTCCGTAGGGGGATTCTTTAGATAGACATTGGTACTCTGCCAAAGGAAATACGGCCGGATCGCTTTGATCAAAGCCAATGCCGCGCTGGCATTGAGTGGTACACTGGTAATACATTCATACGCCAATCTCGCAGGCACCGTAGGGGTTGGAACAGCCGATTGTGCCGCAACGGACGCGCTGACAGCCGCACATGGTGACGAGGAATTATCTTGTCTCGGGTAATGTTGAAGAGGCGTAGCAACTGCAATTGAGGCAATTGAAGCCAGCAGTAAGGCTCTGAGGAACAGCATGGTAAGAAAAAAGGTGCCAGTCAGATTGAACGCGTGGGCATCGCGTCACAATATATACTCAGCCAGCGGCAAGGCTGAGCCGTCTGCCCGGGATCGTGCTCTCACTGGCTTCTTCATCTGGCATCATGTGCAAATCGTACCTGATTGCGGAAGCTGGGTTAGGGATGGTGTTTCTTGGTACCTGCTGGGTACAGATGGAACTTCGGATTTCGCATCATCAAAGCTCCTAGCTCCCCTGTCCCCCATTTAAGACGGGGCGAATCAGCCCAAAGCTGGATGATCGAAGGTCAATTAATCTAGCTGATATGCCTTGCCAGCTGCCTGATAAGGAAGCTGTGAAAACGAAACCTGGTCGAAGCATTTTAACCTTGAATTATGCTTATGAACTGCCCAAGGTGTAAGAAGCCTCCGCGAGCTTACAATCAATAAACAGGAACACAGCGTTTCTGCTCATGCTGAGAGATGGATGGATGGTAGTCTCGCACTTGTTGATGATGTTTAAAGTTGAGAGGAGATCGGCGTGAGAACTCCCGGGGCCCTCGGAACGGACCGCCAAGGCGCTTTTCCCAAATAGTCTTGTTTTGGGGGTTTGCCGTCATCATGAACTGCTTTCATGATATGTCGGGACGAAAATTGATCCGTCGAGGTGAATTCTTGTTGCCCTTGCACTACAAGGGTACTCTTTCCTGCCACTGTCTTGTGGGGCTCTAATGTAATAACAGAAACGGGGCAGCAGATACACTTCCAATCTGCGTACACCCTGTTGGTGCTGTCTGGGGTAGCATCAAGAGTTTATCAATTGTCCAAAATGCCGAACTTCTCCCTTATTTGGAATGCTGAAAATACTTCGAGGTTCGTCACGCAGCGGTAAACGAGTGTACAGATATCTACGACGAGGCATTAGAACAAGATATAGATTCGTCAAGGTAGAGGAAGAATTATGTTTCGAAGCTGCATCATAGGTTGACCACTAACTAGAAAGGGTTGGCATAATTCTGCGCTTAAAGATAGGTACAAAGGAACGACAACTTAGATGGTGTTGTCGGAGGGATCGGGCCGGGAATTGCTGCATGAATAGAACAGCAAAATATTATTTGGGGCAAAAAAGCTGTGTTGTGTTTTAGTGCGTAAAGATTAACCAGTGTATCGCATCTAAAATCTGGGCAGCGAAGATATGAGGAAAAGCCTTTAGGACTTCTCGAATCCCCGAAGCACTTCAGACTGCGTTCATAAATACGATTGCTGCATTCACAGTGTAAGCTCCCTAGGAGATTTACACGAATGGTAGAAGGACCAGATCATAGGCTATGACGTTAGTTGCTGATTGGTTTTTTTGTCGAAAAAAGGCTCTCCCGTACATGCAATTAACGGAAGTACCTTCGAAGGACATTCGTTGCATGGGCTACTCGGGCTTTTGGTACCCTGGGATATACAAAGCATTCAATAATGGCACAGCTGCACAGTTTTTTGGGCGAGGCGTTAGAATTAGAATTAGGCAGCATTCAGGATTCTCTTGGTATAGCGTTATGGTCGGCTACCTCCGGGAGTCCTCTGACTAAGGCAGTAGTTTGCGGGGAAACATCAAGGACCGCAAAGCTGAAACGAAACCACTTCTGTAGACGCAATTGAGCGAATAACTTTGTACGTTGCCCAGCCGCTATTCAAAGCCTCGTTTGAGGGATGAGAGTCTGTTGTTCAGAAGCATGGCCAATTTGGTGGGTCGCTGCTAGGTACGGAGTCGTACATGCTGCTGTTATAGCTGTTGCGAAGAAAGAAAGGGTTGCCTGAGATCAAGTAGGTTGTTGAAGACTTGAAAGTGAAAATGAAGTCGTGAGAAAGGTGAGCGCGCCAACCCGAACGGGTAAGACAGCGTCTGTGCGACATGAGCCCCTTCACCTGGATGCCTTCAATCTCCGCCAGAGTCTGCAACTGACACTAGCAGCAGCACATCTCATGAGGAAACGAAACAACCCCCATGTAAATTAGGCCTGTTGCGAACAATTGATGGCGTAAAAGAATCCTTCAAAGCTTGGATCCCGTGTTTCAACACCCCAATGTGCACCCTACCCGACCCCTGTGCGCACGTGACCCAGCGCCGCTGTGGCTGAGTTCGGCTCAGGCCCGGCTCAGCTTCGGCTCAGCTCCCCTCAGGCCCGGCTCAGCTTCGGCTCAGCTCCCCTCAGGCCCGGCTCAGCTTCAGCTTAGTTCTCCTCAGGTCTGCTCACCCTTGCTTACCCTTGCTCACCCTTACTTACCCTTCCCTACTGGCTGCGGCATAGTCTTAGATGGACCTTGCTAGAAACTGTTAAGTTTTAGCAAGGGGCCTTAAATCTGTCCCCGGGTTATAAATCAGGGCCCTATACTGTTTTATATGCCTTATAAGCTTAAGCTACTTTCTAGGGAGCATTTCCCGCCCTTGTCCTTGTTAATACAGAGTATGCCATTCTGCTTAAATAGCTAACCTTCTCTTACTTTATTATTAATCCTTACCTTTTTCTTATCCTATACAGTTGGAATCTCTCGTTAACTGATGGTGTCTACAGTGCCTACAGCGTCACCAGAGTCATTGGCGGTCAATTGAAGGACCTCAAACAGCGTGGTGCTCGCAGCCTTTGCCTAGGGGACAGCATTCTCATGGCGGTCAAGTGGAGGACCTCAAACAGCGTGGTGCTCGCAGCCATCGACAACGCAATGCCTGTAGGCGCCCATCAGCACGCGAGGAAGCCCGAAGCTCCTGAAGGGAGATGGTCACAGCCAGCATGGTGGGGGTAATGGAGCCGTCCGCCGGACAGGCAGAGGGAGGAAGGACGACAGACCGGATGATTTCCAAGCAGATGCAATCCCGATGACGCGCTGCGAGGCGACGACGCCTGACCGACCCGGCTACAACACGACACGCAGGGTGGACACGAGTGCTGGGGCAGCAGCTGGATATACTTGAGGACGGGCATAGCAGGCAGATGGGAGGAGGAAGACGGATGCTCCATCTTGGTTAGTGGGAGGGAAACGTTGAAGTATGCTGCCTGGCTAGGGGTATATGGATGACAACTCCTGCAAGACACGGTCGGCCTTGTGAAGGGGAGACTCTACAAGGTATCGCGAAGCAGCGTCAGCTGTGAGGCGAGGTGTGCAATGGCAGCGACAGCAGACACTGTCTGTACAGCCCGAGAGGACGGATGCGCGTGTCGGTCCATGAACAGGCAAGGAGAGGAGGATGACATGGGCTTAAGGAGCAAACTGGTGCAGGGGCGTAGGAGGAGGGCTTTGTCCACCTGAGTCCTCGAGGCCAGGTTAGGAGGTGAGCTTAGGCAAGAGTCCTCCAGCTAGGCTGGAAAGCGTGTGAGAGGGGTCGCGCCCTCTTGTTGTAGTGTAGACAGCATGCAATACAATCTGTACCCGCCCGGGCATTACAAAGATAACTAACAGGATCCTTAAGAAATGCGAAACGCAGCTAGCACCAACGCTGGCCAGGTTCTTCACCAGGTGCGTGCGTATGGGGCACCACCCACGGCCGTACAAAGAATCAATCACCGTAGTGCTACGCAAGCCTCAGAAAGCGTCCTACAACACAGCGAAGTCGTACAGGCCAATTGCGCTGCTGGAAACAGTAGGCAAGCTGCTCGAACGCATTGTAGCACGAAAACTATCTAAGATAGCAGAGGAGAAAGGCATGCTCCCACCGAGCCAAATAGGCGCAAGGCCCGAACAATCTACGCAGACAGCACTGGAACTCCTCACGGAACAAATACAAACCGTATAGAAGGGCAACTCTCACCTTGTTACCTCCCTCCTTAGCCTGGACATCTCGGGGGCCTTTAATAGAGTATCTCACAAGAGAATAATACACAACCTACAGGTCCAACGTGTACCGGAATAGATGGTCCAATTCACAGAATCGTTCCTACAGGACCGAACTATAAGACTCTCTATTAGAAGATACATCGCCAAGACTATCCCGGTTAACACAGGCATACCACAAGGATCCTCACTCTCGCCGATCCTCTTCTTATTCTTTGCAAGCACGCTCCTGCCGGCACTACAAGAAGGCAATACAACAGCCTACGGGTTCATAGACGACACCAACATCCTCACATTCAGCAGAAGCACGGAAGAGAACTGCAGGGCAATCGAAAGTGCGCACGTACGGTGCATGGAGTGGGCGAAGAAGCACGGCGTAGTGTTCGCCCCGGATAAGTATCACCTTATACACTTCACGAGGCGCCGTTTAAATGCGGTAAATATAAAGGCCACAGTAAACATCCGGGGCTTTATAGAGAGCCCAATTATAGAGCTCCGCGTGCTTGGAGTTTAGGTAGACTCTAAACTTAAATGGGGCCCGCATATACGCATTATAAAGGAAAAGGCTATAGCACAGATGGGAGCCCTTACACGGCTAACGGTATTAATATGGGGCGCAAGCTTCTAAAAAGCACGGCATATATACTTAGCAGTCATCAGGCCGGTCCTTACGTATGGGTGCACCACCTGGTTTCCAACGCCAGGCATGAAGGAACAAATCAGCAAAGCGAAGATTAAACAACTTGAAACGGCCCAGAACTACTGCCTCTGTGCTATTGCAGGGGCGTATAAGACAACAGACATCAAGACGCTTGAACACAAGACCTCTTGCCCCCCCCTAAGGCTTAAGCTAGAGGAACTCGCGGTAGCGTACGCGGACCGCACGCGCGCGGGCCAGGCTAGAGAGCATATTGAGACCACGTGTTGCACTATTAGAGACACCATTAGGAGACACTATAAGCCTAGGAAAACGCCTAAATATGAGCCGAGCCGGCGTGATGTACTGAAGAGGCTCGCGGTTAAGGCCACAGCACTAGCCCCGAGGTACGAAGGGCAGTTAGACAACTTATACAAGCTTTTAAGACGAGGAGCAATACAGGAAGCGTACGAGGAAAGGTGGAGGGACGAATGGGAGGCCCACAGGAAGAAACGAAGGGGCCCCCCTACGCCGGCCCTCAACACGAAAT
>NW_022985439.1:1279251-1280961 GCF_010093595.1 Mytilinidion resinicola
ACAGCCGCGCAGAAACAAAAGGAACGCAAGGCGTTATACACTGTAGAAAACAAGGTTTTCACCCGACCGCTATAGAGCGAACGGTTTCCCCTTGTAAATAAAACCTAGATAGCACTGCCGCATGGACCCTAACGGGAGCTAAATCGGCCTAATAGAACCTAATAATAATAATAATAATAGGTTAGTATCTATAATAATTCTATATAAGTTATATACTATAGCTATTTCTAAATATCTAGAACTATTTTTACCTTTGCGCTTAATATATAGAAAGCCTTCTTTTTATAGCAGATTAGTCTTCCTTCTCTATAGTACTGCCGCTAAACTCTTACTACTCCTTGTACTAATAATAGGGACTTATCGAACCCTTAAAACTTTGCAACGATGCTCGCGAGTAATTATTAGCCTTATGTTGTCACGGTATTGATCATGGCCTCCCTCTAAGCATCAATCCCCTGACACCTTGTTCCCGCATACGTGCGCACGCGTGCGCCACGCGCCTGCCACCTGATTCCCGATTCTGTTAGGGCCACGCGCTATGTGCGAGCCCCTTTTCTCGTCTTGTATATAGCCTAGCTCCCGTCCCTAATTCAACTCGGCATCTTAACGTCTTGTAACCAACCACGGTAATAGCACGTAGTTATCCTTCTTTGAATCTGATACTTGTCTATCTCGCGTTCAAATGCCCGATACATCGACACCGTGACATATGTCTGCTATCGCGCGGAAATTTATACAGGGTCGCTACCCTAATCGGTACCTCTAATTAAAGCGATTACTAGTTTAGGCTAGTGCAGAACAACCCCGCCTTACATAACTATTATAGTGTAATTTACCTAGGGTGGCTGTTGAGCTGTGGCTGTGCGGAGTCTTAGCAAGCGGGCCAATCTTAGCCCCGCAGCCTTGGCCATGCCTCCAGTCAACCAACTTAACTCTCTGAGAACACCTATAGAATCGCCACCTCACAACGGTGTGGCCGGTGCGGGTCGTCCACCCTTCCTACTATTGCAGCCAAGACTGGAACCTTTGCATATGTATTATTAAGCTTTCTAAGAATAAGCAACGACTGGAAGACTCTATAGAGTAATATTTCGCAATATAAATACTTACTGCTCCCCGGACCCAATATAAGATAGAGATTATAAAGAAACATATAAATTAAAAGGTAAGCCTATAGCAATGCTACTTCTAAGTAACTTTAAGGAAAGAAATACGCCCAGAAGAATGCCCTAAACAAATTGTATCTTTATACAGTGCTGTACAGGTCGGTCGATATTCAGAAGGAAGCCATAACAAAGGTTGTTGGTTCAGTGTTACCCACTGATCTTTTATAAAGAGTTTAGATAACTCCGTATCCTGAAATGAAGAAGTTCTCATAGGAGGTAAAGATAGAGGAATGTCTCCTCCATCTGTCTGAAGAAACTGGCCGTCTGGCGAGAAGGCTACGACGTTGACTGAGTGGGAATGGCCCTTAAGCGTGCTGCGGCACGACCCCGTTGCTGCGTCCCACAGCCGTACGGTATTGTCCCAGGATGCCGACGCGACCAGCTGCCCGTCCGGCGAAAAAGCTACGGCGTTGACATAGTCGGAATGGCCCTTGAGCGTGCTGCGGCATGACCCCGTTGCTGCGTCCCACAGCTGTACGGTGTTGTTGTCAGATGCTGACGCGACCAGCTGCCCGTCCGGTGAGAAGGCTATGGCGCCGACCCA
>NW_022985439.1:1281528-1281925 GCF_010093595.1 Mytilinidion resinicola
ACGGCGCTGACCCTGCCGGAGTGGCCCTTAAGCGTGCTGCGGCACGACCCCGTTGCTGCGTCCCACAGCTGTACGGTGTGGCTGTCAGATGCCGACGCAACCAGCTGCCCGTCTGGCGAGAAGGCTACGGCGCTGACCCTGCCGGAATGGCCCTCGAGCGTGCTGCGGCACGACCCCGTTGCTGCGTCCCATAGCCGTACGGTGCTGTCGTCAGATGCCGACGCGACCAGCTGCCCGTCCGGCGAAAAAGCTACAGCGTTGACATAGGCGGAATGGCCCTTGAGCGTGCTGCGGCACGACCCCGTTGCTGCGTCCCACAGCCGTACGGTGTTGTCGTAAGATGCCGACGCAACCAGCTGCCCATCCGGCGAGAAGGCGACGGCGTTAACATTACCGG
>NW_022985439.1:1282140-1307524 GCF_010093595.1 Mytilinidion resinicola
GCTACAGCTCTGACACTGTCGGAATGGCCCTCAAGCGTGCTGCGGCACGACCCCGTCGCTGCGTCCCACAGCCGTACGGTGTTGTCGTAAGATGCTGACGCGACTAGCTGCCCGTCCGGCGAGAAGGCTACGGCGCTGACATAGGCCAAATGGCCCTCAAGCGTGCTGCGGCAAGCATCCCAATCATCTTCCACCTTTGATAGTCTGCTAACCCAACCCGGAATATAGTTAGTGAATGTCTTCCGCATTATACTCATCTCTGGAGCAAAAATAAGGGCTGAAGAATAGACCTGTAGAGGTGCATCTTCTAATATAAATCGGAACCGCAACGTAAACCGCTTTGCATCATGAAGAAAGCTTAAGACAGTACTCCTATTGGACTGCGAACACAGTAAGTACAGAGATATGATAAAGTGTGTAAAATAATCTTACATCTGCAAGCGCCTGTAGCCTATTGATCATAGAGATGCATTTGTATGCTTCTCCAATAAGACCCATTGCTTCCAGCCAATACAGGAAATACTTCTGGAGAAAAAGATGGACTGAATCCCTATCATGGATGCTGCGTTTGCTCTGCTCTAGATGGTGCACCCAATGACGGCAAACATACTGTAACTCAGGTGATAGACAGCCGGCTATTGTCCGCTTATCTATCTCGCTCCTCGAGGTTCCAGCCATCGGAAGATTGCACATATTTTGCCTTAGCCCCATCGGACTAGACATCAGTTGAAGGCACTTGCTGGCTAGCCTTTCGTGTGTTTCTCTCTCATCCACCCAGAACAAGCTCTTCCCCCGCTTCTGAGCATCGACAAGGAAGTCACGAAAAGACAGGTGGAGGAGCCTTACGGGCACGTCCTCATCGGCAGGGACGCTGAGAACGGAATGTAGTGAGTCCAACCTGCACCTAACATCCTCTTTGGAGAGTTGAAAGAGGTGCGCAAGTGAGGGAACAGAGAGAGGGCTCTTGAGAATGACAATACTCCCCACTATGTCTCGGAACTCGCTGGTCCGCCTTTGCTTGTCTGCATTATCTTCGTCATCGAACAGCTGGGTTAGGATGGGGAGGTACGTCCTATCAAGCTTGGAAACATGGGTGGCTGCTTGATATTGAAGCACGACTTCTAAGCGCCTTTTGGGATTATCTCGTCCGTCTGCAATATATCGACAGGCTGTAGCAGCGAAGATGAATAATGGGACAGCCAACTCGACCAGGGCCTGGATTTGATCCCTGCCAGGCCAGTCTGAGGACAGCGAGCGCTGCTCTCGAATCTTCTCAAGTTCATGCGTAAAGAAGAGATTTATGTCGTGTTCGATTGTCGTCCTTGGGACATCGTGGAGAACCAGGTCTTGGTATGTTCCGTCCGACATTTGCTTAAAGCCAAGACGAATGGGGAGCTCCGGCCTGCTCGTTACTAGGACCCGTAACGACACCGGCTTCATATCCTTAGTTCGAGCAAGGAGCTGAAGGATCACTCGGATGTCTTCCTCTCGGTCACATTCGTCTAATGCGTCTATGACGACAATGCACGCCAAAGCTTGTGACGGAGCCTGTTGTATTTCCGAGAGCGGGTGGAGGATCAGCCTCTCAAATTGGTCTTTCAGAGCCCTTTCCGAAATGACTGGGTCGGCGTCGAGTGCTTTCCTTATACCTAATATCAATCCAGGTACACGGGCCGCCAGGTCTGTAGCGATGGTGGTGAAGAATCTTGTGGCATTGCCGCACTCTCCCTCGCCTTTCTTGAAAAAAAAGCTGGCCCCTAGCTGGCGTTGGTCGGCAAATGACTGAGCAACACTCCGTGCAATCGTGGACTTTCCTGTGCCAGCCATGCCTTTGAGCCAGAATATAGGTTCCCCATTCCCATCCTCGGCCCATTTTGTAATCTGACGGCATAGCTCCACTCTGGTGTTTGCAAGGCACCTTCCATTGTGTTCCTCCATGTGCGAGTCGAAAGATGCTCCTTCAGCGATCGGTAGTCTGGCCAAGTCGAGCTTCTGATGGATGATGTTGGTGTTCTGGTTTGCTAGGTTCATCTTCTGATCAAAGTCAAGCATCAGGCCCCTACATAGCTGATCAGCAACCTTCGTCTACAACAGGGCATAGTGGATGGGGAACTTACGTCTGATCAACTTGGAGCGCTAGAGTAAAGGTTTTCTCGTATCTTTCTAGACCGGAAACGATCTTTTCTACCTGCTTGCTCGTAAAAGGCCACTTTAAAGCTCGCAGTCCGAATCGGCTCATGGCCTGGCGAGTCTTTCCCGGGTCTAGTTCTCTCTTCAATTCTTCTAGCTGCCGCAAACATTCCTGGAGCGAGTTAGACAGCTCGTAAGTGGTAGAGAGCCGCGCTTTATCTCGTCCATCTAATAGCTGCTTAATCTTTTCAAGAACTCCCTTAACATCGGTGACTTTCCTTTGGAGGCATTCGATGTCCTTCTTCGCGTCTTTGACGGCGACTGAGTACTGGAAGCAGAGCGAAGTGATTTTGGCGGATATGTCGATTACAGCGATGACGCTTGCCGCCCCTGAAAGGCCATCCATGATGCGATGCGTAGTAAAAGGAGCGAGTTTGGTGGTAGATCTGTAGTGGTCCACTTGTGCACCCGCAGAGCTGCGAGACAGTCCTTGGTTTGTAGGGAGTGTTTAGGTCCATCTTTAGTTCAACAAGGCTGAGAAGGCAGGTGCGGCGCAGCATTACACTAGAGTGGGTTCTGCGCAAACTACGGAATTACGTTTTACCGAGACTCGGTTCTCTTCTCCCTATACTCTCAACGGGAAAAATTAGCTTCAAGCTCTCTACAGCTTAACTACACTAGTAGGAGGTATCTGATCCGCTCCGGCCATACCCTTGTGAGGTGGCGAGTTTTGTAGGTGTTTTCAGAGAGTTGAGTTGGTTGACCGGAGGCATGGCCAAGGTTAAGTTGAATCGCAAAGCTGCAGGGCTAAGGTCGGCCCGCTTTGCTAAGACTACGCACAGCCACAGGTCTAACAGCCACTGTAAGTAAATTACACCCTAATAATTAATTATATAAAACGGAGTTGTTCTCTACTAGCCTGGATTAGTAATCGCTTTTATAAAAGGTACTAACCTATATAGCAACCTTATATAAATTTACGCGCTATAGCAGATACTAGGCTAATAATAACTTCCTAGCATTATAGTAAGGTTCTAATACTCGGATAAAACCCTATTATTAGTATTTAAAGTAGTAAAAGCTTTATAGTAGTTCTATAGAAAGAGAAGTCTATTATACTATAAAAAAAGCCTTTCTATAAATTAGGCGCTAAGGTAAAAATATAAACGTAATATTTAGGTAAAAAAGGTTCTAAATATTTAGGAATAGCTATAGTATATAACTTATATAAAACTATTATAGATACTAATATATATATAAAGTATAAGTTACTTAAAGTTAAAGTACCCCTTATATTTCTCGGCACAGTAGGTTTTTTAGCACGCAGGAATAGACGTTAATTTAAATAAGTTAGCTTTTAATCTAATTTAATTAACTTAGTCCTACTAATTAGAATATATAATAAGTAAAAGCAACTAACGCGTATAAAATATAAGGCTTATAACTAAAAAGGCGCGGAAGCACGTAAAAATAGCGCTATAACACGCTTAGAGAAGCACGTATAAAAAGGAAAAATTATTTATAAACTAAATTACCTAAAGTAGTCGCCTATATAATATATCCCTTTTTTAGACTAACTAAGGCCTTACTAGGCCTTATTACCCGCTATAAAAAAGGGCTATATTTAGCTATATTATAGTCGTAAGGCCCTTTAAAAAAAAGCTTATTTACTTTTAATTACTTTACTATATAACTATAGTATAATATATGCTTTCTATATTATTATTATTATTATTATTATTATTATTATTAGGTTCTATTAGGCCGATTTAGCTCCCGTTAGGGTTTATACGGCAGTACTATCTAGGTTTTATTTATAAGGGGAAACCGTTCGCTTTATAGTAGTCGGGTAAAAACCTTATTTTCTATAGTATATAACGCCTTACGTTTCTTTTATTTCTGCGCAGCTATAGAAAACGCGTGGCAGCTCTATAAGTATTACTATAAAGTAAGCTATTTTAATATATTTTCTAGAATCGATTCGGTGTCCGTAGGCCCTAGGTTCTAGAGTTATACGGTGTCTAGATAGTTAGTAAGGTCCGGGGTCCGCGTTAGGGCGCGCGTACTTTTACTATACGCGTGTGCCCTTTTCTTAAAAGCTAAGGTATTAAATTAAAGGATAATAGGAAATTAAAGGGTTACTCTATTACGGGCGTGCCTATAGCTATATAATATACGTACGTGTATATAGTTCTATTCTTAGGGCGTAGCTATATAAATCGGCTAGCTATATAGCTAGCTTTTCCGTTGCTATTTTTCTAGCTATAGAAAGGTAGAGTAGGAGGTTTATCTAGTATAGAAACTATTATAAAACGGCCTTATTTCCCTTATAGTCTTTATATAGCTATATATACATTTTTATTATAAAATATAATATAGTCGTCCTAATAAGCTATTAGAAATCGAAGCTAAAGGGAGTTCTAATAGGCTTTTTAAGGCACTTAAAGCAATTATACGCAATTATAAAGCCTTCCGGGCAGTAGTAGTAGTATTATAGTAGGTTAAATCTTTCCTACGACCTCTAACCTTAGATTGCACTCGCAATAATAATAATAACAACACCTATAATAATAATACAACTAAAAGCCCCTTTTTAACACGTATAAAAGCGTTATAAGCGCACTTAATAAAGTATAATAAATATAAAGCGCCCTACAGAGTTAGCCCCTTAATACTATTAGCATGGATTTCCTCTAGGCTATAGTCGCGTGTATTAACAACGCGTTTTTCGGACTTATAAATACTAAGAAAGAACTCTACTATATATAAAAAACTATAAACGAACGGAAAAACGCGCTATAGAAGGAACTAATAAAGGAGATAAAAAATATAAGGAAGAGTATTAGTAAGCTAAAAGCTTAAGGAAAAAAGATATACGCAGCTGCAGCAGCGAAGGCCCTAATAGTAATACAAATCGGGCAAGCTATATAAATTAGACAGGACGCGAGAATCGGATAGGATGTAATAAACAACCTCTACAAAATTAATATCTACATCGAAAACAACGCCTAGCAAGCGGCTAACGTAATATATATAAACAACTATATTATAAAAAAGCTATAAGCGGCGGGAGAGCCGGAAACTATAAAGATTAGTAGTATTAGAAAGCTATAAAGTAGTAATATTAAGGCAATTATCGCGGATAAGCTATTAAAAAACGCCCTTCTAAAGAAGAAGAATTAGGTTTTTATTCTAGGCTCCTCCGCTACTATACGCACGCCTATAGTGCTTATTAAAGTATATAGTATACCTAAGAAGATAGACCTTAACAACCTAAGTCTATAGAAAAATATAATAGAAAACAATATAACCTATAACCTAGGACTTATAATTAATAAAATTATATAGAAGAATAAGGCAGCTATTACTACAGCGCAGGTAAACCTAGTATAGCGTGCAAGCTCGGCTATTATAGGCGTATAAATAGAAGTAATAGCAAATAACGCTATTAATAATAGTATTGCTTAGGAAGGCTATATACTTAACGCCTTAAGGTATAAGGCAGGATTTATAGCTATGCAGTGCTTTAACTGCTAGAGCTACGGGTATATTATAAGGTACTATAAAAAGAATATTAAATGCGTAGTATATACAGGCGAGCATAATATAAAAGTATGCCCGGATAAAACTATTAAAAAATACGCAAACTGTAATAAAAACCACTTATTATATAGTGCTAAATATACTATTTAAAAAAGGGCCTAGTAAAGGGCCCTTAATAAGAAATAGATAATACTATACTAATATACTGCAGAGCGTAATAAACTATATATATTCTAAGCGCAGTTATATAATAAATAATAGCACGTAAGGAAAATAGCTCTAAAGAAAAGGGTGTAATATATAGGGGAGTTTAAAATATAAATAGAAAAGCCCTTCTCTATAAACTCTATAGCATCTATAGCTTTTACTATACCTGCACTCTTAAAAAAACCCGGACCTAGGCAGCCGAAGAAAGTGCTTACAGCGGATAAGAACTAGCCTGCTATTAATAAGGTATTTAGAATCGGAAGTAGAACGCAGCCCGCCTAATTTACGCGACCTAACTAATTAGCTATACTGCCGGAAGTATTATTATAGCTAGCTATATAAACTATATTATTATTATTAAATTCTATTACGCTAGTATAGCTCCTATTAGGGTTTATACAGCTGTTCTATCTAGGCTAGTTTATAAAAAGAAACCGTTTGCTGCTATATAGCGTTCGGATAAAAACCCCGTTCTCTATAGTATATAGCGCTAAGCGCTTTTTTTATTATTATATAGCTATTAGGAACACGTAGTAGATTTATTAAGTCTACTACGGAATAAGCTATTATAATGCGTTTTCCTAAATCTATCCGGGTTTTGCAGTCGTCCTTCTAGGCGCAGGTTAAGTTAATTCCGGAGTAGTAAGCTGGTTTAGAATTAGCGTAAGGGCACGCGTGCTATTATTTCGCACGCGTGCCTTTTATTAAGGCGTTAGTTCTTAAATTAAATAATATATATAGGGGTAGTACTATATAGGCTATAATATATATAAAGGCTGTAGTATATAGGTAGATATAGCTATTAGGTAGATATATAATATAGGCGGCGTAGTATACGTAGTATATATAGTATATATAGTATATATAGTATATATAGTATACGTAGTATATATAGTTATATAAAGTTGTAAAAGGTAAAGTGCCTATATCTCCGCCTTTGCTATTTTTCTAGCTACTAAAAGGTATAGTAGGAGGTCTATTCTTTAGAGGAGCTATTAGGCTATAGCCTTTTTTTTTTTCTAGCTTCTATAGAGCTGTTTATACGTCCTTATCTTAGCCTTCTAGAACAGCTCGCCCCTGCTTTTAACGTGTTTTCCGCAACTTATTATAATATATTTTAGGAATTAGAGGCTATACCCGCAAGGGTATACCGGCGTCGGGTGGCCGGGCACTCTTATATAGTAGAGGTAACCGTTAAGCCCTATATACTCCGTCCGTAGGTTTATAATAATTATGCTTTCTACCTTTATAAGTTCTTTATATAGTACTTCTTATTATTTGCTCTATTTAGTATTAAGTGCTAGTATTAAAGGTTTTTAGCGTAGTTTTTTATAGTAGGCTTTCTATTCCTTTTTCTACTTCTTTTTATATTTATCCTGGATTATACCACGCCTTATACGCCTATAGGATTTTTCCGATTCGCCTTTATATTATGCGGCTAGCCGTAATACCTTTACTATAAGCTTGCAGAGTTTATTACGCCTGCTTAGGCCGTACTATAGTATTCCTTTCGGCCTGTATTTAGCACGGACCGTTTTTTTTATACGGCTATATTAGGTTTTAATATACTTATAGGCTAGCCCTTTATATATACGGTCTGCGTAGGCTACTATAAGTTCCTCTAGCTTTAGCCGAAGTAGAGGGTATAATATCTCGTGCTTTATTACCCTAATATTTATTGTTTTATATACCCCTAAAATAGTATAAAGGTACTAGTTCTATACTATTTTAAGCTGCTTAATTTTTATCTTACTAATCTACTTTTTTATACCTAGTATAGTATACTAGAAGGTGTATTTATATATAATAGTAGGCCTAATAACCGCCGAGTATATTATATATACCTTCTAGAAGCTTACGCTCTAGGTTAACGCCGTAAGCCTTATAAGGGCCCCTATTTAGGCTATAGCTTTATTTTTTATAGTATTAATATACAGGCCCTATTTAAGTTTAGAATCTACCTAAACCTTTAGTATTTTTAGGTCTATTATAGGGCCTTTAGTAAAGCCCTATATATTAACTATAGCTTTTATATTAATAAACTTACGGGCTTTTATAAAGTATATTAGGTGGTATTTATCTAGCGCAAAAACTGCTTTATACTTTCTTGCCTACTTTATACACCGGTTATACGCCTATTTAATAGCCCTGCAGTTTTTTTCTATACTTTTACTATATATAAAAATATTTAACGTATTCTACCACCGAGCCGGCTAAACCACCGAGCCGGCTACTTTTCCTTGGCACAACCAACACTATATTCACACAGCAATATATTAACAACGCAGCGATTATCTATTTTAGTAAGAAGGCAGTATTAATCTCGCGCTTTAAGCCTTTACTTCTAGTTAATTTAGGACTATATAACGCGCTGCAGCAGCCTTTAACGTACAATATCAGCGGCTCTCTAATCGGCTCCACGGAATTACGTTTTAACCTTAATTACAACTAAACTGCCTAAAGCTTACTGCAACCGAAGAGCACATAATTATATAATATATCCTTAACCTAAACTCGCAAAGATTTGCGCCCCAGTTGTATAAAGTAGCAGATATAGCAGATAAAGTACTAGCTGCGCGTGGTGGAACACTAGTAGGCAAGAACTAGACTTAACAGTTTATATTTTATATAAAGGAGCTTAAAATAGCTTTTAATCGGGTAAAGAACCGCTAGAGAATACTCTAGGAAGACCTAGAGGTTATTAACACGTAGTTTACTCTCGTGTAAGAGACTATAGCTAAGTATAGAGTCCACCTAGATAATATCTATAACTTTAATAAGACTAGCTTTTAAATAGGTATAATTAGTATAATAAAGGTTATTACAGGTTTAAAGAAACGTATAAGGCCTAATCTTATTTAACTAGGTAACTAAGAGTAGGTTACGGTTATCCAGAGTATCTACACTGCCGGATATACAACCCTACTATTTATTATCTATAAAAAACGCGTTTATATTTCTGTATAGTATAAGGAAGCAAAAATACTATATAATTAGAAGCTTTCTGTTTCTAAAAACGGCTGGACTAATAATAAGCTTAGTCTTAAGTAGTTAAAGCACTTTAACACATATATAAAAGCGCGTTAGGTGGGGTTATATAGGTTGCTGATTTTAGACGGCTATAAAAGCCACCTTAACTAAAATTTTAAGGATTATTACGTTGAATAATAAATCCTTACCCTCTATATACCTGCGTATTTATCGCATATACTTTAGCTACTTAATATAGTGTGCTTCTTGCTATTAAAGCTAAAGTATTCTTAACGCATATAAAACTTAGCACGCCGACGCGTCTACTATATTAATAAAAAAGGCTTCCTACTAGCCTTTAAAAACGCGTTTTTTAATATATTTATATATAAGAACTGTAAGAAGGCCTTTAAGGCCTCTAGATTAGTTCCTATTAATATATAGGTAGTTTTTAATCGCCTTAATATACGGTTACGGACCCTACTACTAGCACCTCTACTAGAAACACTATAGTAATTAAAAACCCTAAGTAATATATACGAATTTGGATTATAGTTAAGGCTAGTAAGTAATTCCTTTATATAGTTACTAATAACCGCCTAAAAAGGCTTCTTAAAGCTTATTAAAGGAGCTAAAAAGATGCTATACAAAAATATACTTATTAAAGCCCGGGTTAAAAAGCTTAAAAAGCAACTAGTAGAGATAACCAAGCGTAAAGGTTATAAAAAAAAGCAAATCCAGACTAGCGGTATAATAGAGTATAGTATAGCAGCGTTATATATAGCTACTAAAGTGTCTAGAATATTTAATCCACGGAAAAAGGTAGGTAGTAGAAATAGTGCAAATAGGGCTCTACTAGCTTAACGGCGCTATAGAAACTATAGAGAGGCTGGGCATAATACGCGTACGTGTAAAAAGGATTAAGAAGCTTCTTCTAAATCTAATCTAAGTATATTATATATAAGTTCTATAGCTAGTTGCGAATAAATTAACTGCGCGTATATAGTATTAGTTGTGCTAAGGAAAAGTGGCCGGCTTAGTGGTTTAGCCGGCTTAGTAGTAGAATACGTTATATTATTAATAAACCTATAGGCTGTTATATTACTGCGCTATAGTATTAGTAGAAGCGTGCTAGTAAAGAAAAGAAAAAGTATTAGTAATAGGGAGAAGCCCTATAGTATTCCTATAGTAACTATAATAGGTTCCGCTATAAAGTTTCCGATAGTAAGCCTTATAGTGCGGTTCTATAAAAAGAACCTTATAAACCTAACTATCTACTCCGGTATTTATTAAATCTATAGGTTGTATATTATATATTTATATAATATATAGTTAAACGCCCCTAATATATCTAGGCTAAAAAGTAATACTATAAGCTATAGGTTTCCTTTCTATATAGCGTGGATTTATTTAGTAAAAAGCTTAAGTACTATCTATATTAAACGTCTTAGTTATACCCCTATCTAACTAAGTAGAAGTATATCCTTTTCTTCCGCAATTTTCGATAGCCGTATAGCTATAATTCGTTTAAATAGCTTACTTATTATTTCTAGTAAGGCGATTAGCCTATAGGCCTTTGCCGTTATATAGGACGCTTTTTAGGGCTTATATAGTACTACTATAATAAAATCTTTAAACGGCCGAGAATAGTGTTTTTTATATAGGCACCTTATAAAAAACCGAGCTAGTATAGGCGCTAGCTATATTTCGCACTTTTTAAGAAACCTGTTAGTAATTTCTATAATACCTAGGGCTTTATTTAGGGTAGTTTTTATTAGCGCTAAAAGAATATTCTTAATTATAATATCTAGTATAGTATTATATAGTTCTAGGTATTAGAACCCTTCTAGGTTAAATAAGTCTATATTAGCCGAAGGCGGAAAGAACTGCTCTACTAGTATACGTGCTTTTATTTTATTATCTATATATAGAGTAGGGTTTTTAGGTCTTAAAAAGGGGGGAAATTAAGGCGGAGGTTTTAATTCCTTACTAGCTATATAGCCCTAATTAGCCAGCTTCTATATACTTTTTAGGTTTTTTATTATTTTCTCTACTATATAGCGCTATACTTTAGTACTCTCCCTTTATATAGTTTTCTTTTTACGGTTATACTAGATATAGTATAATATCTAGTCCTCTATAGATTATAATAAGCGCTATATTCTATACGCCCTCCTAGTTTTATATACTTCCTCTAAGTATTTTTCTAACTATACTAGTAATACCTATTTTAATAGCCTTATAATAGGCACTATAGTAGTAATTATAGCCTATATATATTTATAGAAAAGGCGTGCAAATTTATTAAGGTTTTCCTCCGTGTTTTAAAAGTTATTCTAGTTATCTAGCTTATCTAGCTAGGTTTAGAGGTGCTCCTGCGCCTTTTTCTAGTTAGTATTCTTCTATAGCTAATATTATAGCTATTCTACTACGCTTAGTAGGGTAATATTAAACTCTATATATATAGGGCGGTAATCTAAATTATAGTTCTATTCCTTTTATACTATATAGGAAGTAGTTTATTCTATTAGCTATTCTATTGTAAATATAAAGTTAATTATAGACTATAATATTTCTTTTACCTACGTTTCTATACCTTTCTCCGTGGCTAGGTCTATTCCTGCTTCTATTATAATACGGATAAGCTCCTCTACTTACTCCTTTATATTTATTACTTATATTCCTTTCTATAATAGGTAATATAGGTTTATATTACCTATAAGAACGTGCTCCGCGTTATTATTATTTAGTAGTAGAGGTAGTACAGCTATAATTCTATTTAGTTTCGGGTTATAGATATTATAAATTTAGATATCCTTTCTACTAGTATAGAAAGAGAGGGTAATAAAGTCTAGTAAGTAGTACTCTACTAACTACTAGTTAATATTAAGGTTTTTATTAATATATATATATATTTTTATATATAGGCTTCCTCTATATAAAAGGTAATAGAACTTTATATAGAGTATTATATACTTTTATTACTATATATTTTTCTATAGCTTTTATATTGCTAGCACTAGCGGTTAAGGCTAGGCTTTCTCCGCTTTTTCCAGGAACTTTCTCTAGGTTTTACAGCTCTTATTAATATTATACTGTATAATAGTAAGTATACTAGGTTATTCTAATATTAAACTATATCTATAGTATCTGCGGCGTTCGCTACACCTGTTTCGGCGCGTAGTTGCTAGCTTATATTATCTTCCTATAAGGACGGCACTTAGGTAATAGTTTTAAGTTGTAAAAGTCTATCTATATTTCCGTACGTTATTAATTAAGTTAACTAGGTTAAAGGCTGTAAAAATAGCAATATAAAGCGAGAAGTATATAGTATCTAAAAAGGCGTTTAATAGGAAGATTGCTGCGTTAAATAAGCAGTCTATATTATTCCGTTAATTTTCGGCTAGCTTAGGTTCTTATTAGGATACTTAAATATCTTCGGTTGTTCTACTTTTTTTAGTGCTGTTGGCGCTAGCCCTAGTTCTATACTACCTTTACGTGTATTATTATTAGCAGCTTTTTTTTTCCTAGACTAGGTTAAAGTTATATATACCTCTAGCGGGGTATAAAGCGTGTATAAGCTCGGCCCCTTATTAGTATTATATTAGTATAGCGTCGCCCACCTTTTTAATATAGCCTATAGCTAGGCCCTTTTTTTTATACTATATTCGGCACTATATACTAAGTGGTTTTTCTTATAGTTAGCGCACTTTTTAGTATCTATTGCCGTATATTATCTTATATTATATTCCCCTATATATACTATATATTAGATATCCTTTTTATAGTATTTTATAATATACCTATAGCCCTAGTATTTAAAGTACTATATAGCTATAAAGCCTGCTTTATATTTTAAGGCTGTTAGTAATTATCCGCTTATTATAAATTCCTTTATAATAGCTTTATCTGCTATTACTTCTATACGCACGCTAGTAATAATTAAGCTAGCGTGTTGGCCTAGGTCTTTTCGCGCAGCCTTAATACCCTTTTTATTCTTCTATATTATCTTTTTAATAACTAGGCCTAGGTTAATTATTATATTAGCCCTAATAATATTATTTTTAAGTATTTAGCTTTCTAGGTTTAAGTTCTTAGGTATTCTATACACCTTTATTAGCACTGCGGGCAGTTATATATATACTATCTTACCTAGCACCTGCACCTATTCCCTTTTCTTAAGCAGTGCTTTCTTTATAGCCTTATCCGTAATATATACCTTAATATCTCTACTCTATAGCTTTTTTATACCGCTAATTTTTATTATATCCGGTGGTCCGGCTGCTTAAAGCTTCTAGGTAATAGTTATATTTATATCTGCTGCAGTTATAGTTCGCTTATTATTATTCTTAATATAGATAGTAATTTTATAGATATTTATAGGTTGCCCTGTATACTGCCTATTTCCTACTACCTTCCTATATTGCGCAGCTATACCGCTTAGTATAGCTAATAGTGTTATTATAATAGGTCGTTTCTTCTATACCTTTAAAGGTGTTTTATACTAAGGCAGAGTATAGGTAAATTGTTGTCGGGGTGTAATAGTCTTTAAAAGGTAAGGTAATAATTAATTAAGGTCTAAAATAGGGTTATTACTTCTAATAGGTAGTATTAAAGTCTTAAGTTAAATATAAGGTTTCTATTTATATAAAAAAGCGTCCCTTTATATAAAAGCTCCGTCCTAAGAAACCTCTTACTTATATAGCTCGCAGCCTTAAGCCCCTTAAGCTGCTTTTTTAGCTCGCAGCCTTAAGCCCCTTAAGCGCTCGCCTGGCTTACTTTTTTAAGCCTCTCGAGCTATTATATAACCCTGTCCTTATAATATCCTATTTTTAGATTATTCCTATCTACTAGCAGTCCGTAGGGGAATCTAGGATCCCTATACGTCCTACACGTAACCCTTTTAGTCCCGTAACCTAGTTTTATATAATTAGTTTTATCTACTTACTTATTTCTATAAGTGCCTCTATACTTAGGTTGTTTATATTACAGGTTATAATACTTACTTCCTTTTCTAAAGCTTTCGGCCTAAAAGTACTTCTATAGTAGGGTCTTAGATAAGTAGCTAGCGATACCCTATCTATTAGGCTGTTATTATACTACTCTATTTCTTTCTTTATAATATCTAATACTTTAAAAGCTAAGAAATAAAAAAGCTGTTTTATACTTGCTAATTATATTAACGCGTCTGGTTTAAAAGTTATACTTTATTCCTAGTATAAGTCTCGGGGTTTATTATATATAGTTTCTATATTTAACTTAGATTATTATACCGCCTGCGTTCGGGCGTAATAATTAAACTATAATATTGCTGGTATTTTAGCAGCTGCCTATAAGCTATTATAATCTACTATTACTTATAACTATATCCCGGCTAACTTTTCTAGGGCGGAAGCTGGCCCGCGAGGAGGATAAACTTTATCGCAAGGAGTTAGAAACTTATGCGACCCTAAAAGCGGCTATAGTAAAGCTAGATTACCTGGATTTTTAAAAGAAGTTGCTGTGTAAGCATAGTAAGAAGATAATATATTATAGTTTTAAGACTCTAGAAGAGCTTAAGGAAAATAATTAGAAGGAGGCTAAGTAGAAAGAATAAGAGCGTGCCGAGCAGGAAGGCTTACCTTCTACCTTAGGAACTGTTAGGTATTTTTCTTTCTCCTTAGGTATGCTGGGCACTACTAGCCGTCCGTTCTATTACTATATATTCTAATTATATAGCAGTAGTATTCCTTCTCCGGGTTCTTTTAATCCTTCCTAGTTAAATAGTGCGCTGTTGCCGTTTTTCTAGGCTGTTCCGGATTCTAGCGGTAAAACTACTGCAGGAGTTTCTAATAGTTTACTAAACTTTTAACCGGTTCCTATATATTTTTAGAAGTGCTGTATCCTTTCTACTTAATTAGGTACTTTTTTTGCTAACCGTGCTATTAGGAATCTAGGATTTGCTCGACTTTATATTTATTATTATTATTAACCTCTATATTATTTTCTAGCTTAGCGTCCGGTAGTACAGGTTCTAGTAGCAATATATAGAAGACCGGGTGTATTTTTATTCTATTAGGTAGCCTAAGCTTATAGTTTACTAGGCTAATAACGTCCTATATTTTAAATAGTCTAATCTTAATATAGTCTAACTTTATACTTAGTTGTTTTATCTTAATATTTTTACGGAGTAGGTAGACTTTATCCCCCCTTTTAAAGGTTAGTGCAATACTCCGGTATTAATTATAATATCTTGCTAACCTTAGCGTTAGGAATTAGATATCTATTAAGAGCTGCCTCTATAGCTTTTTAATATTTTTAACTAATAGTAGTGCCCTTTAGGCCCTTATACTATTAAGTTAGGGTTTTTAATACACCTCTAGATTAAAACTATAGTTTATAAAAAAGGGCAATACCTTTATTATTTCTGTAGATGCGCTATTATAGGCAAACTAGGCTATTAGTAGTAGTAATACCTAATTATCCTGCCTATAATTAATATAGTATTATAGGTACTATTCTAAAGTCTAATTAAGCCTTTCTATTTACCCGTCCGTTTAAGGGTAAAACGCTATAGAAAGCTTATACTTTATCTCTAGTTATACGGTAAAGGTCTACTAGAATTTTAATATAAAAAGCTTGTCTTAGTCTGAAATTATCTCCTAGAGTAGCCTATAGTTGCTAATAATATACTTTAAAAACGCGTAGGCTAGGTTTTCTGCTGTTAATACTTTTTAGTAAGGGATAAAGTATATATATTTAGTTAGTTAGTCCGTAACTACTAATATTACGTTGTACTTTATACCTATTATAGGTTTAATAAACTATAGTAGCTTAACTATAAAGTTCTATATAATAGATTCCTATACTTTTTCCGGTGTAGAAGGACTCCTTATTAGTCCGTACGGTGCGTGTTATACCGACTTATTTTTCGCGCACTTGCATCTGTGTACAATTTTCTCCGTTAATTTCCGGAGTCCGGGGAAGTAGAATATTCTTGCAATTCTTTCCCGTGTTTTTTCCACTCCCTAGTGCCTATACACTAGTGTACTATAGAATTTCTTAATAAGCTCTTTTTATAAGGTTTTAGGTATAAATATCTTATTCTATAAGGTAATAATACTGTTCTAGATTTCTCCGCGTTTCTAGTTTATAGGTTCTAGGCGTAAACTCTACTAGTTATAACCTGCTAAATCCCGGCTTTTTTAATCTACCTTCTGTGCTGCCTTAATTTATCTGTACTACTTATTATTCTTAAACCTATAAGCAACTACTGCTTATATATAGTTAAATTTAAGGGTTTCTAGACTAGTTTTCTTAAGTATAGGTTGCCTAGCTTTCTTAGCTCCTTCTATATAGTCCGGCCTTCTGCTAAGTATATCTATATAAGTATTTTTAGATCTTTTTCGGTATATAATCTTAAAATTAAAAGTTCCTAGCTTTTCTAACTATTTTTTCTATCTCCTATTTAACTTCTTAGTTATAGTAAAGTATATTAGATTTTTATAGTCTATATACACCTATACTATATATACTACCCCTTTAAAGTAAACTTTCTACTATTTAAATACTTCTATTATAGCTAGCAGTTCCTTATTATAGATATTATAGTTTAGCTTAGCTATGCTTAGCTTTTATAAGTAGAACGCTATAGGATACAGTTTCCCTTATTTATCTAGTTAGTTAAGTATCGCTCCTACTACTTTATCCGATATATTGCTTTTAATAGTAACTGGTTTCTATAGGTTAAAAATTGCTAATACTCGTTTTAAAGTAAATTATACCTTTAACCTATTAAATACACCCTATACTTCTAGGGTCTATCTATATTTAATGTTTTTTCTAGTAAATCCTATAAGTAGCTCTGCAATTTTTAAGTAACCCTTAATAAACTGCCTGTAGTAGTTGGCTAACCCTAGGAATAACTATAGTTCCTTTAAATTCGCGGGCTCTAGCTATTCTTAAATAGAGAATACCTTGCCTTTTTCTATCTCGATCTGTTCTAGACTAATAACGCATCCTAGGAATCCGACTCTCTGCCTATAGAACTCGTACTTATTTAGGTTTACTATAAGGTTGTATTTTTTAAGTTTTTTAAGTACCTTTTATATATATATCTTGTGTTTGCTTAGCGTTTCTAAGTATATAAGGATATTATCGAGGTATACTACTATAAACCGATTTAGGTAGCCCCTTAGTACTAAGTTAACTACTGCCTAGAATATTGCTAGCGCGTTAGTAAGCCCGAATAGTATTACTATATACTTAAAGTGTCTGTATTAAGTTCTAAAAGCTGTTTTCTACTTTTCTTTTTTTTTTTATCTAAATTAAATAGTACCCTTTATATAGGTCTATTTTTATAAAGTACTTAGCCTTATATAGTTAGTTTTTAAGCTTAGAGATTAAAGGTAATAGATAGCGGTTTTTAATTATAATCTTATTTAGTTGTCTATAGTCTATATAAAGGCGTAGCTTACTATTTACCTTTAGAATAAATATTACGGGGTAACCTGCGGGCAATTCTAATAGTTTAATAAATCCTTACTTTAGGTTTTTTTCTAGGTATTCTTCCAGTACTTCTAGCTCGCTCTAGGCTAGTAAATAGATTGGTCTAAACTGTAGTTATTCGCCTGGTACTAAGGGAATATAGTAATCCTAAGGTTAGTGCTTTAGTAATATATTCTAAACCTTTTCTATAAAGATTCCTTTAAATTTATTATATTTTTCTAGCACGTTTAGTGCTTTTACTGCCTTAGCTAGCTACCGGCTGCTTAGGGGTCTAGGCCACTATTAGCTTACTACCCTATTTTCTTTTTAGGCCTTTTTACCTCTTAAGGTATCTATATTAATATTTTATTTTTACTTAGGCTTATTCTAGCGCAGGATGCCCTTTAGTCTGCTTTCTAATTAAATCCTTACTTTACTAGACTTCTAATTAACTTAGGGGTTATACTGCTTTAGCTATAGTATACCTAAGATTATATTATATCTCGCCGTGTTTATTATATTTATGCTAATAGTTTCTTTATATTTTTTAATCTATATAACACCTAGTTAAGTTTCTATAGTTACCTGCCTATTACCGTGTTATATAGGTGTGCTATCTACTATATATAGTCTATAAGGTCTATTTTTCTATTACTAAGGGATCCGGTTTCTTCTAATAAAGTTATAGGATATAAAATTTCCCTGCGCGCCACTGTCTAGCAGTGCTCTTACCGGGTTCCTACTAATTTTAACTAATAGAATTATATATCTGTGGTTCTAAATAGGAATAGAGTTAGGCTGCGTTACCGGGGTTCTTCCTTTCTCTGCGATGTGGGCTTTTCCCACCAGAGTGGCAATGGTCGCGGTTCGCGTTCCTTCGTCCGTGGCTGCTCCGTAGGACCTTGTTCTTGGCTGCTCTGGCCGTCCTGTTGCTTAAGCACCTGCTTGTTTTTTAGCTGTTCTTATAGCTAATAATTCGCGTGTTTCGTTTCGCAATACACTAAATATAAGTCCTAGTAGTATATTCGCCAGTCTTTACCTTTCCTATATTCTATTAGGTACTAAGGGTCTAGAACTATAGTAGCTACTTCTATAAGTTCGTTTTTTTTGCCTATAATATAGTGCTTTGTTTCCTTAAACAGTACTAGTTGCGTAATAATATAATATCTTGTCCGATATAGGTACTATCCTTAATATTTCTTATATATTATATGCTCGTTGCATTTGTCCTTAATATAAAATACCTAAGATATCTATCTATAAAGCGGGTGGTTTCTATCCAGCCGTTTATCTTCCTTACTATAGACACCTGTTTCACCGATAGGGTGTAAAGCTCCGTAGATCTCGATCTCGGTTTGTCTTCCGTATAGCTCTTAGGAATTGGTGACTGGCTAGTTCCTTTAGCTCTGCGCCCGCTGTGGCGTCTTCGGCCTTTTGCGCTTCTTGTCCTTCGTTAAGGCGTGCGAGGATCTTTTTTGCGCTTTATTCGTACGTGGCTACAACTCTATCGACCTATGCTTTCGTGTCCAGTAACTTGGTTTCGCTGTCGTCCTGTAGCTCGGGTATATCGGTTCGGGGTTCTAATCGCGGTTTAATTATCTAGAACGCCTTATCCGTCTCTAACGGGTAGTCGATTTCTATACTTTTAACTTCTACGTCTGCATAGTAGTTATCTATAGGGTCGCTGTTGTACTTTTTATTCCTTATTATAGTAATAGTACGTCCCTTCGCCCTTTATATTAAATAGTACCCTATTGCCTGCTTATCTAACTAATAGGTAAAGCAGTTGTTATTATAGCACGCGGTCTATAATATGGAATTATAGCGGTTTATATTCGGCTTTACTATAACTGCTGCTGTTCGGGTGTTCCTGGAGCACTTACTCGCGAAGTATTCCTATTCTCCGTATAATAGGTATACGCTGTTATGTTTTCTTTCTTACTTTTCTTTATTAGTAATTAGTTTACCCTTTTAGTTATTACGTTGTTTTATAATATCGATCTCTATACGATTTCTATAGTCGCGGTTAGTTGCTCTTAGCTTTGGTCTAGCTAGTTAGGCGTAAGAATAAAGTCCTCTTTTATCTGCCCGTTCTAGTCGTTGCTTATACTATTAACTGTCGATTTATATTGCTATTTCCTTAAGTTTATAGAGTGTTAAAGGCCTTTCGCCTTATATAATTTTATTCTTAATATTTTCTTTAAAACCTCTATAGTATTATACTTATAGAGCTTTATCTCCCTATAATAGCTTAGACGCGATTTATATAAATTCTAAAGTATAGCGGCTAGTTAAGCCCTTCTGCTTTAGAACTGCTATTTTCTATTCTACTATCCGTTTTTTATTAGTGTCTCTAAAGGTTATCTAAAGTGCTAACTTAAAGTATCTGTAGTTGTTAAATATAATATTAGTTTCTAGTTTCCGATTATCTATATTAGTGTTGCTAAGCTAATCTATAAGTATTGGGTTAAACTAGTTAAACGCTTCTTTTTTTAAGAAGGTGGCTGCTATATAGACCTTATCTAATTTAAATTTAAAGTTGCTTTAGTTTATACGTAGGTATAGCCTTATCTGCGTTATAAACGCTTGTAAAGCTCCTTTTTTCCTAGTAAACTCTTCGGGCTTATTTATTTTATAGCCTTTATAGCTAACTACTCTAGTAGTAGTAAGCTCTTTTTAAATAGTTTAGAAATTTCCCTGTAGGGCTATAATCTCTTTATTTTTAGTATTGCTAGCTTTTTCCAGTGTTTATATTTATATAAGCAACGCCTGTATACGTGTTACTACCTTAGTTATAGTTAGGGTTAGTCTAGTAGTTATACTACCTAAAGGGGTTAGTAGGGCTATTTTAATTAATTGTTTATATATAACTCCTTTAATATAGCAGTGTTTAAAGTATAATAGGTTATCTCTTCTATACCTTCTAAGTGTCTTATACTAAGGCGGGGTATAGGTAAGTTATTATTAGGTGTAATAGTTTTTAAAAGGTAAGGCAATAATTAATTAAAATCTAAAACAGGGTTATTACTTCTAATAGGTAGTATTAAAGTCTTAAGTTAAATATAAGGTTCCTATTTATATAAAGAAGCGTCCCTTTATATAAAAGCTCTGTCCTAAGAAACCTTTTACTTATATAGCTTGCAGCCTCGAGCCCCTTAAGCTGCTCTCTTAGCTCGCAGCCTTAAGCCCCTTAAGCGCTCGCCTAGCTTACTTTCTTAAGCCTCTCGAGCTATTATATAACCCTGTCCCCGTAATATCTTATCCTTAGATTATTCCTATCTACTAGCAGTTTATAGAGGAATCCAGGATCCCTATACGTTCTACACGTAACCCTTTTAGTCCTGTAACCTAGTCCTATATAATTAGTTTTATTTGCTTACTTATCTCTATAAGTGCCTCTATACTCGGGTTATTTATATTACAGGTTATAATACTCTAGTCGCTCTAATACTATTACTACTTCCTATTAGTAAATTCTATATTAGTTAGACTTTATCTTTATACTATCTCTTAAATTATTTATTTCTTCTAGAGCGTTGCGTAATAGCAACGTAATCTTATTAAATAATATCTGCGCAGCTCTAACTGCCTTTATATACTTTTTATCCGGCTCCCTAAGGTAGTAGTAGAGGTTTCTATTAAATAGTCCTATAATAGCTTTAAGGCGCTAACTTAGAAGTATAAGCGAATTTTTTAAAGTGCGAGCAATTTCGCGGGAGATAGTAACTTCTCGGCTAGTATTAAATATAATAAGTTTAAATAGGCCTTCTGCTAGTAGCTTCTACTAAACTCTATTCTCTTCTAAAATCCTTATTATAGCGCTAATCGAGTCTATATCGCCCTAATAAAAGAAATTGTAATTAGATTTATTTTCCTAGGATCCGGAAGAAAAGTATTTAAGGAATCTAGATTCTATTATAATACTACTAGTATCCGCTATAGTAGTAAAAAGCGCTTCGGCATAAGGAAAATCTTTCCAATAGAATATAAAAGGGTTTTAGCGGTTTTTTATAAATTTTTTTAATAGAGTTAAGTTATCTTTATAATTATATTTAACTACTTTAAGGGCGTAAACCGATTTAAGATCTAGGTAAAAGAGAACGATACTAGTAAGCTCTAGAGGTAATTTAAGAAACCTAGCGTATAGAATAGCTATTTAAAGAGCTTTAATTAAATCCAACTAAATATAAAGGGCTTAATACACTTATTAGTAGGCTGCGCTTTTTAAATACTAAATTTAGGATTTAGAGCGAGGCACTATATTTAGAAGTATTTGCCTTATTCTAAAAACTAGAATACTTTATAAATAGAATTAATATCTAGTATTCGCCTTGTCTATCTACTATATATTATTAATATACCGCTCGGTTTCTAGATTTTCCTATCTACTTATATTTAAGAAATCTATGCCTAGCAGAAAAATAGGCAATTAATCGCTTTAAGGTATATATACAGCAATACCTAGTATATACGCGAAGTTTTTAAAGTATATATTATTATAGCTACTATACTATCTAGGATATTATTAGACTTGTTTATAAAAAACCGGACGGAAATTTCTACAGCAACTTTAAAAAGAACGGAAAACCTATATAAATTAAAATACCTTTAGGTTATATTATAATATATTAACTGCTTTAAAAACTATTTAGAGGGGCGATATTTAAAAGATATTAAAGGCGTCTAATTCCCTATAGAATAGTAGAAGTAGTTAGGCGGATTAATAATCGACGAACCCCTAATAATATTAAATTGCAGAATAAAGTATCTCCCTACTTAAAAACATACTTAGAGTAGAAAAATTCTATATACTCCCCCTTTTTTATTTATACTCTTATCTGGAAATAAGGCTTATAGCTTTTAGTATTTTAAGAACTGCTTAAAGGAAGGTGCCTATTACTGTAGTTATGCTAAAATATATAAAAAATATCGCGCGGCAGGTTTTTACTAGTTGCACCGCTATAAAAGAAAATAAAGGTATACTTATTACCTATAAATCGGTACTCGGCTTTATATAATACTATACTTTCTTATATAAACTCTTGTTTTTCCTACTTCCAATTGCCACCTTATTTAAGAGGAAGCCGACGCGACTAGTTCGCGTGTCTGTTTGGATAGAGTATTCTATTCGCATATTTTAGGGTTACCGCGGGCATAAAATGCATAATCTTAGTACCGGTAAGAAAGTATTAATTATATATAGTGTTCGATCTAAGCAATATACTATATAGATAAATGCCGCCGTTGTATAATAACTATTCCTATACCTTAATTCGTACTAATATACCTATTTAACGAGTTAATACAGGTATAGTACCGCTGTATATTAGCCCTATTAGAAATATTTTAAGTAGTCCTAGTCTTCGGATTATAATATATACGTCGCGGATTATTATAGATTATATTATTATAGTCCGTGTTATTATAGTCTATAGGAAAAGTATTATAGTTAAATATAGGATAGCTATCCTCCTTACGGACACGAAGATATACCCGAAAACGTATAGCGTTGCTATAACCGATAATAACGCTGTTTAGGCTAGTATCCAGCATTATATAAGCTAGCTTTTTCGCTAGGTTATTAAATATAACCCCGCTCTTTTCTAGTAACTTACCTCTATTATAGCTCTAAGACTAGCATTATTACACTTTATATAGAGATCCTAACCCGAATATAGCTCGCAGGATCTAGGTATAATAACGTCGAGGGCACAGGACCCTAATATTATATATCGGCTGGAATCTATAGTAGAGAGAATATCGCCGGCAGTAGTAAAATAATAAGATATTTCGAGTTTAATATTAAGTATATCCTGGACCACGTTTTCCGTAGAAATGTTTCCTATTTTATTAAGTATAGAAGCCGCCTCGGTTAGGGAGATATATTTTATAATATAATTAAGAAGTTCCTGTAGTATAGTTTATAGAGATATTTTGCAAGTAACGCCGGTTTTAGAGGCGGGGTATAATAATTAAGGCTTTCTAGCGCAGATATAAGTAGGAGAGGGCGCTAAAGCAATAGTTAGGAACTATACTTTTAGCTTTAGAATATTCTATTCTTAGTTTTTAATCTTTAGAACGGTGTTTATTCTATAATTAGCTAGTATTATAAATAACGTCCGTTCCTAGGTGGCGTAAAACCCACCGTGCCGCATAATATAAGGGGTATATTAACTTTAAACAACTTAAGCTCTCTATAAATATTAATATTTCCTATAGCTTTATATAAGTTGTTTACTATAGCCACCCTAAAGCCCTTAGAACCTCTCCTACGGAAAAAATTACGTTCGTATTATCGCCTTCGCGCCTGATTTATAGAGAGCCTTCTTTTATAGCGTAACCGAATTCTGTTGCTATAGCACTACTATCGATTTCCTATTACTCCTAACGCTTATAAAAGGGCCTTATCCGAGCCTTAGAGCCTTACTACTATACTAGGAAGTTGTTATTAGCTTTATAGCTGCTGTTGCACGCAAATTTATATAAAGTCGCCACCCTAGTTAATACTTCCGGTCGGAAGCAATTACTAATCTAGCTAAGATAAAACGACCCCGTAAGTCTAATATAAGCGTTGTAGTGTAATTTACTTATTTTATTTAGTAAGCTAAGCTTATAGCTATAAATATATAGCTAATTAGGGCTTTAGTACCCTACCTTATATATTTAGTTAGGCACTATTAGCCTAGGCACGTAATTTGTTAACTATAGTACTAAAAGGTACTTTTCTACTATAGCTTAAGCTAATAAAAGTGTAGCTAAAGTAGGTAGGCTATTTTTCCTACTAGCGTTATAAATGCGTTTATCTATATCTACTAACGTTTAAGTAGTAAAACTATAACACGTGTTTCTATAAGGCAGTTAATTAGAAAATGCTTAAAGATTTATAGTAGCAAATTAGGAAGCTAAATATTTACCTAGATCCCTGGCCCTTCTATAAAATAGATATAAAAAAGAAAATAAGAATAATAAGTTAACTCTATTAAGGACGAAAGGTTCGAATAAATATATTAATAAGCTATAAAGAACAGAAGCCTTCTACCAGGCAGCTGCGTAAATATCTGTGTTGACCGCTGTTTAATAACGGCTGCACGGGTACGGCTGGCTGCGCGCAGCCGTGCCAGCAAGCCTCACCAGCCTCAACATCTTCAGCATCACGTGTCAACGGGCTCTCATGCATCAACAGGCTATGGCCCGTGACAAACTCTTCATAAAGTTTCGCATATCCAGACTTTTCCACTTCCGACACCAATACCGATTTTCTTCCCTAACACTGCAAAACATGATGGCCGATACTCTGATGGCAGCCATACTAGCTTCTTAGAGTTATGTGCTATCCATGCCTCATCTGAACTTAACGCTAGGCCTTGATATTTTGGCTTCCGAGACTCTATAATAGTTGTTGTAGTACTTGAAAGTAATAGTGTTGCACTAATACTAATAGCACCAATATCGGTGTGAAGATACAAGCCAGTAGTGTCAAATGATATGTTGCTAAGCACCTTGCCAACGTCAAGCGTCTGCAGGCAGGCACCGCTGCTCGCATCCCAGATCTTGGCTGTTTTGTCACCTGACGCCGACGCCAGACGTGTTGAGTCGTGAGAGATGGCCACTGAGCTGACCCAATTGCTATGGCCCGCAAGCGTCTGCAGGCAGGCGCCGCTGTTCGCATCCCAGATCTTGACTGTGCTGTCACTTGACGCCGACGCCAGCCGTGTTGAGTCGTGAGAGAAGGCCACTGACCGGACTGAATTGCTATGGCCCTCAAGCGTCTGCAGGCAGGCGCCGCTGTTCGTATCCCAGATCTTGACTGTGCTGTCACTTGACGCCGACGCTAGCCATGTTGAGTTGTGAGAGAAGGCCACCGACCGGACCGGACCGCTATGGCCCTTAAGCGTCTGCAGGCAGGCGCCGCTGCTCGCATCCCAGATCTTGACTATTCTGTTACCTGACCCCGACGCCAGCCGTGTTGAGTCGTGAGAGAAGGCCACTGAGCAGACCGAATCGCTATGGCCCGCAAGCGTCTGCAGGCACGCGCCGCTGTTCGCATCCCAGATCTTGACTGTGCTGT
>NW_022985439.1:1308334-1341434 GCF_010093595.1 Mytilinidion resinicola
TCGCATCCCAGATCTTGACTGTGCTGTCACTTGACGCCGACGCCAGCCGTGTTGAGTCGTGAGAGAAGGCAACTGACCGGACTGAATTGCTATGGCCCTCAAGCGTCTGCAGGCACGCACTCCATTGTTCGCCTATAGCGGGCTGTATTATGATTATTTTTGGCTCTTTATGCTTAAAATAGCTCCTTATTAGGCTGCGAGCTGGACTAAACAGAAGTGCAGACGCGTATGCCTGAAGAGGACTATTCTCTAGTGCCACCTTATGATACATAATAAATCGGCGCGCATCTTGAACTAGTTCAAGCAATCTGCATGCGTCTACTCTTTTCTATATTATATTAGCATATGCTATACATATAAGACTGGACTTAGGATTACTTGGAGAAGAGACTCAAGTTTTGCTATTAACACCACCCCGTCCGATATGCTTCTGCAAAGGCTTAGAGCCTCAAGCCAGTAAAGGAAGCTCTGACACAGGAACTTGTTGATGGATCCACCATCTCGGAGATCATTATTAGCATTCTTAGTGAGATCACAGTTAAGCAGGTGGTCAATCCAATAGACACACGCATATCGTGCTGGGGAAAGTGGATCCAAAGTAGGTTGCTTGACTTGGTCCACATCTGGTTTCTTGACTTGGTCCATATCAGGGACTTGGTTAATGGGGAATCCGGGATCACCTAGGCCGTAGATGTCACGTCGTAGTTTCTTGGACATGACCTGTAGCGACCGGGAGAAGATGTCGTAATGTATGCATTCTATCCCAGGAGGATAGATATCATTGTAAGCCTTTTCAACCAAAAAGTCCTTTGCTGACTGATGAACGAAAGATATAGTGCATTCTTGAAGTGTCAGAAAAGAGCCACAAAGGCTTATGATCTCCGATAGAACTTGGTGTTCGTTGGCGACTCCGTCGGGCATGTTAACAAAAGACGCCAGCTCGTCCAGCGTGATGGGCCGGTACACAGCCGAAACGACAGCTAGTATACGTTTACAGAGTTCTGAACCCTTAATCTGGTCTATCATCCGCCAGTAGAGGGCATCGAGTCCTGGCGGAAACTCTTTTAACTTCTGCTGAGCTTCCCATCCCGAGATATTGGATAGTCCTTGGCAGACCAAGGCCACCCAGAGGAACGTGCCGTTTGCGTTTAGCGACAAGTAGCGCTGGACAGCGTCTTGAGTATTTCTGCTGTATCTGTTTCGCTTCGCAAGCCAATCTACCTTGACCTTAATGAATGTCGAAACAGCAGCAGAGATAGACCTTTCATTAAGCTCAAGGCGCAATCTCAGTTTGTGCGTCGCAGTGTCGAGATCCTTCTCAATTCTTGGCCAGTTTCGGCTAGAGACGATCCACTTAACACGAGGAGATACGGACGACTTCTTAACAATAAAGTCTAACAGTTTTGGCAAGTCTGCTTCCACGCATTCGTCCAGCGCATCGATGACCAAGTACGTGCTGTTCAAGCTCGGGTCTTGAAGGATATTTGTGAAAATCTCGGACAGGGCAGCCCAGCTATTCACGTCCTCAAAGAGGGTTTTGCCTGCGTGATCATGCTTCACCCGTATATACGAGAGAAGGAATGGCTGCTGTTCAACAAGCAAGAACAGCAGACCTCGCAGCACGGCCGTGGCGTTGTTGATTCGCGAGTCCGTGGCCTGGCAGAAGAAGTAGGACAGAAGATCTGTTTGGGCCATTAAGCCCTTCAGCTCATCAACAATACCGCAGAGCAGCATCGTCTTGCCCTTGCCGGGATCGCCCTTAACCCACAGCAGTCGGCTCTGCTGATCGTCACGCCATTGTTGGAAGTCGGAGTTTTCGAGAATCCAGCAATAAGAGCCCTTCAGTAGTCCGCCTTTAGTGTATTCAATGCGCTTCTTATCATCACGGGGATCAGTGACGCGCAAGTGTTGGATGCATTCCTTGTCTTCTTTCTTGCTGTCAGGTCCGGGAGATGGCACTACTAAAGTTATTATCTGAAAAGCTTAAATAAATGAGAATGATATATTGTCGCTTGATGTTACAGAAACAATAAGTGCGAATGCTACGTACGGAAACGAGCTGCAACCACGTCTGGAGCATCACGCTCAAATTGTAACAACTTGTCCCGCGCGCTAGTATAGCCACGGTCCCCCTTAGCATCAAACTTAACAATCATCGAATGGTCGGCGTCTAGGGGAATCTTGTCCTCTTTTGAGTCTGGTAGCTGGAGAAGAGTAGAGTTAGTATCCACGGCCATGACAAAGCCGCCTGTCCGCTTCCAGCATTTGCTTTCGTCATCCTGTTGCGAACGCATCAGCGTGCTTCTAGGCTATACCTGTACTAGAGGATCATACAAACTCAAGCTGCCTAGTCTGTCCCGTCTCATAGAAACTTACGACCTTTCGGTCCCGGATAAGATTCTTAAAATCCGCCAGCTGTTGCGCGAGCAAATCAGAGTTGATTCGGATCTGCTCCAGCAGCTTGCCCCGCGGGTGCTTGTCCTGTCCAGCCAGCATCTGCTGCATATCGTCCACCACTAGGCCCTTATGCGGGATCCCAAACAGAAGCATGCCGTATGTAGCTTTATAGAGAGACGCTATTGTTTGGTCGCCGTCTTCGTGTGTCTGCACTGCCTGAACCAGGCACTATTCTGCCGTTTAGCCTTAGGCATACATACGTCCCAGCGGAAGACCTACATGAGCTAGTATAATGCCGCCAAAGCTATGCGCGATGAAGAACAGCGGCTGCTTTCTTAGCTAGCGCGTCAAGCCGTTAGTTTCATATTCCCGCTTTTATGGCAGCACGTTGCTATAGGCCTACCTCCTCTGTGTTCCTAACCTTCTTAAGCTCCTCCATCAGTCCCCGGCTGTAGTCCATAATTGTGTCAATCCCGTAGCCCGACAGCTTCGAGTTGTAGCCGTAGATCATCGTGCGGCAGTGTGGCAGGTCCTTGGACACGAAGTCGCGTAGCCACATGCGCCCAAGGTTTCCCTTTCCCCTCCATGAGCCGTATGCGTGTCCGTCAAGGCCCGTGATAGCGATAATACTGCGCAGCAGGTTAGAGACAACAGACAAGGTTCCCTTGTAGGGAAATAATGCTTACTCAGCAGTAACTGGCGAGTCTGCCTTTGGCGTGTACAGCTGCGTGAACCCGAAGAAGTGCTGGTCGAAGTTGAGGTCGAAGTTGATGTCCTCGTCGCCCGTCTGAACCTGCCAGTCGCGCAGCGGGTTGTCCTTCAGCTCGGACAGGAATGCAGGCACTCCGCCGTGGAACTCGACCAGCGCGACTTTTTCCTTATTGTCGTAGCAAGAGGGCACAATTTCCGCATGGAAAGTTAGCTTCGATTGCTCATCTTCCGCCAAGTTGTCGTCGATAGTAGCCTTCAGCGACATCGCCAGGTCGTCGTCGGGCTGCGAGGCTGGCAGGCCTGTGACGCGGAAGACGGGACCCTTCCTCCTAGCGGCCATGCCGGTGAGGGAGTCTAGGTGTGAACGATCGAGTCGGTGAGCGGAAGGTTAGTTGCATTGTGGAGGCGGCGGAGGCGGCTATGCTGGTCTGTAGGCAAGGCTGAGCGCAGGATTGGCCGTGGGCGGCGTTGAGGCCTGGCCGCTTATCTATCGATAGCGACCGCACGTGCCATAGAATTCCAGCATCGGCCCGCGCTGCAAACGAGACCACCTATTTCCTATCTCCATTATTTAGTATCGGCGCCCGATACATTGGAACCTAATATATCTACGAATCAGTACTATCTCGCGTATACCCTACAACCAGGGCCAACCGCTTTGCCATTCATCTTTGGTTGTTATTTTTGACAAAACACCTGGCTAAGGCTCCTCTTCTAATAACTAAACATATCCGTGTTTAACCCAATACTATTTGCTACTACGTAATCTGTAATGGAGAGAGGGATAAGAAAGTTAGTAAAGCAAGGGAGCATGTAATCAGCTTCGACTAACACTTATGCTAGTAATTCATCTGCGAAAAAGTGTACACCACTAGTATCGAAAACCAACCCGCTTGACCCCGCCGCTCTAACATTGCATAACCCTGGAGTCTTGCATCCCGCAATAACCTTTAAAGGGAACAAAGTGTTGCGACCAAATAGAGAGCCATGGACTTCTCTAGCCCTCGAGTTGAAGACACTAAGACTTAACGACATTCATCAGCACCTATGGCTTGCAGGCCTCCCGACTGCTGCACGGCCTTTGCACAGACAAAAGCTGCTAGGACGCAATATTCTAGTTACTGAAGATCCAGATGAGCATCTTGTCTGGTTTGAATCGGATATTTTCATTAAGCCGTTGCCCGATTTCCTTCTTGACTGGAATTTCTGGAACGACAGTTTATGCCTAGATTAAGGGTTGCATGAAGCCGCATGCGGCTTGCTATTGTCCTATGCATGGCTCGTACGGCACAAAAGCAACCTTAATATCGCGAAAGAATCGGGTCTGCTATCGAAGAGTATGGAATGGTCCAAGTGGGTTGAGTTCATAGATGTCTTTCTGGACAACATAAACTGCGAGACCCTAAGCGACGTCAACAAACGGTATAAATATGGAGAACTGCGATTAAGTCGGCTTAATGCTATATACAGGCTTGCTCCACCTACGTATTCCCTTCGTAATCTTGTTCGAGGATATCGAAGCGGATCGACCTGGTACAGAGCCTTCTTTGAGCGCCACTTTAAATGGATACTGGCGGTTTTTGCTATTGTCTCTGTCCTCCTGTCGGCGCTACAGGTAGGCCTTGCAACCACAATGCTACAGGGCAATAGACTGTTCCAAAGTGCCTTATACGGATTTATTATAGCCTCCTTGGTAGCTATAGTAACAAGTGTGATTGTGGTCTTTTTAGTATGGCTGGGGTTGTTCTGTTATCACTTGTTAGTTACTTGGCGAAATAACAGAGCGGTAAACCGTAGGAGGCTGGCTGGAGTGTCCTTTCTATAGTCAAATTCTCGAAATTTTAGCTTAAGGGACATCGCCACCTGCATGTTCTAATAGGGCAGCATATGTTATAGGTATATCTGGAGGAAGACCTTGCGCTAGTACCTGGCTGGCTCGGTCTATATTGTAATGGAGGCACGAATAGGAGAGGCATAATAGACAGGCCGCAACAGACAGGTGGCAATAATAAACGGCCAAAAATAGCCAGCACGTGACCGTCTATAGATGTTTCTAGAAGAGCGCCATATATTAAGTTTGTTAGGTATAGCGTACTCCGTAGAATATAATACAACTAGCTGGATATCTAATACCGCGCTAAACGCTTATACTAAGATACGTTGCGGACCCCTTCGCGCGGACAAATCCGGAATATATCCTTTTAAGGGCTTAGTGCTCTTAAAGTTTAAAAATATCTTCTCTTATTCTAAAACTATTAATTTAGTGCTCCGAATTTTAAAAATTTATAAATAGTTGTAGTATAGCAGGGATACAGCGCTAATATAGTTCTTAATACTCTAAAAGGAACGATTAACAGTATAATTAAAGCAATGTATTTTTTTAGCTATATACTAACTTCCTAAGCAGAAATAGCTAAAGAATTATAATATACTAATTATAACTTAATAGAATCGCGAGGGGGAGAGTAAAATACCTAAATAATATATTTTGTGCGGTACAGGGGTGTAACGGGTCGTCTCTTCTATACCTTCTAAGTGTCTTACACTAAGGCAGGGTATAGGCAAGTCGTTGTCGGGGTGCAATAGTTTTTAAAAGGTAAGGCAATAATTAATTAAGGTTTAAGACGGGGTTATTACTTCTAATAGGTAATATTAAAGTCTTAAGTTAAACACAAGGTTCCTATCTATAAAAAGGAGCGTCCCTTTATACAAAAGCTCCGTCCTAAGAAAACCTCTTGCTTGTATAGCTCTCCGGGCTTATAGTCCTCGAGCGTCTCGAGCTTAACGAGCGCTCGCACGGCTCTATGCTTACTTCCCTTTGCGAGCCTGGCGAGCCATCACGTGACCCTGTCCTTATAATGTCCTACTCTTAGATTGTTCCTATCCACTAGCAGTCTATAGGGGAATCTAGGATCCCTATGCGTCCTACACGTAACCCTCTTAGTCCTGTAACTTAGTTCTGCATTATTAGTTTTATCTGCTTACTTATCTCCGCAAGTGCCTCTGCGCTCGGGTTATTTATATTACGGGTTGTAACACTCGCTCCCCCTTCTAAGGCTTTTGGCCCAAAAGTATTTCCGTGGTGGGGTCTCGGATAAGTAGCTGGCGATGCCCTATCTATTGGGCCGTTATTATGCTACTCTATTTCTTTCTTTATAATATCTAACGCCTTAAAAGCTAAGAAATAAGAAAGCTGTCTCGTGCTTGCTGATTGTATTGCCGCGTCTGGTTTGAAAGTTATGCCTTATTCCCGGTGCAAGTCTCGGGGTTTATTGTGTGTGGTTTCCACACCTAACTTAGATTGTTATGCCGCCTGCGTTCGGGCGCAACAATCGAACTGTAATATTGCTGGCATCTTAGTAGCTGCCTGTAAGTTGCTGTAGTTCACCGTTATATTTACTTATATTCTAACTGTCCCTTCTAGGGCGAAAGTTATCCCGCAATAAGGATAAACTTTGTTATAAGGAATTTAAGACCTGCGCAACTCTGTCTTCTCTATTAGAGGCTTAGAGAGCGGCTATAATAAAGCTTAATTATCTAGATTTTTAAAAGAAACTATTGCGTAAGCGTGGTAAGGAGATAATATATTATAGTTTCGAGACTCTAGAGGAGCTTAAGGAAGATAATTAGAAGGAGGCTAAGTAGAAAGAATAAGAGCGTATTAAGCAGGAAGGCTTACCTTCTGCCTTAAGAACTGTCGGGTATCCTTCTTTCTTCCTAGGTGTGCTGGGCACTGCCAGCCGTCTGTTCTATTGCCATGCATCCTAATTATATAGCAGTAGCATTTCTTTTTCGGGTTCCTTTAATTCTTCCTAGTTAGACAGTGCGCTGTCGCCGTCTTTCTGGGCTGTTCCGGATTCTGGCGGTGAAACTGCTGCAGGAGTTCCTAATAGTTTGCTAAACTCTTAACCGGTTCCTATATATTCTCGGAGGTGCTATATCCTTTCTACTTAATTAGGTACTCTATTTACTAACTGTGCTATTAGGAATCTAGGATTTGCTCGACCTTATATTTATTATTGTTGTTGACCTCTATATTATTTTCTAGCTTAGCATTCGGTGGTGCGGGTTCTAGTAGTAATACGTGGAAGACCGGGTGTATTTTTATCCTGTTGGGTAGCCTAAGCTTATAGTTTACTAGGCTGATAACGTTCTATATTTCGAATAGTCTAATCTTAATATAGTCTAACTTTATGCTTAGTTATTTTATTTTAATATTTTTGCAGAGTAGGTAGACTCTATCTCCCCTTTTAAAGGTTAGTACAACACCCCAGTATTAGTTATAATATCTTACTAACCTTAGTATTAGGAATTAGATGTTTATTAAGAGCTGCCTTTATAGCTCTTTAATATTTTCGACTAATAGCAGTGCCCTTTAGGCCCTTATACTATTAAGTTAGGGTTTTTAATACGCCTTTAGATTAAAACTATAGTTTATAAAAAAGGGCAATACCTTTATTAATTCTATAGATATACTATTATAGGCGAACTAGGCTATTAGTAGTAGTAATACCTAATTATCCTGCCTGTAATTAATATAGTATTATAGGTACTATTCTAAAGTCTAATTAAGCCTTTCTGTTTACCTATTTATCTAAAGGTAAAATGCTGTAGAAAGCTTATGCTTTATTCCTAGTTGCGTAGTAAAGGTCTGCCAGAATTTCGATGTAAAAAGCTTATCTTTATCCAAAATTATCTCCTAGAGTAGCCTATAGTTGCTAATAACGTGCTTTAAAAAAGCGTAGGCTAGATCTTCTGCCGTTAATACTTTTTAGTATAGGATAAAGTATATATATTTAGTTAGTCGGTCTATAACTACTAATATTACGTTATACTTTATACTTATTATAGGTTTAATAGACTATAGTAGCTTAACTATAAAGTCCTATATAATAGATTTCTATACCCTTTCTAGTATATAAGGACTTTTTATTAGTTTATATAGTGCGTGTTATACTAACTTATTTTTTACGCACTTATATTTATATACAATTTTCTCCGTTAGTTTCCGGAGTTTAGGGAAGTAGAATATCCTTATAATTTTTTCCCGTGTTTTTTCTACTCCCTAGTGCCTATACACCGGTATACTATAGAATTCCTTAATAAGCTCTTTTTATAAGGTTCTGGGCACAAATATTTTATCCTGTAAGGTAATAATACCGTCCTAGATTTCTCCGCGTTTTTAGTTTATAGGTTCTGGGCGCAAACTTTGCTAGTTATAACCTGCTAAATCCCGGCTTTTTTAATCTACCTTCTATACTACCTTAATTTATCTATACTACTTATTATTCTTAGACCTATAAGCAGCTGCTGCTTATATATAGTTAAATTTAAGGGTTCCTAGGCTTTTTTCCCTAAATATAGATTACCTGGTTTTTCTAGCTTTTTCTATATAGTCTGGCCTTCTGCTAAATACGTCTGCACGAGCGTTTTTAGATCCTTTTTAGTACGTGATCCTAAAATCGAAGGTTCCTAGTTTTTCTAACTATCTTACTTATCTTCTATTTAACTTCTTAGTTATAGTAAAGTATATTAGATTTTTATAGTTTATATACACCTGTATTATATATACTGCTTCTTTAAAATAAACTTTCCACTAACTAAATACTTCTACTATAGCTAGCAGTTCCTTATTATAGATATTATAGTTTAGCTTAGCTAGGCTTAGCTTCTATAAGTAAAATGCTATAGGATATAACTTCCTTTATTTGTTTAGTTAGTTAAGTATCGCTTCTAATACTTTATCCAACGCATTACTTTTAATAGTAACTAGTTTCTGTGGATTAAAGATTGCTAATACTAGTTTTAAAGCAAACTATGCCTTTAGTTTATTAAATACGCTCTGCGCGTCTAGGGTCTATCTATATTTAATATCCTTTTTAGTAAGTTCTATTAGTGGTTCCGCAATTTTTAAGTAGCTTTTAATAAACTATCTATAATAGTTGGCTAGCCCTAGGAATAACTATAGTTCCTTTAAATTTACGGGCTCTGGCTATTCCTGGATAAAGAACACTTTGCCTTTTTCTATCTCGATCTGTCCTGGACTAATAATATATCCTAGGAATCCGACTCTCTGTTTATAGAACTCGCACTTATCCGGGTTTACTATAAGGTTGTATTTTTTAAGTTTTTTAAGTACCTTCCGTATATATATCTTATGTTCGCTTAGCGTTTCTAAGTATATAAGGATATTGTCGAGGTATACTACTGTAAACCGATTTAGGTAGCCTTTTAACGCTAAGTTAACTACTGCCTAGAATATTGCTGGTATATTAGTAAGCCCGAATAGTATTACTATATACTTAAAGTGTCTATATTAAGTTCTAAAAGCTGTCTTCTACTTTTCTCCTTCTCTTATCCTAATTAAATAGTACCCTTCGCGTAGGTCTATTTTTATAAAGTACTTAGCCTTATATAGTTAGTTTTTAAGTTTAGAGATTAAAGGTAATAGATAGCGGTTTTTAATTATAATCTTGTTTAGTTATCTATAGTCTATATAAAGGTGTAGCTTACTATTTAGTTTTAGAACAAATATTATAGGGTAACCTGCAGGCAATTCTAATAGTCTAATAAATCCTTGCTTTAGGTTCTTTTCTAGGTATTTTTCCAGCACTTCCAGCTCGCTCTAGGCTAGTAAGTAGATTAGTTTAAACTGCGGTTATTCGCCTAGTACTAGGGGAATATAGTAATCCTAAGGTTAGTGCTTTAGTAATATATTCTAAACCTTTTCTATAAAGATTTCTTTAAATTTATTATATTTTTCTAGCACAACTAGTACTTTTGCTGCCTTGGCTAGCTGCCGGCTGCTTAGGGGTCTAGGCTACTATTAGCTTGCTGCCCTATTTTCTTTTTAGGCCTCTTTACCTCTTAAAGTATCTGTATTAATATCTTATTTTTGCTTAGGCTTATCCTAGCGCGGGGTGCCTTTTAGTCCGCTTTCCGATTAAATTCTTACTTTACTAAACTTTTAGTTAACTTAGGGGTTATACTGCTTTAGCTATAGTATACCTAAAATTATATTATATCTCGCCGTGTTTATTATATCTATACTAATAGTTTCTCTGTATTCTTTAATCTATATAACGCCTGGTCGAGTTTCTATAGTTACTTGCCCGTTACTGTATTATATAGGTGTGCTATCTACTATATATAGTCTATAGGGTCTGTTTTTCTATTACTAAGGGATCTAGTTTCTTCTAATAAAGTTATAGAATATAAAATTTCCTTACGCGCTACTGTCTAGCAGTGCTCTTACCGGGTTCCTACTAATCTTAACTAATAGGATTACGTGTCTATAGTTCTAAATAGGAATAGAGTTAGGCTGCGTTGCCGGGTTCCTTCCTTTCTCTGCGATGTGGGCTTTTCCTACTAGCGTGGCGATGGTCGCGGTTCGCGTTTCTTTGCCTTTGGCTGCTCCGTAGGACCTTATTCTTAGCTGCTCTAGCCGTCCTGTTGCTTAAGCGCCTGCTCGTTTTTTAGCTATTTTTATAGCTAATAGTTTGCATATTTTATTTTGTAATATACTAGATATAAGTCCTAGTAGTATATCCGCTAGTTTTTGCCCTTTCTATATTCTATTAGGTACTAAGGGTCTAGAACTATAGTAGCTACTTCTATAAATTTATCTTTTTTACCTATAATATAGTGCTCTATTTCCTTAAACAGTACTAGTTGCGTAATAATATAATATTTTATTTAATATAGGTACTATCCTTAATATTTCTTATATATTACGTGCTCGTTATATTTATCCTTAATATATAATACCTAAGATATCTGTCTATAAAGTAGGTGGTTTCTGTTTAACTATTTATTTTTCTTATTATAAACGCCTGTTTCCCTAATAGGGTGTAAAGCTCTATAGATTTTAATCTCGGTTTATCTTCTATATAGCTCTAGCGGTTTTTACTCTAGCCTAATACTAATTTCTCTATTACTAAACTAGTCTTCTAGTTCTTAGTTTTTATTACTGTTATAATATTCTTTACTATTCTTAATAGGTAATTTATTGTTTAGTTTATTCTAGATATTTATACTTTTACCTTCTAGTATATCTAACCTTACGCGTGCTTCTGCGTCGATAGCGGTTGTTATTAGACGGGTAGCGGCTATTTTCGCACTTTTTTCCTTAATAAGTTGTCCGGTAACTTTTCCTATAGCTTTTAGGAATTGGTAACTAGCTAGTGCTCTAGGTTCTGCGCCTGCTGTGGCGTTTTCAGCTTCCTGCGCTTTTTATCCTTTATTAAGGCGTGTAAGAATCTTTTTTACGCTTTATTTATACGTGGCTATAATTCTATTAACCTGTGTTTCCGTGTTTAGTAACTTAGCTTTGCTGTCGTCTAGTAGCTTAGGTACGTTAGTTCGGGGTTCTAATTATAGTTTAATTATCTAGAACGCCTTATCCGTTTCTAATAGGTAGTTAATCTCTATACTCTTAACTTCTATATTAGCGTAGTAGTTGTCTATAGGGTTGCTATTATACTCTTCGTTTCTTATTATAGTAATAGTACGTCCCTTTACCTTCTATATTAGATAGTACCCTATTGCCTGTTTATCTAACTAATAGGTAAAGCAGTTATTATTATAGCACGCGGTCTATAATATAGAATTATAGCGGTCTATATTTAGCTTTATTATAACTGCTGCTGTTTAGGTGTTCCTGGAGCACTTATTCGCAAAGTGTTCCTATTCTCCGTATAATAGGCACGCGCTATTATATTTTCTTTCTTACCTTTTTTTATTAGTAATTAGTTTACCCTTCTAGTTATTACGTTGTTTTGCAATATTAATCTCTATGCGATTTCTATAGTTATAATTAGTTACTCTTGGCTTTGGTCTAGCTAGTTGGGCGTAAAAATAAAGTTCTTTTTTATCTGCCCGTTCCAGTCGTCGCTTATATTATCGACTGTTAATTTATATTGCTATTTCCTTAAGTTTATAGAGTATTAGAAGCCTTTCGCCTTATATAATTTTATCTTTAATATTTTCTTTAAAACCTCTATAGTATTATACTTGCAGAGCTTTATCTCTCTATAATAGCTTAGACGCGATTTGCATAAATTCTAAAGTATAGCGGCTAGTTAAGCTCTTCTGCTTTAGAACTGCTATTTTCTATTCTACTGTCCGTTCTTTATCGGTGTCTCTAAAGGTTATCTAAAGTGCTGACTTAAAGTATCCGTAGTCGCTAAATATAATATTGGTTTCTAGTTTCCGATTATCTGCGTTAGTATTGCCGAGCCAGTCTATAAGCATCGGGTTAAACCAGTTAAACGCTTCTTTCTTTAAGAAGGTGGCTGCTATATAGACCTTATCTAATTTAAATTTAAGGTTGCTTTAGTTTATGCGCAGGTATAGCCTTATCTATATTATAAACGCTTGCAAAGCTCCTTTCTTCCTAGTAAACTTTTTAGGTTTATTTATTTTATAGCCTTTATAGCTAACTACTCTAGTAGTAGTAAGCTCCTTTTAGACAGTCTAGAGATTTCCCTATAGAGCCGTAATCTTTTTATTTTTAGTGTTGCTAGCTTCTTCTAGTATTTATATTCGCGTAAGCAACGCCTGTATACACGTTGCTACCTTAGTTATAGTTAGGGTTAGTCTAGCAGTTATACTACCCGAAGGGGTTAGTAGGGCTATTTTAATTAATTGTTTATATATAACTTTTTTAATATAGCAGTGTTTAAAGTGTAACAGGTTATCTTTTCTATACCTTCTAAGTGTTTTACACTAAGGTAGGGTATAGGCAAGTTATTATCGGGGTGTAATAGTTTTTAAAAGGTAAGGCAATAATTAATTAAGGTTTAAAACGGGGTTATTACTTCTAATAGGTAATATTAAAGTTTTAAGTTGAATATAAAGTTCCTATTTATAAAAAGGAGCGTCCCTTTATATAAAAGCTCCGTCCTAAGAAAACCTTTTACTTATATAGCTCTCCGGGCTTATAGTTCTTAAGCGTCTTAAGCTTAATAAGCGCTCGCACGGCTCTATACTTACTTCCCTTTACAAGCCTGGCGAGCTATTACGTAACCCTATCCTCGTAATATCCTACTCTTAGATCGTTCCTATTTACTAGCAGTTCGTAGGGGAATCTAGGATCCCTATGCGTCCTACACGTGACCCTTTTAGTCCCGTAACTTAGTTCTGCGTTATTAGTCTTATCTGCTTACTTATCTCCGCAAGTGCCTCTACGCTCGGGTTATTCGTATTACAGGTTGTAATAAGGGGGTTATACGCTATATAGGGGGGGACGTTACTACAGGAGCTATTTAACTATTATTAGGGCGTAAACTAGCAGGAAAGGGGGCTTATATTATAGGCTACACGCACGCAGAAAAATATAAGAGAAAGAAGCGGTGCGTAGGTAAGAGGCGTAATAGAGGTAACGGTTTAGGCCGCATCGGCTCTAAGGCCACGTGATGTAAGGCACGTGCGTGCACGAGCTATTAAGTTTTCTTAACGTAACTAGTTAGTTAAGCTTAATTTAAATATCTATCTAATATTACTATCTATATATTTAGTCCAGCTAAATATCTACCCGCTACTATAACCCTAATCTATTTATTATAAGTATAGCACTAAACGTTAGGTTTTAGAGTTAAAATTACTTTTTTCTTTACTTAGTTACCCCTTTATAAGGATCTTTTGCCTAATTTCCTTAGTTTAGGCCTCTATAGGTAGTTTTCTGCAGAATAATATCCGCTTTTAAAGCGCGTTCCGCGCAACTTACTTATATATTCTTGTCGCTTAGATAAGCTCGATGTATATTGCTGGCGCGGTGCTAAGCCAGATACGCGATTATTTCTGGACGATTCTGTGCCGGAACGCTCTTCGGGCCGTTTCGACTTTAATCTGCGGTCCTTATCGCTCGACTTATTATACTAGGGAGTTAATCGATATAATGCGCTAGGGCGCCGCAATAAACCTATACCGGAACGTTTGTTCGACCGCCTGGATTTTAACCTGCAATTATTATTGCTAGAATTTCCAAAGCGAGCTAATTTAGGAAATGCGTAAGGGCGCCGCGGCGAACTATATTCCCGACTATTTTTATATTAATTAGATTATAGAGTCGACCGTTAATATAATAAGCTAGAGCGCTTTTAGTGCGATCTTACACTTAATATATAATCCCGCGCGCTGTTGCTCCGCAACTTTTCCTCGGCGCTAAAGTCCGCTATATTATCTAGAAAGCGTTTAAATTGTCTTAGAGTTTATTTTTTCTTTTATAGAGTTAATTTTTTCCTTTAAAAACTTAGCTCTTCTTTATCTATAAATGCTTTATTATTTTTATTCCTTATTTATTATTACTAATTATACTTATATACTTTTCTTACGGCCTCTGCGCAAAAAAAGAAAGGCCTTCCTAGTAGATCCGGCTAGTAAGCCTTTCCTTTATATTTTTTAAGCTCTAGGTCTACTTACTTTTTTCTAAATTCGGTGCCTAAAAAACTGCGGGTAAACTATAACACGCGGCTATAACCTAAACTAAGTCGGGCTGCTATTATTAGCTTATTTATATATAGTAAACCTCTAGTTTTATACCTAGTATTTCTATATATAGATACTATACTACCCACGCTAATATTATTCTGCTAACTAACGCCTTTTAGGTTATATTTAGTTTCTATAACTAATTCTAGATAATTCTATACTAACTATATTTCTTTTCCGGCTTTTAAAAACGCTATAAATATAAATCTTAAATATTAGCCGCTATTTAGTCTTACTATTACTATTAGATACTAAAAAAGAAGTCTATAGCCTTAGGTAAACACTCTACCGGCTTTCTGCTAAGCCTTAATTTTCTATTTCTTTTTTTTAAAAACTACTTAGCCCGGATTTTTCGCAGCCGCCGGCCTATAAAAGCTAGCATCTTTATCTTTTAAGCTAGCGCTTAACCTAGATAACTCTAAAGATATATTATAATACTTATTAAAGTTACTATCTTAGTATTATTATTTATTATTAGAGCTTAATTAATCTCTATTATTAGAGTCTAATTTATTTTTATTATTAGAGTCTAATTTGTTTTTATTATTATAGTTTAATTTATTTTCGTTATTAGTATCTATATCTATTTTACTATAACTATTACTAAAGTTATTACTTAAGGGCGCAGAGCTATTACTATTAGTACTAGTTCCTTTAGCAGGGTTTAGAGTTTATATAGTGCTAAATCCTTTAGTAAAGTTTAGAGTTCGCGCAGTGCTAAATTCTTTAGCAGGGTTTAAAGGTTGCGTAGTACCTTAGTTGCCTATATAATTACTATAGGCCTTAGGTTAATAGTTACTTTTCTTAATATTAGCCTTAGCCTGTATAATACGCCTAGTAATATCTAATATTTTATTTCTGCGTTCCGCAGTTTTATAGTAAGTTTTATTACTATAATACTTAAGTAGTAACCTATTAGCTACTAACTTAACTTTACTAAAACTTATTATATAAAAAACGCCGATAATAATATAGGGATTAGTATTATAGAAATACGCTTTATTAGCTTCCTTTTTTCCTTTTTTTTTTTTCCTTTCTTTCCTTTTTTTCTTTTTCCTTTTTTTCCTTTCTTCCTCTTTCCTTTTTTTCTCTTTTCCCTTACTTTTCCCTTAACTTTCTTTTTTTTTCCCTTTTTTTTTCCCTTAACTCTTTTTCTTTTTCCCCTTTCCTTTTTTTTAACTTTTTTTTTTTTCCCCTTTTTTTTCTTTTAACTCTGCTAAATAGGCGGATCTAGAATACTTAAATTATATATTATATCTAGTGTATTCTAACGCTTACGCGTAAACGCCTAAATAAAACCGGTGTAGTAGTCCGGGTAGAAAATTAATTCTTCTAGATTATACGGTTTTAAATAGGAAAAGAACTTGCTTTAGTTACCTATACTATTCTATTAAGCTTTTTTTAGCTTAACTATTAACTTTTTAATACTTTTAATATCTTTTTTAACTATTATATTATTAAAGAAACTAAAATTGCGGCTTAAGGTAATTAATATACGCTAAAGGTAATTAAAAGCCTTAAGTAGTAAGCTTCCTAGGCGTCCAGCGCGGCTGTAGGTAAGATTCCATTTTTCTAATCTCTTATTCACGTATTTAATCTATAATTCTACGTTTTTTATAGAATTTTTACTATAGAAAAAATATTTTATTTTAGGGTTATAGTACTTCTAGTAAAAGTTCTTATAGTATTTAGTAAACTTTAGCCCTAAATTATTATTAGGTGGCTTAGCATTCTTATATTTACAATATTTTTTACCGGAGTTAAAGGGTTTATCTAGTTAGGCTTCTTTACCTATACTTATAGATGCTCTAGCAGGGTTAGATTATATACTAGCTCCTTCGGCAGGGCTTTAAAGTAGTATACTGCTAGCTTCTCCGCCTATACTTATAGATACTCTAGCAGAGTTAGATTATACGCTAGCTTTTTTAGCAGGGCTTTAAGGTAGTATACTGCTAGCTTCTCCGCCTATACTTATAAATACTCTAGCAGGGTTAGGTTATATACTAGCTCCTCCGCCTGTACTTATAGATACTTTAGCAGGGTTAAATTATACGCTAAATCCTTTAGCAGGGCTTTAAAGTTGCGTAGTGCTAGATTTTTTAGCAGGGTTTTAAGGTGGCGTACTGCCAGCTCCTGCGCTTATAGATGTTCTAGCGGGGTTAGAATATATACTAGATCTTCCGCCAGGGGTTTAAAATTATAGCGTGCCAGCTCCTACGCCTATAGTAGGTTTAGCGCCGTTATTAGGTGCTGCTTGTTTAATAGGCTCTTCGATCCCTTATTTTCTTTCAGGCGCTATATTTTTATCCTTGCTAAATATAGTTCCTTTTTTAAGAGTCGGTAAAATAGGTGTTATAGGCGTTAGGCTAGGAAAATATATATTTAGAAAGTCGAAAAAACTTTAACTTTATTTACTATTACTAGGAACTTTAAGTTATCTATACGCTATTTATTAAAGCTCTATAAAGTATTATAAGCGGCTATATTAAGTTTTTAGTATATATTTACTTTTATATATATTAAGGTTGTCTGCAATTATAGAGTTTACGAAAATTACTAGAATTCTTTATACCTAATATTTAGGGAAGTTCGGGCTAATAAGTAAGGCTTTTAAAATAGGGGCTTTAGCTGGACAATTTTTTAGATATTCCAGAAGAAGGCGCTTTAATACTAGCTTAAGCTCCGGGATATCTTCCTAAATATTATTATTTTCGCCGAAATCTGCTGCTAAAAAGTTAAATATTATTGCTATAACTTATAATTAAGGGAAAAATAAAAAAAGAAGTAAATAAGAATAATAGATTTTGTATAATAAAATGCTATTTAATATTAGGCAGCTAACTATTCTTAGCACTGCGGTAAAGCTAGGGCCTGTTTATAAATAGAACTTAGCTATAAACTTGTATTAAAATTATATAGAATCCTAATTATAGTTTAGTATAGATTATATTAGGTCTCCCTTAATTTCTATTTTTAGAACTTTTAGAAAAACACTTTATTACCTGCCTCTTAAGTTACTTAGAAGCTAAATTAATTTTCCGCGCTAAAAGTTTATATATCTAGTATAGCGTAATCTAAACTAATAATACGGATTAGATATATCTAAAAAAGAGTAATATAACGTAAATTTAGGCGGCTTATAAAGAACTAAACTACAGTTATACAACTTTAAACTCCTAAATATTCTACTTTACTCTTCGCATATTTTTATCTAGACTTATTTAAAATAATAGGGTAAATAAGAGTTATAAGTTCTAGGCCCCTAATAAATACTACCTGCGGTTTAGCTTATACTAAATAGGCTATAGATTGGTTAGTTAATATATCCTATAAATTAAAGTACTACTTGCCTAAAGTTAGCTTTTACTTTTTTCTATAGTAATCCAGCTTAAGCTCCTTTTCTATTAGGGCCGCCTTAAGCTCTCGAACCCTAACACGTTTTTACTTATTCTTACCTATAAGATTACTAATACTAAAAGTGTTTATAAATACCTTATTAATATTACTGTTGCCTTCGGCCTTTATAAAGTTATCGAATATACTACCTAGGCGACTTAATACTGCAGTAATATAATTCCTTTATTTTTTAACGTTGTTAAACCGTTTCTCTATTAACTATAGTACTTCCTTCTTATCTTACTATTATTAATAGATCTCCGATATTTTAGTTTTATAATTAGCAACTATAGTCTTAAAATAATATATATAGTTTATAGTATACTATTCTCGAAGAAAAAGATTTCTAAGGAAGTTGGACCGCTTATTATAAATATAGTAGTATAGAGTTAGGGTCTATTATAGTTAGCTAAGGCTAGTATTATAAAAATAGTACCCTAACTTCCGCTATTAAGTTATTTACTTCTATTATTAAGTTATAAAGAATATACTCTATAATATACTTTATAGATATAGATTTCTAGTAAAGTAAATAGGCGAAGGCCTCTATTATAAAGCAAACTTATAGTTACTTCAGCCGCAGGGTTACTTACTGCTGCAGCTAAAATATAGTCTATAGTTGTAATAAGTATTCTTTCTAGCTACTTAGTATTTTAGGAATAATAAAAGCTTTTATATAACTCGGATTTCTAAATATAGTTTATTTATGCAGCAATATAAAACCAGTAATTTAATTCCTAAAACGCGTGAAATAGGAAGCCACTAATGCTTTAAAAATAGTATTAAATATATCCTCCTAAGCCTACTACGTGGTATTTTCCTAAAACTAAGGCTTATTTTTTAAGGTCTAGTACTTAGAAGGGAATACTATACTAAGCCTAGTATAGGAATAGTTAGGAATTTTAATAAGCTAACTTTCTAAAAAATAATCGGTGTATATATTAGCAGGAATCTGCAGCGGACTAAGCGCCTAAATTTAACTTTTAGTGTAATATAAAAGGTCTTCCTGCGCTTAGCTTCCAGTCGGTTGCAATTAATTAATATTAACTTAAGAATATGGTTAAGCTGCAGCTACTACCTTTTAAGGCTATTAATAATTAGTAATTATGCTGCAGTAACTAGACTTTTAAAGGCTAAGCTAGAGTATAAATCCCTACGCGTTTTATCTATTTCTATTTCAACTCCAGCGCCTATTATAATTAATTGCTATTAGATATAGCGTTAAATATACTATAGCATGTCTGCTATATATCCTTAGGAGCTTTAGTTCGCAACCGATAAAGTAGCTTTATATTATTAGTGGTCTATTTTTCGATAAACGGTTAACGGGATATAGGTCTATATCCTTGCTATACTAAAGAATACTTATTATTCCTTATAGAATTTATAATTATATAGCAAAGTAATAATAGTAATAGTTTTATTATTACTGTATATAGGAGTTATAAATAGTTTATAGAAGGGCTTCTAAAAAGCGGCAGACCTTACTATTCTAAAACACCGTTACTATACCGCAATATTAGCTATTATATTACTGTCTCTTTCCCTCTTCTTATCTTTACCGCGTGTGCCGAACTGTTAGCTTAACTATATAATAGGCGGAAAAGCGTTAAATGCAGTATAGTTTCCACCCCACAATTTTAAATCGCGAATTAGCTACGCTAGACGAGCAGCTATTAGTGCTGCGGCATTAATAAGCGCTACCTTCGCATGCCTTTAACATTTTAACGCAACCTTAACACAACTTTAACGCAATATCTTTCTACTATAAATAGTAAAAAGATATTGCAGATTAGATAGCGTGAAACTATCTACTATAGTTACTTTTATAAAAGCCTTCGAATCGGCCCACCCTTTTATAGTATTAACGAAATAGTAACTAATAATCTTAACCTAGAAGGCGTAACAGCTGGTATATTTAATAAAGAGTGGGAAAGTCTCCTTTTAAGCATTAAATATGCTTCTCCTAAACACCTTTCCCCCTTAACTACTGCCGATTAACACCTTAAATATCTAAGTCCGCCTATAATTAATTAAGCGCTGTCCGATAGTATATTCGGTTTCTCGCCGACGCCTTCGGCTAATAGCTACTTTATTTCCTCTGGATTATTAAGACCTCTAAAATATTAGGCTACCCCCTTAGATATATTGCAACCTTTTCCCCAGCTAATAGTATAAATTAAGTCGTAAGTTAGTATTAGAATCTTAAATTCTTTATCTAACGTAAATAGGCGATTAAGGACTATAGATAACTTTTCTATAAATATAGAGGTATAGGCGATGTTATTAGCAGCTAGAATAAATAAAATAATAGGGAATTTAAATCGAGTTTATAATTGCAAAGTAAACTAGGATTAGTAGAAATTGCATGCACGAGCTATAAGCGCTAGGCGCGTGGAGATTACCGTTATATGCATTACCTGCATAGAATTTTAATCTCGTAATCGTTACCCTAGTCCCCGAAGTAACTCGATTCTCCGTGCACACCCGGTTTAGCGCACAGACCTCCACGCTGTTCTTGGCATGCGTTATCGCTCCCCTTAATGCTTTCAGGACCTCGTCACCCTCCTAATCACATCCACTCTTGAACAGCCAGCGACCGAGAATTATAAGAGCAACACAAACGAAAATCTGTCAGTCGGAGCGCATCTAAGAATGTCTCGCGATGCCACCAACGGTAGCCTAGGATTCGAAGTGCATTATTTCAAAGCCGGAAGCAAAGATCTTTTGGGATCGGAGAGAGGATGGCTAATGCATCAAGAACAGCGTCTGTGCGCTAAATTGGGTGTGCTCCGATTGCTGGCGCTAGCAACTGTAGCTATTACAAGCAAAGAGGATCTTTAAGGCATGTTGCTAAAAATAGTTCTAAATCCCCTACAATTCTTTAACCCATAAAAGGTCCCATTTCGTACGTCTCCCCAGCCCGCATGTTTCCGCGAGCCTTACATCTTTTACTCCCGCACGCCTTTTGCTCCCGCACGCCTTTCAAGGCCCTACATCTTTCACTCTCGCACGCCTTTCACTCCCGCACGCCTTTTGCTCCCGCATACCTTTTAAGGTCGTACACCTTTCACTCCCACACGCCTTTCAAGGCCCTACACCTTTCACTCCCGCACGCCTTTCACTCCCGCACGCCTTTCACTCCCGCACGCCTTTTGCTCCCGCACACCTTTTAAGGTCGTACACCTTTCACTCCCACACGCCTTTCAAGGCCCTACGCCTTTTACTCCCGCACGCCTTTCACTCCCGCACGCCTTTTGCTCCCGCACGCCTTTTGCGCCCTACCGCACGCCTTTCGATATAATAGATGATAGCGTTTGGGTCTTTATCGGCGTCGCTGTCGCACTATTCGTAGGGATGGGATTTGCAGGTTTCACGATAAGGCGCCGACAACGGCGTGGCCTTCCAATAAATGAGCCCTGGCCTGCCTCAATTTCAACAACACAAAGTAGTTCCTGGGTACCTCCACGCCCCGTTTAATCATCGCGCAGGTGAGATAGAGTAATGGATTAGGAGAACTTGGCAAATAGATTGTATCTACATAATCTAAGAGAATCTTCTCTTCCTTTTAGTATCTGTGTTATCCTCCGCATGCTTCTTATCTTCCTTCTTATCCCTTTTATTATCCCCCTTATCCTTCTTATCCTTTTTATTCTTATTAATTGTTAAAAGTATAGACGCCCTATAAGAGCGAGCGTAGTAGAGCTTAATAGTATTGCTGGCGTTGTTAAAATCCTTCTTAGGTACCTATATATCCTTCTATACAACTTTATACTCCACTTTTAATTCTGTTGTTTAATATGCAATAATTTCCTAGACCTTCTAATCCTCTTCTCTATTTCTATTCTTATAGATGCTAGGATGTCCCTAGTTAGTTATATTGGCTGTAGTAACTCCAGGCTTATAATAGGAAGATTTTAGTAGTTAAAAATAAATAGGTATAATATTATTCTATACCTTATAAGGCGTTTTATCCTATTCCTTATAGGATCTTTTAGTATTAGAAGGATTTTTATACCAACTATACGGGGGCGAGGTTGCCTCGTAGTATAGAGAGATTAGGGGTGGAAACGCTTTCTTATTAATGCGAGAGAGAGGTATAGCAGGAGGATACGGAGATTGTGGGAGTCGATGGCTTCTGCGTAATCAAGGGCTATTTAGGAGGAATTGAACTGGCATAGTTAGTAGAGGAATATTAGTAGGTGCACTTATATTAACGGCGTGCCTGGTAGGCGTCTAATAGTGCCGGTTAGGCGGCTAAATTGTCTACCTTTATACCTAATATATTTTTAGAAAACTAAAAACGCATTAGATAAATATAGCTTTAGGCTATTTTTAGCCGGACAATAAATCTTAATAAACCTTCTATCGCGCTATTTTAATAATACCCCTATACTTCCTAGACTGTTAATTAAAAGCAACCCTCTAAAATAAAAATATATTGGGCTATTTCTGCTTTATATCTTGCTAGGAATATTTATAGTAAGAATATTTCTATAAAAGTGCGGTAAGTTACTACTAGTATTTTAAAACCGCTTCTCTATATAATATTAGTAATTAGGCCCGATAATATTGCTTTAGCAATTAATATACTAGCTACCCCAGGCTTGCTTAACGTTAATATTAGTGTTAAAGTTATCTAGACGTCTACGGTTCTACTATCTATAATATATTTTATCTAAGTCGGAGGATAAGGCAATTTTATATTCTCGCCGACTTATATTTCTGCACTAGTAGGGGATATAATTTACTTTAAGTTCCTTAAACTTAACTATATACTGTCCTAGTTATTTCTAGAAAACCTATACACTCCGAATAACGTATTTAACACAGGTTTTATCCACTTTAACCCCTAAAATCGCACCGACTATACTTTAGACTTTTTTATCTAGAATTCGAATCCCTAGTAGTTTTTCTATCGATAAGAAATTCCCCTTTTTTATTGCTATATAGGCATGGTTTTTACAATTAATCCGGGATTAAATATAAACGAATTCCTTGTAAATATAAAGCCGTCCGATTCTAGGAAGGAAACTATTAGGTTCTTGTTAATTACGAGCGGTAGCTTGCTAAAAACCTCTTTTTAATTATCTAAAACTATTTCTTCCGTTGCTAGAAATCGCTGTGCTACTAGTATTTCTTTATTTAACACTATTTTCGATTGGTCTAATTCCGCCTACAACTAGACGCCTTCTCCTATTTAAGCAGTTTTAACTAGTGTTAGAATATATTAGACTGCTCTAACTGCTAGAACTATATAAGGCGGGACCGGTACTAGTAGGCTGTTACTTCTAAGTATTAATATTATTAGGCTACTAAGTATTTAGTTATCGCTTTAGTTTTTAAATAGGGGGGATTCTATTAAAGCCGTCTTTACTAGTCTTTCCTTTTTAGTTCTTCTAGCTATTATTTAGTATATTTTGTTTTTCCCTATAACGTATTCCACTACTAAGCCGGCTAAACCACCAAGCCGGCTACTTTTCCTTGGCATAACCAATACTATATGCGCGCAGTTAATTTATTCGCAACTAGCTATAGAACTTATATACGATATACTTAGATTAGATTTAGAAGAAGCTTTTTAATCCTTTTTACACGTATATATATTATGCCTAGCCTTTCCATAGTTTCTATAGCGCCGTTAAGCTAGTAGAGCCCTATTTGCACTATCTTTACTACCCACCTTTTTCCGTGGATTAGATGCTCTAGACACTTTAGCAGCTACGTATAACGCTGCTGTACTATACTTTATTATACCGCTAGTCTGGATTCGCTTTTTTTTACAACCTTTACGCTTAGTTATCTCTGCTAGTTACTTTTTAAGCTTTTTAACCCGGGCTTTAATAAGTATATTTTTATATAGCATTTCTTTAGCTCCTTTAATAAGCTTTAAAAAGCCTTTTTAGGCAGTTATTAGTAACTATATAAAGGAATTGCTTACTAGCCTTAACTATAATCTAAATTTATATATATTACTTAGGGTCTTTAATTACTATAGTATTTCTAGTAGGGGTGCTAGTAGTAGGGTCTATAACCGTATATTAAGGCGATTAAGAACTACCTGCGCGTTAATAGGAACTAATCTAGAGGCCTTAAAGGCTTTCTTGCAGTTCTTATATATAAATATATTAAAAAACGCGTTTTTAAAGGCTAGTAGAAAGCCTTTTTTATTAATATAGTAGACGCGTCGGCGTGCTAAGTCTTATATATATTAAGAGTACTTTAGCTTTAATAGCAAAAAGCATACTATATTAAGTAGCTAAAGTATATACAATAAATGCGCAGGTATATAGAGGGTAAAGATTTATTATTTAACGTAATAATCCTTAAAATCTTAGTTAAGGTGGCTCTTATAGCCGTCTAAAATTAGCAACCTATATAACCCCACCTAACGCGCCTTTATATACGTGTTAAAGTGCTTTAACTACTTAAAACTAAGCTTATTATTAGTCTAGCTGTTCTTAGAAACAGAGAGCTTCTAATTATATAGTATTTCTGCTTTCTTATACTATATAGAAATATAAACGCGTCCTTTATAGATAATAAATAGTAGGGTTATATATCCGGCAGCGCAGATGCTCTAGATAACTATAACCTACTTTCGGTCGCCTAGTTAAATAAGATTAGGCCTTATATATCTTTCTAAACCTATAATAACCTTTATTATACTAATTATACCTATTTAAAAGCTAGTCTTATTAAAGTTATAGATATTATCTAGGTAGATGCTATACTTAGCTATAGTCTCTTATATAAGAGTAAACTATATATTAATAACTTCTAGGTCTTCCTAGAGTATTCTTTAGCGGTTCTTTACCTAATTAAAAGCTATTTTAAGCTCCTTTATATAAGATATAAACTGTTAAGTCCAGTTCTTACCTACTAGTGTCCCACCATGCGCAGCTAGTACTTTATTTACTATATCTGCCACCTTATACAACCGGGGCGCAAATCCTTGCGAGTCTAGGTTAAGGATATATTATATAATCGTGTGCTTTTCGGTCGTAGTAAGCTTTAGGCAGTTTGGTCGTAATTAAGGTCGAAATATAATTCCGTGGAGCCGATTAGAGAGCCGCTAATATTATACGTTAAAGGCTGCTGCAGCGCGTTATATAGTCCTAAATTAACTAGAGGTAAAGGCTTAAAGCGCGAGATTAATACTGCCTTTTTACTAAAATAGATAATCGCTGCGTTGTTAATATATTGCTGTGTAAATATAGTGTTAGTTATGCTAAGGAAAAGTAGCCGGCTCGGTGGTTTAGCCGGCTCGGTGGTGGAATATATTAGTATATATAGTTAATTTACCTCGCTACTATATATTCTAATATTTAACTTTAAAGGCCGATTCACCTCTTAATTTACTGCCCTAATATTCTCCTATCTAACTTATGCCCGTTTTTTCGAAATAGTGATAATAATCTTATTAGAATTTTTATCTCGCAAATTTAACTCTTTATATAAGTAATATAAACTAAATAAAACCCCTTACTTAAACACTGTTAATATTCTAGGATATACTACTTTTATAGGAGTTTCTAGGTCTTTTCTATATCCTTATAAGCCTTATCTAAAGAGTAGAACTATTATACGCCCTTTTATAGCGCTGTAGAAATCCTAGCTAGACTTTTTTCCACTTTAATTTTCGCTTAACCCTAAGCTTAACTAGAAATAAGTTCTTTTTAATTCTCTAGTCCTTATTAAAATAAGGTTTATATAGGTCTAAGGATAGCAGTAAGCTTATAAAGCGATGCTGTCTAACGCGAAGCGTAGGAAAAAGAAGTATAGGTGGAATATAATATCGTAGTTTCCAGCCTTATCGAGATTTTAGTAAAGGAGTAAGTTAGATAGATATTTTAATAACTTTAGAGGTAAAAGGATATAATACTTTCGCGGCAGGTTATATCTAAGAATATAGGAAAATACCTAGCGGTTAGCTATATATAGGAACTCGGGATAAAAAAAGATTAAACTAAAAATAGATCCTCTTAATATATATAAAGGCCGATACCCCGCAAAATAGCTGTATATATTATATTAAGTTATATATATTATTATTATTATTTTACCTCTTATAAAACCTCCAATTACAGTAAAACTAAAAAGAATTTAAAAGTAGATTTTTACTCGCGCAATATATAAAGTAGAGATTAACTTTCTACCTGCCTATAAGACTAACCCACCTTTATACTAGTAAGCACAATTTAGAACTTATTAAACTTAACTTTAATAGTTCTAGCTAATATATAGATTTCTAAGATTTATGCCCTTACTGCTGGCAGTATCCTTACTATGCTTTTTATACTCTAAATACTTTACACCTTATTATTTTTTCTATTCTAAGGCATTTATCTATTTATTCTTAAGAATTTTATTTATCCTCGCTTTCTGCATTAGTCACGCCTTACTAATTCTATTTCTTAGTACTAAGTAACCGTTCAGGCTATATACTAGTTAGGAACGCTTATTACTAATTTTATTTAGGTAAATTCGATTTCTAATACAGGGCTTAGAGCTAGAACTATAGCTATTATAAACTTTATCCTACTTTTCTTAGCTACTTTTTTTAGTATAGCTGCTAATATTCTTAAAGTATTAATTTATAGCTACTTGCAACTATATAGCTCTATAGCTTTTATAACTATTGCTTAGAGTATATTCTATTTCTCTATTATTTTTTTTAAACGAAAACTATTATAAAAGAACCCTATATATTTTAGCAGACTTTTTATAAGTATTTGTAAAGCTGAAAATATTATCTAAGTAACAGGTTTTAGGCAATAATATTCTACGGCCTACTTCTACTTCTACTATTATTTAGGAAGATATAGTACAAGATATTCCTAAAAACCTACTATACTCTTACTTTTCTAGCTGCCGGATATTTATAGCAGCACGTAAAATCTACTAGAGGCTTTAACTAGATATATATTCTAGTTGCTATAGGATCTTTAGTAGCTACAAATCTTTATCGGCTTCTCGGAATTATTTACCTAAATATTAGGTTAAATAATTAGAGGAACTCCGAATTAAAATACTACCTGCAGGTATCTAAACTTATAATCCGCTTTCCTTATTATATACCTATTAGCGCAGGTTAATATATCTAGCTTTAGGCCCTAGGTATAAGTTTTTAGGCTTTCGTATAAAGTTATCTATTTATAATATTATAGTGGAATTATAAATAGACTAAGATCTATTTACTCCTATAAAAGCAAAGCCGAGGAGGTTTTATTTAAAAAATAAGAGACCGAAAAAAGTTTAAGTTCTTAACTTGGATCGATAGCCTATATAGATTACCGCGGGATTTTAGTAAATTCGGAACCGTTTTTTTAATCGCTTCGGATATTAGTATAGCTATATAACTGCCCTATATAAGATAGATTCTTTAGGCTTACCAGTAATATACTGCCTTAACCCGGAAGTTGGTTTTTATTTAGCAATTCTGCAATAAAAGTGCGTTACTTCCTTTTTTTCGAAAATTAGTAGATAGGCACTAACTAGCTAATACAGCTAATCTAGATTAGATTAAGGACTAGATAAACGAGATAATTAAGATCGACGAAACATTTATTTTAAAAGTTTTACTCTACAACAGTTTATTAATAAGTAAATCTAGAAAAAAAAGGAAGAAAAGATTTCTTTAAAGTTAAAAAAGGCGCTATTAATATTTAAGAGCTTCTAACCGAACAAAGCTTTAACTATAAAGGGAGGATAGTAGTAAATAGTAGGTTTAGAGAGATTTCGTCGCATTATTTACACTAATTACTATTAGTATCTGTAAATAACTTAATATAAGACTAAATTCGGGACTTTATACTTAAGAATAAAGATTTAGGGATAGAATTAATTAATAGCGAGTTTTAGCCCTTAGTAACACGAAGGCATTTAATAATATAGAAACGTAGTATAGAAAAATATATAAGTTAGTATACTCCTGGATAATTAGCCCCCTAACTACGCTTTATAGTCTTAACGCACCTATTTAAGTAGCTTAGCCTAAATTACTCCTGCTTAAAACTTATGCAACTTAGTACTTATATACTTAACCTTAATCCTAATCCTAACTTTACTAACTTTCTAGCTCTGCTTTACGTCTGGTTTACGATAAGGAACGGATTAGTGTTAAGTCTGGTGTGCGAAGCGCAAAAGCGGTTCTAACGTCCGTCCCTGGGTCGCGTATAACCCACCGTGCCGCATAATATAAGGGGTATATTAACTTTAAACAACTTAAATTCTATATAAATATCGAGATTTCCTATAGTTCTATATAACTCGTGTAATTTAGCTACTCCTAAATACTTAGAACAACTTGCACCGAAAAATTACGTTCGCATTGTCGCTTTTGCGCCTAATTTGCGGAAAACCTTCTTTTATAGAGTAATATCCGTCCCTAGGTAGCGAGAAACCCACCGAGCCGAGAAAATTAATAGGTATATTAACTTTAAACAACTCGGACTTTATACACGCTTTAATATTTCCTACAAATCTATATAAGTTGTGTACTGCGGCTACTCCTAAATATTTAAAACCCCTTACACCTAAAAATTACGTTTACGTCCCTATCTTTAGAACTAATTTGCGGAGAGTCTCCTTTTATAGCGTAATAGAAATCCCTTGCTATAGTACTACTATTAAGCTATTATTACACCTAGTGCCTATAGAAGGGTTTTATCGAGCCTTAGAGCCTTACTCCCGTGCTAGGAAGTTATTATTAGCCTTATAGCGGCTATTACACGCAAATCTATATAAGGTTGCCACCCTAGTCGGTACTTCTAGCCGAAGCAACTGCTAATTTCGGCTAGAATAAAGCGAAGTATATAATTATTACAGGGTAATTTACTTTAGTTATCTAGTAAGCCCAGCCCGTAATTGTCGAGCCTGTAGTGTGGCCTGTAGCTGTGGTATAACGGCACCGAAAAGACGACACCAACGACGGCACCCAGATAGCGACGACGACGGCACCGAGACAACAACGGCGAAGACGACGGCGATAGCACTGAGACGACGACCACGACGGCGACTAAGGATGGCGAATAGATGTGATTATAGACTACAGATTTGCATGCCTATTACTTACAGCCTTTAATAAAACTCCAGTTCTTTATTACTTTAATCCCTTACTGCTGCTTATAAGAATTACAGGCGCTTCCGACGTTGTGTACGCCGGGACACCCGTTATCCACGCGATATTCTCGATCCTCCTTTCGACGCCTACCGCTGAAACTAACACGATAATATATAAAGAAAATAATAAGAAGGGTAACGCTAGGGCAATAGTACTAGTAAGCAGATTAATATTAGCCAGCTCGCAGCTATAAATTCGGATAAGTGCTGTAAGCTAGTAGGGAAACTAGGCTCTAGATTACTAGATATACCTTATACTTTAACACCGTCCTAATATATTAGAACCGAGTATACTTAGTATAACTCCTGTTTTATCTATATTATAGACATTTTCTAGCAGAATAGCTAGATACTATAGCACCTTTCCAATTATTTTAAACTATTCTATAATCTTATTATATATATTATTCCTATACTATTTCCAGTTAATTACCCTAACGGTTCTAGCTTTAAGTTCTGGATAGCATTTTTCGAAGGCCCGAGCCTAGTTCTTGCCTAGAAACTTAATTAGTTTATTTATTAACTAGCAGCGGGCGATACTAAAGGCTAGCAAAGGTATAAAAAGTGCGGCCGATAGGCCGAGTAAATAATCAGCTTCTAACCGGCTAAGCAAGCCTAGGAAAATTAAAATTACCCTAAATAACTTTGTTTCTTCAGCTCTATTTTAATAGCGTAATAAAAGAAGTTATTATTTAAAAGCTAGATATTGTTGCAGGCACCTAATTAATAAACTCTATAATAAATAGTTATTTATTACGGCTATATAGTTGCTGCACAGCAATATTATAGATACGTAGATTTAATTAGAAGTTAATTCTTCCCTCGGCCGCACCTTTTATATAAACTTTATGCGTACTAGTTGCCTAAAATTAGATATTAGTAATAAGAAGTTAATAATAGCTTTTTCTTCTTTTAGGGTAAGTATTGCTAGCTTTAGGCCTTTTCCTTTTTTAAGCGTTGTCCCTTATTACAATAATAAAGGGTAGAAAGAGGAATATCGCCCCGCTAGGAAAGCGTATATCCTAGGTACACTTGCTTACCTAATTAGCTTCCGGTTTTAACGCTGCAGAATTCTTACCTGCGGCGGCCCCTATTACTTTTAGCAATAACTTAAAGCCTTAGCTAGTACAGGCTGCTGCCTAATTATATAGTAAGGTAAAAAGATTACTTTTTTTAGAATTAATATAGTATTCTAATACTAGTTCTTATCGGCCGAATTTTGGGATTTATATATTAAATATGCGATTACTTAATATAAAAACTTTTAAGCTAGAAATATTTTTCCGTTTAGATATTCTAGAATATACTGCTCTATTATATATATAGGGGAATAAAAAGGTTACTTTCCAGGATATTATAACCAACTTAGGCCGGATAAAAACTGCCTAGAGCAAAATCCTTAGAGTAGCTGCCGAAGCAGAAATATATAGCTGCAAGTATATATAGGTTAACACTTATTATATTAATAAAACCTTATTAGCTAAATTCTCCGAAGTAATTAACTTAATATTTCGCTGGTATTAAAAGTATAAAGTCTGCTTTATATACTTTAAAAATATATTTAAAGCCTCTAAAGAAATAGTTACCTTAATTAAGGTTAATTCTAAGCCTATAACTTAACTACCTTTACTACTTCACGCTTATAAGCTTTTCTCCGAAGCTTACTAGTTTAAAAAAGGCTAGATACTCCAGGAACTTATAGCTCTAATAACCCTATACTTCTATAATTTAACCTAGAATAAAATTAGAAAGAAAAGAAACCTTTTATAAGAAATCTCTAATATAACTAGAATTAACTTAGATATAGTTTGCAACCAGAAGTTATTATATACTAAAAGTATTGCGCAGAAGATATTTTAGGCTTCTAGATAAGAAACTACTAAAATTAAAAATCTTATATACTACTTAATAGGTATTTTCGGAGTTAATATACCGCTTTTATATAGTAAGGGCGAGAGAGCCTTCGCCCGATTATAAGAAGAGATTATAAAATATAACTATAATTATAGTCTGTTTACGTGGAACTACTACTATAATATTCCCCCTAATACCTATAGATTGGTCTAATTAGACTTATTTTAGAAGCGATCGCCTAAAGGCATTAGAATACTTGCACTGCATCTGTTTACTTTTAGTAAATATGTAAATATTACCTTTTATACTATAAAAATAGAACTATACGCTATAATAAATAGAGGACTTTAGATTTATCTATATATTTTTAAATATAATCTTCTATAAAAGTTTTATACTTACTTTATAATACTTGTATACTACTATAGCAATAACCTTAGTACTACTATTACGATACTAATCGCACTAGTATCTATATTAGGGCCTTCGGAATTAGAAACTAAATTTTACTATACTGTCGATAAAGATCTTATTAAAATTAAACACTTGCTGGTAATAAAGTTAAGAAGCTAAAAGGTCTACCTTTTTAGAACAGGGCCTATCTAGCGATCCGAAGAACTATAAAATTTTCACTGCTGCTAGCTGCGCGAATATAGATAGGAACTGGGGTTTCGGTTTTATAAAGCTTAGTATTGCCAGTATCCTATCCTAATATCAACTATTATTAATAATACCTATAAGTTATAGAACTATAAAAATAGATTAATAACTTAGGCTAAAAACTAGTATAGTATACAGGCTGCATTATATTTCTTTAAGAATAACGGGCCCGCTTTTATAGTAGTTCTAACTTTTATACATTTCTTTATTAAAAAAGGATATCCTAAAATATATATTTATATAAAACCAGTATATAATAATATAGAAAGCCTAGTAAGCACTATATTGCGCTAAGTAAGCTTAAGGCGGATTCTAGGGGAAGATATTCTATTAAAGCCTGGACAGGAGCTAGCAGAAGTATAGATAATATTTCCTTTTAAAAGCCGCGTTATAACTGTTTAGTTAAAGAAAGAAAAGATTTATAATAAGAAGGTTTTTATCTTAAATCTTATCTTTTTAGGGGTTAAAAAAAGGAATTTAGAGGCTAATAGGGAGCTTTAATAGGAATATAGGGCCGAGAATAAAATAGTATAAATAAGGGCGTTCCGAAGCGGACTAACCTAAACAAGACTAGATTAGGCTAAGATAGTGCTAAGGACTGCAGGGATAGCTGCGGGGTAAAGTTTTACATGCAAAGGCGATTATAGTAAGGTAATATGCAAGGTAAGGGAACAAGTGGCCACACTAAAAGGCCTGTTACGAACTCCTTATTCCGCCTAAAGATTACTCCGAGGGACTTTAAGGGGAGAGTCCGGATGGTTAGGTTTAACTCACCTGCTAGGTACTTACGCGGAGGCTAGCTGTCGCGCAAGGTTTAAGGATGTATAAGTCGACGTGGGAATAGGGTGTAGAGGGGGCTTTAATAAGATCGGATGTGTGCAAAGATAGAGTAAAAGTTGTAATTAATTGCCGTAAGTTCTGTATGCTAGATACGATACAAAGTTGAATACAAAGGAGAGGAAAATATTAAGGGAATCGCCCGCCTTTTATAGCCTTCCGTCCTTTATACAATTTAGTCCTGCTTTTTCTGCTCTCTCTGCTAAGCGAGATTAGTAAGAGTGTTATAATAATAATGTATTAAACACAGATATAAGATAAACAGGCATTAGATCCGATTAAGGATAGCTACGTACAGCTGTTATAAGGACTTAAGAGGATTGCTAGAGAGCTTGGGGAAAAGGGAGCAGTAGCTAAAGCTATGTACAGGTCGAGTCGGGTAAAGTATCTACTATGTTAAGAGAGGCTTAAGAACTAGCCATGCACTCTGCGTAGCGTATGTAACGGTTAATACCGTTACAGGAGCAAGGCAGGTAATTGCGGAGTTTGGCAAGTCCACGTACACGGAGCTATTTTTGAACAGGACCGCGCTTCCGAACCTGGTTCTGATCCGGGACGCGATAGGAGTTGTGACGGAGTACGTATTCCTAGCCAGCTAGCCTACGGAGTGTGGTACGGCTAGCGTCGGCTA
>NW_022985439.1:1343199-1345095 GCF_010093595.1 Mytilinidion resinicola
TAATACACCGAAAGGGTGCATACTACCACGGTCGACACCATACAATTCGCCGGCTTAATGACGACAGCGAAATTGCATACGTTCCGGTAGTAAATGAACTCAATCAGTTCCTACTAGCTGATACTGCACAGGCAGGCCATACGGCTATGGCGTTTGCAGCGGCTAGAGCCGAGGGCTACACAGGCCCCGTAAAGAAAGCCAGCTTGGCCGAATGGCATCAAATCCTGGCGCATTCAGGGGCAGAATCAATCAAGGCACTAGCAAAAGTGTCACACGGCATGAAGATCACGAATATGAAGAAATTCGACTGCGAGGTTTGCCACATATCAAAATCAAAGAAACGAATTGGCCATCGTACAAAGCCACTGTCTGCACGGCTATTTGAAAAAGTTCACATCGACGTAGTAGGGCCGCTGGAGCCGGCCGTTACAACGGGCCATAAATACTGGCTACTATGTACAGAAGGTTCTACACGAAAATTCTGGATATATACGTACGAAACGAAGAATCAAAGCCAACAGAAACTCCGACAATTCCACCAAATGGTGAAAACCCAGACCGGCATTACTGTAGGATGCTACAGGCTTGATAATGCCAAAGATATAGCCAACAACAATAACACAAAAGCATGGCTACGGGAGGAAGGCACGCTGGTTGAATTCAGTGAGCCATACAATGCCCACATGAATGGGGTTTCCGAAAATTCAAATTTTCTCACGGAAACGGCTGCCAGAGCTCTACTGCTAGATGCTGCCTTACCCACGAATCTATGGACGCATGCTGCCGAATACTACGTGTATATACACAATCGAACGGTGCATACACGACTAGATGGGATAACGCCGCAGCAAGCCTTCATGGAAGCACTCGGCAACAGCACAGAAGCAGCAACACCAAAGCTAGCCCATCTGCAGCCATTCGGCCAGATAGGCTACGTGCATATAGCCAAGGAAAAGCGTGTGCAGAGCGAGAAATTCGCACCAAGGGCACATCGCGGAAAATTGATAGGTTTCGATGGAGATTCTATCTACATTATGCGGCTGGACAATTCCACTACTGTGCGCAGCGCTAGTGTCGAATTTGTAAAGCTAGGGGTTGAGATTCTACCGCCGCTTAATGCTAACAATTCGGGGGGTGCACAAGCACAAGCCGTAGATTCGGGGGGTGCAGCGGCACCACCTGTGCCGGCTGCAGAACCGGAGGAAGCATCTACGGAAGCATCCGATACAGAATCGGAAGAAGAAGATGAGATTGTACTGCCACAATTAGGCGGAACAGGATACAACTCAACGCAAATTGAGGACGATGATATACATGCCGAGCTACGACATCAATTGCAGCCGGCCATCGAAAATCAGCCTCAACAGGAAGCACGGCCTACGGCTACACGGCCAGCTACACGGCCGGCTACACAGCCTACGGCCACTATCAAACGAAAACGGGATGTAGATGATGCAGCCCCAAAGCACGGCGCTATAGCTGCAGACGTCAATCAAGCACATCAATTGCCCGACGGAACGAAACGAATTCGAATTCCTACACGAAAGCTATATACAGCAGCATCAGCATCGGCATCAGCATCTGCATATACATCAGCCACCGATTGTATACACCGTTGCTACGCACTAGCTCTAGCATCAGATATACACACAAAGGCTTCCGCCCTGCCCCCACCACCGAAGAATTGGAAAGAAGCGTTGAAGCATATTCAAAAGCAGAACTGGCTAGATGCCGCCGAAGAAGAATGGCTATCAATTATGGAGAATGGCACATTTGAACTAGTGGACGAAAAGCTACTGCCTAGAGATGCAAAGGCTATTCCAACTCAATGGGTATTCACATACAAATACGACGTTAACGGCGTTGTAAATCGCTACAAAGCACGGCTAGTAATAT